>NW_017802713.1:4471091-4499867 GCF_001625305.1 Branchiostoma belcheri
CAAATAGGATCCTCAATTGCATGAATTATATCAGTCTGTTGATCATATTCTCCACCAAAAGACAGTCTTATCTTAACAAAGAATGCCATTTTCTCATAAATTATGCAAATGTGGTCCTTATTTGAATAAGTTATGTTTAATTATGTTCACCTTCACTTAACTTTCAAACACCCCAAGTATGAAATTCCAGGCAGTTACCACTACGCAATTATAACATTTTCTCATTAATTATGCAAATTAAGTCTTCATTTGCATAATCAATATTTGCCTGTGTTTCTCTCGTTCTTAATAACATATGTTACAAGCTTGAACTTCCTATCATGGAATGCAGCTGATTTATAGAATTTCCTCATTAATTATGCAAATTACATCAATATTCGCATAATTGTAATATCATTATGTCAAGCATCACTTAAGCTACCTACATACCAAAAATCATGATGATCCATCAATCGGTTCTTGAGTTATCCTCTTTTAAACATTTGTCCTTTAAACCCCCCTGCAGTTCTAGAGCAAGCCGCTAGGGGACCTAAACTCACGTCACTTCTTCCCCAGCACAAGAGCTATCTGCCATCTAAATTTCATCACCATAGCATGTCTGGATCTTGAGATATCAAAACAGGAAGTTCAGCTGCAGTACCATAACAAGCCGCTAGGGGGTCCAAAATCTAATCATTTTGAGGTCTCATCAAGACCTACCCATCTACCAAGTATCAAGACAATCCATCAAGGCCTTCTCAAGTTATCGTGTTGACAGACAGACACACACACACACACATACACGAACGCCCCTGAAAACATAACCTTCTTGGCGAAGGTAATTATAATTCTAACCTTCTATTGTATTACTAGTGTCTCTTTATACAAAGCTGTTTTGACTGCAAACCTAAAACATTTGGCAGTATACTGTAATTCCTAGAAAAGTTGATGATATTATAGAAAGAAATACAAGCAGTTTCCCTGCACCCCCCCCCCCCCGCCATCAAGAATTAGACGTTTCTTGACAAATAGAAAAGAAACATTCTTATCACGTAGGGCCTAGGAAGAAAAGTTGTGTTTCCTGTTTCAGTCCTGAAAAAAATTAGGGTTGGCAGGTTTTTTCAATTTGAGTGAATGAGTGAGGTCGGGATTATCTTTTTTTTGTTTCAGTGTAGTACAATACAGTTTAACAAAGTAAAACTTGCGTGAGGACACTTAGTTATAGTTTCAATGTCATTGTTGGAAGACTGATTCAGTATGTGTGATTGCACAACATTTCATCACTCAGGTGTCAGATCATGGAGCTAGAAAAGGTCGATCAACTCCAAAAATTGCAGGTGTCCATCCAAAATAAGGCTAGGGTCAGCAGTTTTTTTAGGATTGGTCAGGAAACACAACATTTTTTTCGTAGGCCTAGGTATATTTTAAGGTCTGATGCCCTTTGCTGAGGGTATTTGCTGGTCCCTTCCTATCAGCTATCATTAAACCATGGCCAGTAGAAACTGAATGTTTCCCCTCCAAGGGAAAAGTAATCAGTGCACAGCCTATGAACAGGGTAAGGCCTACCCAGGCAATTGACCTCTGCTGAAGATAAGGTATTCCCAAGGGTAGGCACTGATGATGGACATACTGGCTTCTCCTGAATATGGATCAGTTAATACAATCTCGGGGCTTGCAATGACAGTCCTGCACAAATTTAACTCATGCAGGTTACTGGAAAAGTATCACATTGTCTTTTCGAATAGGGAAGTAAATCCAGCTCGCTGTGTATAAGGGAGCTTATGGTACTGTATTCTGTGTATTGGGGTTCTGTACAGGCTACCTCCAAACACCCCCCTCCCCACACCCCTGTATCTGTATCAGAATGGCCGGTATAACCGCCCTTCGGTGTAACACACCAGCTACCTGCTGCATGCCTTGTAGTACATGTATCAAACCTCTGCTTCTAAAAAAAACCCAACACAGTAATATTCTAAATGAGTAGGGATGGCCGCATGTGCAAGTGCAAGCTCTAGTTGCATTGCAAGTTCATGTACATGTACTTGAAAAAGCATCATGCTTGACACCTCAGTTCAGGGTGATAATAAGTGAAAAACATGACTGCATGTTGAACTTATTAAAATAAAAAGATTATACTCAGTTTCTCCGTACCTAATATGTGTTTTTACTATGTCAAGATATGTTACAATTCTTTTAGTTGTATGAAATATTAATACAAAGTAGGAATTTGAAGTAGGTAAGGGATGTAATAATTGTGATATTAATGCCATGGACATTGTCTCTTTTGTTTTCATGCAGGTCACCCCAGAACAAGTACAGAAAATAGTCAATGCCTTCAACTCTGGCACCCTAGCCGAATTCTACACATGTAAGTGACACAATGCATTATTCAACCCACTGTGTCCTGAAAATTAGTACATGAAATGGTATTGTAGAATCTGCAGTCAATAGGATCATAAGCTAACCATATTTTTAGCAAGGTTATCGAGCATCAGAAGAATTTGTACTGCGTCTGTGCAAAACCCCAATTATTCATGGTTCTCGGTGAATGTTGCACTAGAATTTTGCACCAGATAGAGTTTTATCTTTTATCATTTCAAAGCTTTGACGGGATGTCATGCTTAATTATGTGTAAACGACCTTCAAAGTGCGCAATTTTACAGGTTTCGCACAGGCACAGTACGTAATACTATGCAGTCTGCTGACGTGCTGGTTACATGTAGTAGAGATTAAAACTTTATGTAAACACCAGTCAGCGCTTAAACAAGAAGATAATTGGCAGGTATAGGTTGATAATTTTGTTTATAGCTGTCTTATACCACTGAGGCTTTTGTAGCAGCAATCTGGTAGCTTCCATCAGATCATTCTGATAACTTAACTTTGAGGTTTGCCAGCTTCTAAACACTCAGGCACAGGCAGATTTTGTCAAAAATGCAGCTTCCACGGTGCAGAATTACAAGTGGTCAAAACGCGATCAGAGCATTCCTCGGTTTTGCAGCTTTTGTGCATTCACTGTAGCTGTATGCTTGCTGGTAGGTCCCTTCTTGACAAGATGTATTTGTCAGCCTGTTGGCTTGACATGTTGCAAAAAGTTGCATATTTGTACATTGCAATGAGTTTAGAGTTTTTGTTCACAAAAGTTTTAAGCATTTCTAACAAGTCTTTACAAACACAGTTAGAAAGAACTATGCTAATTGTTCTAAACTACACATGTAGGTCTTACGTAATTTTTGTTAGCACTAATAATAGTCCTGTTTAGGGAAATGTTTTTGACATCTTAATATAATTATTACTTCTAAAGTTCACAAAAGTTTTAAACATTTTTCAGACAGCCTTTTTAAAAAGTCTGTTGGGCGTTTATCAGACATGTATAACAATGCTTACTGTTATAAAGTTATGATAGGTCATACATATGTTGTGTCCTGTTCATATACAATGTTCTTGATTATATATTATGTTCTAGCAATACAAGGTTGATTACTTTGGTATGTTGAAGTGTTTTGTGCTAGATGATTTGAATTTGTCAAGCAGTATGAAGAAACTGGGTATCAACTATCAAGTTCGAATTGTGACTTAGAGTGAAACAGGGAGTTCAACATCTTAAGATAGTCACACTGTTTCAGACAACTGTCTTGATTTGATTGATTTTGCACTAATTTTTGCATTTTTTTTCCTTTTCCTTGCAGCTGGCATGTATATAGGTACAGAAACAACTGAAAGTGGAACAGAGCAAGAGATCAAATACAAGTTTATAAAGCAGAATGGTAAGGCGTTCTATGTCAAAGAAGGCGACACAGGGGCATGTGTCTTCAAGACAAACACATGTAAGTACAGTAACTATATTTCTTGTGTCACACTTGTATCATTGCTTACCCAATCAGGGCTTGAAATACTGGGTGCATGTGCACCTTAGTGCACCCAAAATTAGAGCTGCACCCATTCTTTTTGGCACCCAAATATTTTTGTAGATATTTTTGTGCATATCAACTGTATAATAGTATGCAGGATATTGTTGACAACTAAGTGTCAGAAAATGATAAAGTCTTTGTTGAAGTACTCGTTTAAGATTTTGAAGTTAGCTCCCATTTCAGATTCAAGCTCAGAAGAGGAGCAGTAAGATCTGTAATTAGGTTTTGTTTTATATGGTGCACCCAAACAAATTTTTGTGCACCTATTTTTTTTAGGTTGGGTGCACCAGTGCACCTATTCCCAAAAATGAATTTCGAGCCCTGCCTGTTATTTGTCTTGAGTGCATTTTGAGACAGAATCCCACAACCCAGACCACTGGGAAGTTTTAGGGATTTTTTGTTTTGGGTATGATTTAATTCAATCAGATTATTGTGAATGTCAAACATTACTTGTAACTGTAACATTTGTTGAATTTCAGGTTTGATCATCGCTGTGTATGAAGACGGCATGCAGGCAGGCAACTGTAACGATGTAGTGGAAAAGCTGGGAGACTACCTGTTGGAGTGCAACTTCTAGGCATCCACCTTCCGTGCTGCTGCTTTTTTCTTTTCCAGCCGACACCGACTACAAGGATATTTCTATATATGAAAAAAATAGAAAAAAATTGAAGCCATGATTGTAACCTGGTTAGCCTTGTTATGGTCCCTCAAAGTGATCTGTTCCAGACACCCCTATTCTGAAGTGGACTTGTCTAAAACTGATGCTGCACCTAGGGTACAATAGAAAAGGACTTTGCTACCACTTCGCTATGGTAGAACATCCTCTATCAAACCACCAGTACAGATAACGTATGTTACTGTCAGTAACTGGTCAATTAGTGATGGGCTCCATTCAGTAACATTTCAGAAAGAAATCTGAAGAAAGAAGATGAAAATGGATGCCAACAGGAACCCTAAGAATCTGTGTAGTAGCCCAGATTTCTATACGGAGGAATGGCAACTAGGACTGTTCCAATTCCGAGTTGGGGGTGTTTAGGATATGATTCTTAGTCTAGGGATGTAAAGTAGCCTTGAGGTTAAACTAGAAATAATTCTAACCGCTTTCTATCATTCCTGTGGAAACAACCTTTAGAAGTGAGTAGATTAGATGTGGTAGACATTGGGAAGGCCACCGTGCTCGGAGTAACAGTTAGAACCAATTAATCCAAAATCATTGCTACATTTGTATGTCAGTGAAGAAAACTGGTCTCTTTGCATGGAAATACATGATGCTCTTGTATTTCAACCTGCACTTTGTGTTTTCTAGATGAATTCATTTAAACAATGATTGTATCGTATACATTATGTATAACACATGGTTCCTCCTGTGACCAGTGTACCAGGCTAAAATGCTGGTAGTGGTATTCTAGATCTATCGCTTTAGCTTACAGCATTTAGTATAAACTAATTTGCTGTTGGTAAAGTTTTTGATTCTTTAATTCCTGTTTCAAGGTCCATTCAGCTGAAGTAAATGATATATTTTTTACCTTTGAAGTAGCAGAAAACTAAATGATTTTTATATTGGGGGTATGTTTGTTATTACATGTAGGTCCTGTATTGCAAGATACCAGTTTTCATATTAAGCAATTGCATGTGGCTACAGTGTGCATATTTAAGGCAAAGTAAGACTAGTCGCTATCATAGCGTGATAGTTAGTATCAACGAATCAAAAGAAAACACAATACCGTCCCATAACCAAAAGTCAGTAAGACTTCTTCTCCAAGTTGTTGCACCTTCTATTTCCTCATTCCATCTTTTTCTCTCTAAGACAACTCTTCATAGAAGCATTCCAGTCTTTGCTCTCTGTGTTCTGTATAGTTATAGATGCATTCCAGTATTTCTGTAGACTCTTACAGATACATGAAAATCCAAGTTCCCACAATGTAGACTTAACTGTGAAACCCATAGAAATGTAAGACTTTCTGCAAGGCTTATGATGTAGGCCAGTGTATGGTGCTTGTCCTTGTCCCTGTGACCATTGTACAGTGGTAAAAGTCATCTTAGATGTTTTTAAAAAATCACAATTTAATGCCACAACAATTTTATCTCCGCTTTTCTGTGTTGAAGAGACAGTGGAAAGAGAAAAAACAGAATTTTATTTCATTTACTGTTCATTTTCTTTATTTTTGAAACTTTTATAACTTTAAGGAAAAGTTGTTAAGAATATATAGTGTAGGTATAAATGGGGTCTCTTGACTATCCAGATGGACTAGTTGTTAAACTAGTTTTACTTTACAATTAAGACAATATGCTTTTAGAAATGACATGAATATTGTAAGATGTTGCCAAAAGCTTTCTGTTGCATTGAGGCATTGGAAGGCAAGAAATATCTGAGACGGTGGAAATATCGATGTGGCTGTCATGTACATTTCCTTAGTAAATAAAGAAACTAGAAACTGATAGTTGTAGAAAAATGCCTAATGGCAGTGTTTAACTGTAACTTGCAGCAATTTAAATGTTTTACATAATGTGTGTTGTGCCATTTTGGACTAGCGTTAAGCTATGTAGCCTTGTACCGGGAAATTTTAAATCGTTTTCTTTCAGATAGCATAGCCAAGTTTAGTCATGGTAGCTCAAGAAATGACCACTACTTTTCTTAAATCGGTATCAAACATCACGTTGACATGCAAATTAGAGCTTTTGAATTAATATTACAATGGCTGGAAGAGAAAGAAAGTGGGGAATCATGGTTTAAATTTTACTAAAAGTCAAATTGAAGTACTATAGACCAAACTAAATCAGTTATGCACAAAATTCAACTAACTCGAGCTATTCAGATTTGGTAGTGTGCCCTTGCTTGTTGCCACTATAATCATTAGGTCATACGAATTTAATGCTATGGTTACGATTTGATGACTTACAAACAAAAAGAAATACACTGGTTGTAGTGCAACAATTTGCAACACAGAAATTGCTGTTCTATACATTCAGGGTTTGTGTATATACAATGGAAACATTGAATAACAGTAACATTTTGCATGCTTCAAGGTATATTTTACGTTGTAGGTTTGAAAAAAGTTCAGGAGTGGGTATCCAAGCCATGTTCTTAAACTCACCAAATCTGAAGCAAGGATGTCATTTGTTTTGACCATAGAACATTACTTGCCAGTTTAACTGAAAATTTTTCATGTTCAGATCTTATTCCAAGGGTATTTTATGGGTAGCTTGGTCTTTGCCTCGTACTAGACTTGCAAGGCCTCTCAATCTACCATGTGCTGTCAGACATACTTGTAAAGAAGGAGTAAGGATGAATACATGAGTTGCCACCGTCTCAGAAAGCACTATGTGGAATCCTTTAGTAAGTTAGCCAATGGTATGAATATGAGCTATTCATTTACAACTGTTAAGTTCATAGCCACATATTGTAACCCTATGCAGCTTGGCTTGTTGAATCTTTTAAGTGGAAAAAAATTGTCAGCTGCTTCATCAACTAGAACCAATAATTATTGAATCTTTATTGTTACATTCATGTTAGAGGTTTTTTAAGTTTGAAATGTATGTTGTATACAAGTGTTGCACAAGCTTTTATTAGTCTTCTTGAGCAATATATATATGTTTAACTATATGGATTATTATTTTGTTACGTATCAAGAGAAGTTGTATTTGAGTTCAGTGCCAAAGTAGTTGAGAGAAAACTGCAGTTACTGTACCAGATTGTTAACTGGGCCAGATTTGGATAGTTCTGGGGTTCAGTCAATAAACTGAACCTTCATGTTGAATGGGCACACCTGTTATTTGCATTATGTTCAAGAATTGCACAGTATATCAGCATTCCCAAAACCATTTGGAGTCAGCACATTGTAGCACCAGAATCAATTTTGTATCAAGTTTTTCCTAAAAACAATGCAGTATTTACAGTTCTGTAGTTACCATGCATACAATGGTCTAAAAGTACAAAGAAAATTTTAAGGTACCGTTTCAAGATTTAAGCCTTCTGTGCCATCTTAAAAACAATGTTGCCAGTCCAGCCCAGGAAGTTAGATGAACCAGTCCTGTAGTTCTTAACTTATTGATAGCACCACCTATCCCTACAATACTGTAGCTTCTATGCCGGATCTGTCACTGAGCCCACTGCAAAGATAAACTGTAGGTCTGTTCTCTTCACAAGTCAGTGTTGTGTCTTCACTGTGTCAGTATGAATGAATAAATGCAAGCATCCCATTAAAGAAGCACTTGTAAGTCAGAAGAATTGTGTTATTTTTCATTGGATGATGATTTTAAGATGTGAAATATGTGCTAAAGGATAAAGTACTAGCTGAAGTGAAATTCTGCAGAACATTTTTGGCTGATAGTGTGTACACATTCAATTATATAAATTATTATCGATTGGAAAATAACACCCTTCTCCCAACTTACACGTAAGTACTTCTTAAGTACTAAGAACTAGAAAGATAAAGTATTTTTTTGCAAAATTTATCTACAGGATACTGGAATGATGAAGGTAAGGAAAACATAATGCATTCAGTCCTTCAAGACGAGGCTATAGTAAGATATTATAACCAGCAAAATTCAGGTCTGGAATGTTCTTTTAGATTGTAGACTCTGAGTTTTCTGTTCATTGGTCTTTATATAGCCTTTACCAGGCTTCAAAAGTGGCTGGAAAGAGTAGAAATTGGCCAAATAGGCAGATAACATGCCACGGGAGTTGGTCCGCTGAACGAAGGAGTACAGCTTGCTGCTCCGGGCACTCATACATCTACAGTAGTAACAGTACTAAGAAAAGACTAGAGATCTTTAAAATTTGTGTTATTTCCATAGCTGGCCTCTTCATTGGTGATGAAGCTGACAACAAGTACAAGTTCCTGAGGCAGAATGAGAGCTCCATCTATGTGAAGAAGGGCGAGGCAGGGGCCTGTGTCTACCTGACCAAGTCATGTGAGTGCTGCATTCTGTATCACCCCAAAGTGCCAGCCAGACTGTGGTTAGATCGCCCGAAGGCTGAAGGGATATCCAACCCGCTGGAGGGCTGGGACTGAGGGTGATGCAGAATATGCAGATTTGTATTTCATTTATCGTAATTGTCATACATATACCCACCCGAGAAAGCCTGTATAAATGTGAAATGTGTAAAAAGTTGAGAAAATTTACCCTTGAACCTAGAAAGGCTGACATTTGCTCAGAAGCAAATGGCTATGTGGTGTGGTTAAGCCATAACAATGCTATTACATTGATAGAACTATTATAATTGTATGAAGTGACATATAACTAAGAATTTAACAGTTGGATAGCTATAATCCCCTACATTATTGGTTTGGATTTTTATTTGGCACATGCAATGCAAACTGTCCAGTTTTTGTTTCTTTTGTCATGCTATCAATTGGTCTCAATTTCTTCATGCTAGATTTCAGGAGTGTTTTTTTTTTTAACAGGCATCATCTTTGGAGTCTACAGCGAAGGCATGCAGGGTGGCAACTGTAACAACGTGGTGGAGAAACTTGGCGACTACCTGCGTGGCAGCGGCTATTAGACAAAAAAAGGCTGCAGATTTCAACAGTTCAACATTTTGATTAGATGTGGAGTTTGGACTGTTACTGATTGTTACCTGCAAACTGTTGGCATTACTGCTAAATCATTTAAGAACTAAATTCGAGGATTATCATACACTGCTAGACAACACCGCAAAAGTAGACGGTCGATCTCGACATGTACATTGTGACCTGTGTCGTACAAATGTAGCAATGGTTAAAATGTACAGTTGACATACATTGTATGTCAAGTACATTTTGTGTGAGGCTTACCCTGCTTTTTTGTGTTAGGCCACACCAAGTAAATTTTATGGATGACGTCCGCGCGCGCATTGATTTTGGCCTGTTCGTAGAAAAAAAACAAGAAATTCCGCTTCCTGTAACTGACCAAAGAGTCACGACAGTGCCGCAAATCGTCAAACCCGTAACGCGAAAACAGGATAGGACAACAACTGCTGTCCCACTTGATTTATTGCTGTTTTGATGATGAATGAAAGACTTCTTGCTTGTTACACTGTGTCACCTCATTCAATTTGTGTCCTAACGTTTGTCGTCTCTTCGTATTTTTCTGATCTAGGCCTCTTGTTTTTTAGGGCCCTTCTTGTTTTTTTCGCCCTCTCGCATTAGATTTAGGGTCTCCAAAGGACGTCATCCATAAAATTTACTTGGTGTGGCCTTATCAGATGTTCTATATCCTTACATTATGAAAGTATGCATTATGAAGTTTCTTTCCATAGAAACGAATGTAGATGCCCAGGAAGATGTTAATCTTGTTGCATTAAAATGTAACTCTTTGCAGTTGCTATAAATCCATTGTCACTATTTTCACAAGTGTCTACTATGGTATATTTTCACAATACCACACACACAACTTTAACCTGATATCCAGCTTTATTTTACCCAGAAAATTACACAATTTACATAGAACCCAGCAACAATCACATGGGACTTAAGGTACTATGATGAAACCTTAACAATACAAATCTTTGCCTACACCATTACCATACAATTTACAAATGGATACTTTAATTTACAGATATAAAATTACCATAAACAGTTGCCAGGGAAAGAAGACCTTCATAGAATATTAGGTACAAGGCTAAACAGTCAGCACAAACCATCTGAATTTGTTTAAAGTTAAAGCTTTATATATTAGTTCCCACACAAAGGAAATGTTCTCACCTAGAGCTTTCGACCAGTCACTCTGGTCTTCTCCAATAGACTCAGTGTCAGTGGGACTTATTAAGAGACTTCTCTGAAGAGAGGTCTACCAGACACCTTTGACCCAGTGTTGACGTCACACTTCGGTGAAGCCACATGACAAGTCTCGCTGGGTCAGTCTACTGATGAAGACCAGAGTGACTGGTTGAAAGCTCTACGTGAGAACAATCCCTTGTGTTGGAACAAAAAGTTTTCACTTTAAACATGTACACTGTAACTGCCGACACAGATTAACTTTCATGTTATTATAAGAATTTTGTCATTACGGATATTCTCTTGACTAAACTTACAAAGTTTGACCATGTATGTTATACATGGTGAATCTGAGATCACTGCTTGGAGGTATTTATGTTTTCTGTTAATGTTACTAATACCTTGTAGTCTGGCAATGTCAACTTTCAATCTTCGAATATATGCTACAGACAAGCTACCCTTTGACATCAGTGCATTGTTATTGTTCTCTTTCCCACTGTCATCTGAAGCATAAACATGTTAATCCTTTTTCATTTTGACAACCTATTCACACACTACCGGTAGGTTACAGCGAGTGGCACTGTAGCATTGAAAAGTAAGATAACAGTCTTGGAGCCCCGCCCAAAGACCTAATAATGAAGCTACAAGCCAAAGCTACATGTAGTACATTGTCAGTAGCTTGTTCTACGCACAGCATCTATACCCACACACAAAATACATTGTTACTGGCCTACACTTTAAATCCAACCCATTCAACATACGTGCATTTGGTCTTTCTGCCATAACATATCGTGTCTACAACTGCTGCAGTGTCACAAAACACCTTCAACAAAAATCAACAGTTTTCCTTGACTTACAACTGAATTTTTTTGCCAGCATCATCTATGATATTCTAAGCAACAGCTAATGCGATAAGTCTGTATTCTAGCACAGCAGTGACAAATGCAAATTAGAACAGCTACATGTACAGCCAAGCACAGCATGGCACACAATAATAATGTTCATTCATGTTTTATCTTGTCATACAAATATGTATATTACAGTCAATCTTCACCAAATTGCTTTCCTACATGTATTTCTACATTATACCCTTTCCATTGTAGCATGTCAATCTATGAAAATATGTTTTACACTGAGTTATTAGTTATATTCTGAAAATATAACTCTTCCTTATATCTTAATATGATCATGCTGGGTTATGTTCACCCATATACACAGGCCTCTGTACAATTTGAAGTTGATTTGCATCAAAGATAGTAGGGCCATATGTTGATTTGATTATATGGATGACATCCTCTGGGAACCCCAAAACTGATGCAAGCGTGAGAGTAAAAAAAGTTGGGCTTAAAAAAAAGGTTGCCTTCATTATGAAATCTAAGATTTAGTATAGTTATGAAGGTTGATCAAATTTTAATGTATGAGTATAACACAGAGTATGTTATGGCAAATAATAGACTCTTCACTTTCATTTCTTCACATTTTCTTCTCTTCTTTTGGAATTGATTTAAAATTTGGCATTCTCCGGCATTAGTATCATTTTCCAATATTTTTTCCCCTAATTTACAATATTTGCTCCTTTTGAAATTTGCACGGATGTCATCCATATAATCAAATCAACATGGCCTTATATAGGTGTCATAATTATAACTCATTCACCCATTTGTTATATACATATACTAGTAAATGTGTAACAACAATTCTCACTCAAGTTCCAACCGACATCTTTGCACGAAGGCTTGCAATACAGAAAATGTGAGCTCTGAAGCATTGCAGTTTTGTGCACATCCTGTTTTGCAGTTGGGGCACAAAAGAAATCTGCTTTGCACCTAACAAGATTGCTACTACACAGTAACAGTAAAGTTAGTACAGAAATTGCCCCAACTTAAGCCACTATTTCCATACTGTCACCCACGTCATTTCAACTTTGCAATCATTTTCACAACTAAATTTCTTACAGATTAACAAACACTGATATAGTAATGGTAGAATTTGCACATCTTTTCATAATACTTATGCCATCACCACATATTTTAATGACAATTATAAAATGCTTTTTAAATTTGTACTCAAAATTATTTGGTCCTTCACTCAACGGGAAAGACCTCCTTCCCATGCCCTTTATTTACACTGGTTGATTCGGAAGGAGTGAAAAAACAAAATCATAACTTTAAATCAACCCAAGAATCTCTACAACTCTTCTTTTTGTTGATACTGTCTTGCCAATTAAGCAAACAAGCATTTCATCTACCAAAGTGTAACACCAAAGTTAAAATGGTATGACTGGTGATATGCTTGTCCAATCTTAAGCTCAAATGATAAACATTGGCAATAATCGAAAAATAAAAGACTGTGACATGAGGAAATATTCTTTTCGCATTTATGTAAATAATTAGTACATACAACATCCCTCTGTATACAAATACTTGTACATGTACCTGCTTGGCTTTTACCTCAACTTCTGTTATAAGCAGCAAGGTATGATCTGTGTTACTCTATTTGCTATTTCAACTACACGCACATGTACATAATGCTAGCATTCTGGCAATTTCATGGCTTTCAGAAGTCAGTTATCACTTTATTATACCCAATCACCTGATGATACTCAGGGTTTGAAATTGAAGATCTACATGTAAAGAACATTGCAAAGCTCCCACTCTTAATCACAAACAAGACATACCAGTGCTACTTTCACTCACTGAACACTCATATTTGATGATATGGTCACTAAGAATTCTCTCTAATTTAAAAAAAATGTGACAATGGCTAAGTGTTAAGGTGGCTGGGAACTGAATGACTTTGAAGAAGCCTAAACTTAAGGCTTTGGAAAAAAGAGTTGCTCAAACGTGATGAAATTTTGGAGGGCTGAATTTGAGCCCTCTGTGAGGCCTCATCACAGAGTTCTGCTGAATCTGCGCAAATGTTAACATTCTTTAAGATAGAAGAAAAAGAATCTTCAACTAGCTTTATTTTGTATACCCACACTCCCTAAACATACATGTATCTCTAGATGCTAAGTGGGGCAAATTCCCCCTAAATGCTTTCCCACCAACTAGATCATATTCACCAGTTTAGGACAAGAGATATGCATGCTAGTGGAAGGAATCAGTCTTATTGCTCTCAGAGTTTGGAGAACATTTTGAAGGCATTCTCTCTAGTCTGTGTATGTGGGGGTCACATACATGTATGTACATGTACATGTACATGTACATGTACAGGACTGACAACTTTCTTTCAGCTGCCTCACGTTGATATGACCATTGTGTTAGCATTAGCCCTAGGACATGAGGGTTTCCCTATACTACAATTCCCTTTTGAAAAGATTTAAGCAGCGAACCCCTAAGAGAAAGGACAAATTAGAGTTTGCCGTGGAAGGTAAGATATATATATATAGGACAATCAGTCATGTTCCTATAGTTTATTGCTACATTTTCTACCATCAAATCCAGTAGAAAAGAAAACATGTCTGTTGATCTGGATGTGAGATTCACCATTGGGGCTTGAAATACCACCTGAATTTGCAAGTTAGTGCAGGTATAATTGGGGCTGTGCAGGTATTTCTGATGTCTACCTGTACCTAACCTGCACTGGTCCATGTACTGGGTATATGCAGGTTACTGCAGGTAAAATTGGAGCTGTGCTGGTATTTCTGATGTCTACCTGCACCTAACCTGCACTGGTCCATGTACTGGGTATATGCAGGTTACTGCAGGTAAAATTGGAGCTGTGCAGGTATTTCTGATGTCTACCTGCACCTAACCTGCACTGGTCCATGTACTGGGTATATGCAGGTTAGTGCAGGTAAAATTGGAGCTGTGCAGGTATTTCTAATATCTACCTGCACCAGTCTTCATAGGCTTTACAGTGAAATGCAGGTGTATGTGGATTTCCATCTGCTGCATTGACTGTCACCACCTATGAAGTATAAAATAACAGCAATGGTTTCTGAACAGTTTTTAGTATGATCCATACTTCCTAAATTCTGAGTGGTGCTGGTAATTTTGAATGCCACCTTCATATCAGTGCAGGTATATGGTGTATGTTGAAAAATGTATTTCGAGCCCTGACCATCTGGTCGGAGAATCACACAATTTCTGGTCCAGTCTTCTCTTCCACCTCTTTATCTTCCTCCTCCTCCTCTCCCATGTCCACCTTAGTGTCCTGGGCTGGTCCCTCTCTGATCTCCACCTCTCCGGAGTAGCCCCAGGCTCCCTGTGGATCAGCCTTCTCCTCTCCCTCCTCATCCGAGCTGGAGTCATCTTCATTGGTCTCCTGGGTCTCAGTACTGTCATCATCCGAGTGGTGCATCCTGGACAGGGTACAAACATGCTTAGAAAAAAAAAAATTGCACAGTTCTTTTAGAGGCAAATGTGCAGATCTTGGTACAATGGTGATACCAAATCCGTCTGTGTCCTCATCAGTGTTTGGACACAATATGAAAGATTAGCCGAAAGGCCAGGTGGGCATCACTTCAAGGCACAGTGAGAAAAATTGTGTCCCCATTTCCCAAGGGCATAACATTTGGCATGTATGGGGAACAAACCCAGGACCTCTTTGGTTCCAAGCCGTATCTCTTTCAAGTATATATCTTTAAGTTGGTTTGAGTGTTATTGGGACTGATTGAAGTATTTTTCGGCATAATTGGTGATTTTGAAACTCAACTTAATCCAATTGCTATTATAAAACCAGTCTGTGTT
Source organism: Branchiostoma belcheri (assembly GCF_001625305.1). Taxonomy (NCBI): domain Eukaryota; kingdom Metazoa; phylum Chordata; class Leptocardii; order Amphioxiformes; family Branchiostomatidae; genus Branchiostoma; species Branchiostoma belcheri. Next base: position 4,486,371 of record NW_017802713.1, read on the forward strand.
CTCATCAGTGTTTGGACACGGTATAAACTATTAGCCAAAAGGCCCGTACAGGGAGGGAAGTAGTGTGCCCCTTTCCCAAGGGCATAACATTGGGCATGTCTGGGGACTGATGAAGTATTTTTTTAGCACAGTCCGTGATTTTAAAACTTTATCCGATTGCCATAGCTGAGTTAATTACAGGGCTGACCTGGAAGTATCGGTGGTCCCCATGGCAGAGTTGGTACGGTCCACGGGCCCGGTGGCGCCCAGGAGGGGAGTGGTCTCCGGCATCTCGTCATCGCTATCCATGTCCGACTGGCTGGTCTCCGAGTCGGACGTGTCGTCGTCCCCCGGAATCACGCGCCGCTTACACACCGGGCACGTCCGCTTACTGCCGGTCAGCCACGGGTCAATACACTTAGTGTGGTAGGCTGGGGAGGAAGAGAGAAGACTTATCAAACCTAGTCCATGGTACAGCTAACCATTCTCAACAGTGACACCTAGTGACTTCGGTATGAAGTGCACCAAAGGCTAAAAGCAGCAAATTATGATTCTCTAATGTACAAAATGTATTGGAACTGCGAAGGAGATTGTGTAGCAAGCGATGAGGTAATTTAATTGGGTAACAATCAACTTCCTGAATTCCTCCACATACTGTTCTTTTACTCCCACCCAGCATGTGCTAGGTCATCTCCAGGCTTGTTCTCCCTATCTATCTCCCTATTGTTCTCACTGTCAAAATCACCTTCCACTCATCATATAAGCCTGTACTAGGACAGAGACACAACCCCACACCTCAGACACCCAAAACAATACTTCAGTGTCCCGTATACCTACCATGGGAACAAGGTAATATCCTGAGCTTGTCCCCCTCCTCATAGTCATCCAGACAGATGGCACAGACATCATACTCATCACCTGCAATGCATAGCAAGTCAGTCATGCCCCCTAACAGTTTATCTCATAACTGCAGTGTCATGGTAACTCCTCACAACAATGACCATATGCATGGTTCCTGCCTCACCATCCAGTTTGCATCAGTCCACTGTTTTAGTAAAGGAATACTTGTGAATGGAGAAAGAAAGTCATTGTAATTCAGTAATTACACAGGCCATGGAGACATGTAGTTAACATAACAGGCTGGTTCAAGCAATGAATCTTTAAATTTCAATCAAACCATTGCATTGATAAACGTAAAAACTGCAACAACAAGGAAGACAAGGAGCTTTCTTTAAGTTACTGTTGAAGTCAAAATAGCAGCAATTGGAGTTGATTCAGAACCTGAATACTTTTATCTTTTGAAATCTGAAAAAAAGAAGTGGGCAATTCAGCTGATTAAATTGGTGTGGCCTAAGAAATGGTTTGTTTGCTGGGCTCTCACCTTTCTTGAACTTCTTGGTGGGGATTTTCTTCAGGTGTTCCTTGGACAGCCTGGAGCGGCGCTGTCGTCTTCTGTCACGGACAAACTTCGCAACCTGTAAACCAAGGCACATTTACATGTAGGTACAGCCATGGGATTCTCTTCTTCAAGTGACTAAGCACTTAGATCATTTTCTCCTTCTGAATATATTACTACCAGGCCATTTCACTATTTTCATTTTGGTACAACATTATCAAACTTGCAAACTTGAGCTTGTTACTACTGTAAAACATGTATAATGTACACATTTTCCCCCAACAAGCTTAAGAGTAGTTTGACCAGATTTAGGCCATGCCTACCATCTATACAGATCAAATCAAATCTGAGTTATATTTCACTGCCAACCATGTCCTGACAACTGCTGACCAACTCCTAACCAGTCCCCAACCATGGCCCAATCTCCTTGAATGTTTCAAACATTTTCAAACATATGGCTGCATGGCGTAGCAGACCTCACCAAACACCAACCAACCACAGCTGACCTTGCTCCAGACCTACTCCTAACTATGGTTGGAGGGAGGTCAGATGTGTTCAGGAGGCCATATTTGGCTATGTGCGACAGGGGCTTAAGGTTGGTGTATTATGTTTACTCTTTGAGGAAGGTTGAAGTTAAATACATTTATATCACTACTTCTGGTATCCCTTCCTCAATAGTCTATATCAGGTATAAAGGTACAGTCTAAGACATGTGAGAGAAAGTGGGATGATTCTATTTGGTAAATGGGGGTGTGCTAACTAACCATGAAGATGAGCATGAGGACAAAGCAGATCCCAACGATGATCGCAAACGGCAGCAGGTAGAAGTGCAGGGGGATGGTGAAGTCAGGGGTCAGCTTCACCTGCGACCTGTGGCACACAAACAAACAAACAAACAAACAAACAAACAAACAAACAAACAAACAAACCATCAGGTATGACAGTCATTCAGGCATGACAGTTCATCTCTGTAACACAATTGGTACGGTAACTGTTATCCGATTCTCATGTAGTATATTGTAGTAAGAGATTTCTGACTTCTGAGAAGTATTTTGGATTTTCATGTATTAAAGCTAAGTGTGGAGGGGGTTGCATGATGATGTAATTTAATTGGACATAACACTGACAGCATTTAATTGAATTAACTGGCTGCAGAAATCAAGCATTAAATTTTCAAGGATTCGCAAGATTCCAAAATGCCCTAACATCAGAACAGTGTATTTTTTTGTCCAAACCTCTTTGTTCATTGAATAATATTAATACCTACCACATTTGGCTTACTATTTTAAGAACAATTGCATTTCAGTATTATTGGTGTCATATTGTCTTTAATGTATTTCTTGAGTCTTCATATTGTGTTCTATGATTGAATGATTAGAAGTAGAACTCACCCTGTTTTCCAGTCGTATGTCTGTAGTTCCATCCCATCTGACAGGCCCACAAACACAGAGGGGATGGTCACCTCCATGTAATCTACAGGGAACACAACAAACATCACAAATTTAGGACTTTACACTAGAATCTAAGTACTCATATAGAACTATTATCCAGGTTAACTATAGTTGAGTTTTTGTGAATGTAGAGGGAACATTACAGCAATCAGGCATTACACCTGGTCCACTTCCTGAATTCCTCCAACATACTGCCCACTTACTCTCACTTGGAGTGTGCTAGGTCACCTTCAAAATCAGACTTGACCTATCCATCAACAGTTACTGTCAAAATCACCTTCCACCCAACATGCAACTGCCAGTACTAGTACTACTAAGTTGAACAGACAGACATACAAATCCACAACTCCGCCACCCCAAACAAATATTACTTCCATACTTGGAATAAAAAAAAGGCAGACCCTAGTCCTACTATTACATGTATCCAATCGTAAGACTACAAAGAGAATATCTTTTTTTTTTCTGTAAGAATGTCACATGACATTAACAGTTGGCAGATTTACAAAAAACAGGCTAACTGGTGACCCATATGGAAAGTTCTAGAACCATTTTCCACCTACTAGGCAACTTGTGCCACTGAAACAACTCTTTAATCAAATACTGATAGCTTTTCATCCATGAGGTAAAATAGGGACATCCACTTAGGGAATCCATTATAGCTATATGTAAGCAGACATCACATGTATCATTTAGGCTTGGGGCCCTCTAGTAGCTTTGAGGGGGAACAACAATGTCTGCACATTGGGTAAGACAAGCACGGTGGCTGAGAATGTATTGTACTTGTGCAAAACCCAGATTTTGCATGGTTTGCTAAATTTGCCTATTTCAGATAATCTTTTTCCAACACAACATTTGAAACCTAAAGTCGGGATGTTAGATATGACATTAAAAGAGATGTTCTGCTGAAGCGCTAAGCACAATAAATGAGGGATTTTGCATGGGTGCAGAACATTCTTAGTACTGACATACTAAGAAGACATAGGCTGCACAGTAATTTGCTAAGGAGACGTAAAACCCAGACATACATATGCGGTTATAACGATCTTTCACCCAGTTGGGTCCTCTCTTGCACGGGCAGCGAATCCTGGTCACAGGCATTACTCCAACTGCGTAGAACGCTTGTCTTCTAGTCCTCAAAAAGGTGATGTCTATCTCCCAAAGGCAAGTTTATGAATATATAAATGCAAAAGGTCTTTTCCAATTGATCGCTATCCACCAGTCCCAGTGAGTGTCGCTTGTACTGGTTTCGCTGTTGTGTCTCTTCACTGTGACCGGAGCAAAATGCGTAGAGCAAGCTGAATTTTAAGTTGTAGGTCCTGGAACAATTCTTCTGATTAAAAAGCTCCGAAAGTTGACCACAACTGCTGGCTACGAAAACACCTCTCCAACTTCATGCAAGAGACACGAACATTTTGTCAAATCTTGGGCAGGAAGACAGTCTTAAACAGACGTTACTTGAGAAGGCTACTCTGACACTTGACTCTGGAAGTGGCTTGGACACGGGTCAAACTGTCCATCCTATATGGCGGGCAAAAACGAATCCTTTTCTGGTCGATCCTCAGTCCGTTAGAACAGACACGAGGTGCAAAAGCAGTCTGTGCAGCATCTGATGACTGTTTCACATGTACACTTACCCGACATGCCAATCATCCCAGTTCCACTTAAGCTAATGTATGTAATGATAGCTCCTATAAGTCCTGTTGGATTGCCCACTTTAGAGTGTGACTATGTGTGGAGCACTCCTCAGTTCTATAACGTGTATACGTCACTGATGAAGCAGACGCTAAGGGCTCACAATCAAGAAGAAAATTAATACTAGTGTGGTCTGATTTTTGGTTAAGAATTTCTTTGAAATGGGAAAAAGTACAATGTAGCTTCAAAATATTGCTGGAAACAATTTGGTACAACCACTGAACCATATGCAGGGCTCAAAATACTGGGTACATGTGCATCTTAGTGCACCCAACCCAATTCTTTTCTGTGGGTGCACTGATGCACCCAAATATTTGTAGGTATTTTTGTACATAATAATTATATATAGTATGCAGGATATTCTTGGCATCTAAGCATCAGAAAAATAATAAAATCTTTGTTGTAATGCTTGTGTAAGATTTTGAAATTACCTTACATTTCAGATTCAAGCTTAGAAGAGGAGCAGTAAGATCTGTAATTAGGTTTTGTTTTATATGGTGCACCCAAAAAATTTTTTGTGCACCTAATTTTTTAGGTTGGGTGCCTATTCCCAAAAATGAATTTTGAGCCCTGATATGGGAAAAAGTGTTACATGTACATCCACATGACCACAGAGCACGAGTCAGATAGCAGTAAAGCGTCTAATATAGTATCAATCATTCACGACCATCAACTTAGGATACCCTTAATTGATATCAAGCAGCTTTTACACCCATTAACACGAGTTCAGACACATGACTGCCTACTTGAGCGTAGATACGCATACTCTAAACCTCTTCAGGTACACATGTAATGTCACACATTAGGACTAGGAAAAAATGTATTTCTGGTTACAGTCCTGAAAAAATCTGATTATACAATGTTTTATCACTTATGTCAGTTTTTTTGTGTAACCAGTAAGCCATCTTTTTTAGGCATAACACACCAGTTTTGTACATGTTAGTACAAGCTGTGTAAGACCAGACAGTAAGGTTTGAACCACTCACACCGGGAAGGACCCCTACTCTTTTCGAGTGCGGTGGGTTCTTCAACGTGCATGGGGTGTGGCTCTCCCTAACACGGGACCTCCATTTAACGTGCTATCGAAGGGACGTCCCTAACCAAAGCTAGGTACTAATTTCCACCTAAGTGAAGTGAGGAAAGTTGTGTTAAGTGCCTTTTCCATAAGGGCACATGATCAATGACATTGTAGGAATCGAACCCGGGACCTCTTAGTCCTGAGCCGAACATGCTACTGATTACATGTACGCCACACGACTCCAGAATTGTTTACAGATCATGGAGCTAGAAAAGGTTGATCAGCTCAAAAAAATCATGTCCCTTGTAGGGGTCCAAACAGAAAGAAGGCTAGGGTCGGCAGTTTTTTCTAGGGTTGGTCGGGAAACAGGAAACACAACATTATTTTTTCATAGACCTTACCTGTACTATCAGTAACATGCATATGCAGGTAGTATTTTGAGCTCTGGACAGAAATACACAGTCACACAGCTCAAATTTTACCTACACTATATGCAGCCCAAGTACTTCCAGCCCTGAACTGTGTAACTTACATTTATTTCCATTCATCTGTAGGATGACGTCTGATTCATCATTATACACAATAGCTGCCTTGTAGCCACTTTTTTCTGCATTCAGCACCTGGGATAGAAGAAACATGAAAGAAGCAAAACTCTTTAATGAAGCCATGAAATTCCTCCCTTACTTCCACTCTGTTCATTTATCTTTCAAAGAGTAATACATTATTTACGGATCAAACATGTTGATCTCTTAACAATTATTCCAAAATTTCACACATTGTATGAAAAGTTAAATCCTTCATCTTCCTTTGCAGTGTTCGAAATACCTGTCTGCAGTCTGCTATCTGCAGGTAGATTTTCAAGATTGCAGAAGAAAAATTTATACAATCTGCAATTTTGCAGAAGGAAAAATAGGCTCCAGATTCAATAGTTTTCAATTTAGCAAACTAGAACTCTCTGGCCCCAAGGACAGACAACACTTAAGCTCCTGTTTTGAAGCAACAGGAGCTTCTTCACTAATTTGCATCATCCTTGTCTTGACTTGTCTATCTTTTGTTTCCCTTTGGACTTCCAAAAATTTGTCTTCACTAATTTACATATGAATCAATAGTTCGTGCTTATAAACCTGCAATTCTCTTAGTGTCACTGACGAAAGGTACTAGTCTGACCGTTTCAGGTAGCACCAAAATCACATAGAGTTGCTTAAGAGTTAAGTTCTGTTTTTTTGGTGTGTCTTTATTAGTATATTGTGTGGAAGGATGATATGTGGGTGTGATTACTAGTACATTTACAGGTAAGGTATGATTTTAGTTGTAGTTCACAGCGGTGAAAGACCCATGAAGATACCAGTAAATGATAAATTTTCGGTGGAGAAGGATCTATAAAGTCTGAAATTAAAAAGAGTGATACATTATTAAACTTATAAGAATTCCAGTAATGCTACAGATTTACAAACTATATATGATGTAAAAAAGACAAAATTTTGACTCTTCTGCAATATTGCAGAGCACTGAAAAAAAGTATTTCGACCACTGCTTTGTCTAAAAAAAATTCAACCCAGTACAGTGGAGTTAGTGGTAGCTTTTACATGAATGTGGTTCTAGTTATTGAAATTGTTACCACCATGTTTCTTTATTGAAATGTTCTTTTCAAAGTTGTACTTGAAAATACTTGTATTAACACTAAACCAGATAGTGAGTTAGTGAGACTTGCAATTAGCCCAACAGCAAGAGTTTGCAATAAACAATTTTATCATTATTCAAACTATAGTATAAGGCCACACCGACTTAATTTTATGAATGACATCATCTGAAGACCCCAACATTAGTTCGCGCCAGTGAATAAAAAAAAATTCAGGCCCAAAAAAAATGCTACTAAACCACAGGAATAGAAAGCTGCTATTGTGAATTTGCAGCAGTACATAGCGACATATACAACAAGCCGGCACATGCTGGCCTTTGGTGGAATATATGAGTTGGCACTGTACGTATGTACCAAGTTCTTAAGTTGCCGTGGAGCTTCGGTAGCTTGGGTGCCATCCTCCAGAGTTACAACCAACTCCATATTATCGCTAACTACCTTGGACTACCCAGGCCAGAGACTCAGAGGACGTGATCTTTTTTTTTGAGAACTGGCGAAAATAAATGCACGCACGGATGTCATCCATGAAATTAAATCGGTGTGGCCTAATTACACTTTACACATTTACAGTATGACTATGAGTGTTGTCTGACCTTCAAGTCAAAGTCACAGTTTCCCCTGCGGATCAGGGCAATGGGAGTGTACTCTGTGATGTTGGGAGGCGGAGGGCCAACCTGTCTGCACGCGTGGGGAGGGTTTACTGCTGCTAGGTAACCCTGCAGGATAAACAACAACATGTAAACAACAGCAAAATGGTACGTACATCAAGACAATGTTTGGTACTGCTAGTCAACAAGGGTTCACAAAGGAAATACTGTCGTTAAACTTTCTTGGTTTTATCATATGGTAGGACTTACAGAGGGAGGTTTTTTAAATGTTTTTATTCAATTCGAAGCTAAAACAATTCTGTAGTATGTAGCCGTACAAGGAAGACATACCGTATTTGTAGTGTCATGAATCCACAAAAAAAACCAACTACAACTTACAATACAATGCAACATAGGCCAGATTTACTACTTTTAAGTAGAAAAAAAAAAACACAGAAGAATAAAAAATTTAACAGTGTTCCCCACTGCCATTGTAGCATTTGGTTACCTTGGAAGTTGTATCATTTTGATCTATACAGAGCTGGTACAAAGAATGTAGCTTGTTTTGGCACTGTTTTCAAATGCCCCAAATATCAACTAACGACCCAAATGTGCTAAATATAAAAAAAGTAAAAAGGGGCAAGGAAATTCTATCAACTAGTAGTACTATTTAACTGGAACATTACAATGTACCTGTATTCCCATGTCAGGTAGCTGGGCTCCAAAGTTGGATGGCATATCCATGAAGTTTACTGTGTTGTTAATGCTATCAGTCTGAAAAACAGGAAAAATCATCATTAGGTACAATGTAAAACATCAGTTTTTTTTAGTGTCTGGCATCATCTCTGGTACAACGTCCAGTATAAAACACTAGTATCTAGCTCTTTATATGACACTACTGTAATGTGATGCCCCCTAGCAAGTTCTACAAGCATTGCAGATTTACAACTTGAAAACCGTAAACAATATTGTTGCATAACAATTAACACTTTTGTGTAACCTACCTCAAAATGTTATCCTTTCAGATCTCTTAATTGATAATACAGTAAAATTCTAGGTGGTTGCTACTAATGCTAGGGCAAGTTTTACTGTACTACATAAAATGATATATAACTAGAGCTGTGTACCTAAAACAAATTTTAGGTACAGGTACAGGTACACAGGTTTAGGTACAGGTCCGGACCTGAACCTGTACCTGAACAATTCGACCAATTTATATGCTCTTCTGAACTCCTTCAATAACAAAAAAACATAAATAAACTTGATAGTTAAGGTTTATTCTTTGTTTATGGCGAATGCTCAGATGAAATATAGGCAAAACTAAGATGTTTTTGTTTTCATGAACACACTGTCCTTACACAGGCACCCATTGTTAACCAGCTATTTAAACATTTGAGGCCACAAATAGGCATAAAATTGGTGTGAAATTGTTTAGGTACAGTACCGGTACTGAGGGATTAGGTATTTTGGACCTGTACCTAATCAATTTTTCCGGTACAGTATGTACCTGTACACAGCTCTATATATAACATAAACAAAGCCTTCTGTGAAATTACACTAATTCTTCTCAACCCTGCCTTACCACGATAACATCAGCATCCACAGTGCACACATGGAGCAGGAGGAACAGGTTCAGCACTGCATAGAGGTACAACACCGTGATGTACGATGGGACTGGTCGGCACGGGAACATGGCTACAACAAACAAACAAACAAACAAACAACATAAGCAACAAGAAATCAGAGATTTTAAACTTCCTGAATTACCCATGTTTACCACTATAATTCCTGCTGGCTCAACCAAGGCCAGATTCTGTGACTTTCGTGTCCATTTCCTCTGTCTGACCTTTTGACCTGTTATTCTGCCTGTCAATCTTTCCCCACTCATGTCTGGCTGTCAATATACATGTACTCAGTGGACAAGCCGATACACAAACCCTCAGCTCTGCCACCCACATCAAAACTTCCATAACTGGAAGTTGATTGTAATACATTTTCTAAATTGAAAGTTAGAAACATGGTTCATATAACCTCCATATTATATACACACATGCCTTTTATAACTTTGCCCTATGTATAGTTTAGATCACATTGTGAATTAGGATATACGGATTTTTTTCTTACACAACCTGTACTGTCACGTGATCTCACCTGCTTACGTTTCAATACAGGTGAGTGTAACTTGTGTAACTGTAAGAAGAAAACCTGATGAAATGATTTTTGGATGTACACTGTATCATGGAGGTAGATCTCTTCTACCTCCATCGAGTCCATGACTGTATCTTGTGATTTTGTGACACAGCATATTTTTTGCATTCTACCTCCATGGACACAGCATTATGTAGATGAGAAAACCAGTCATACTGGATGCATGCTACGTCATGTACATAGTAATAGTCACATGTTACCACATATTAGCTAGCTATTGTCTGTTTAGTACCTTGAGGGTTTTTGCTACTTTTAAACCGGAAAGTCTAGTCTCTGTTTGATCTACATACAGTACTAACTGTAAATTATTACTGTAAGTCTCTTTAGATTCGCGGGGCCTAAAGTTCGCGGTTTCGGGAAAATGGACAATCCGCTGTATTTTTAGATTCGCGATTTCCCCTTGGCTATTGAAAGAAGAACTTGTAAAGTGCATATTTAAAAATACGAAAAGTTCGTGTCCCGGCATTTTTTTCTAAAATGCGGCGCAAAAATGTGTTTCGTGCTCCGCGCGAGGCTGCCTGCAGCTCTGTCGGTATGCAAATCTTGCATCACATGTCCGCGCTACGCGTCTCTGATTGGTTGTTGCGTCAGTGCCGGCGGTAAAGCTCGATCGATCTGAAGCGCGTGTAAACAATTTTCTTTGCTCGGAAATAAGCGCTAAAACGTTATTTTCCACGACTACCCATCGGTACTCAAGTGAAGAAATGCATAATCGAAAGAATCTTTAGGGAAAATATATATTCCTAAGCAAATTTATGCCGTCTTCGGCGAGATTTTGTCGTTCAAACCGAACCCGGAAGTATGCAAAGGTCGCCTTCGGTAGGCTCACGCTAGCGTTTCTATCGAGCAAAATAAGAAAGAAAGAAAGAAAAAAAACACCCGCAAAAGAGTACCAAAGAATCAAATAACATTTCCCAGATACCATCAGTTATATTTTTCATCAAAATATTTGTAGATTTGCCCAATGTGCCCGTAATTTTTGGGCGCCGGGCGCACATGGCCAGCGCTAGCAAGATTTTTGTCGGGCGGTATGCGGTTAACACGGCCAGTGGCAGTGCCACAGTATCGCGATTCGGTGTCTCATAATATTATTTTTGACATCAGTATGACTTAAATAATTTTGATACTCAACAAACTGTACGTACATTTGCTTAGAATAAAGTTGATTTGGAGTGATTTGTGGATCGCGTGTGTTATCAGTTGTGTTTTAAAAATCGGTTAAACTTGAGGACCGTCGTGAACGCATGTAACACAGTTAACACATTACATTTACGCAAAACATATTCGCGGGGAAATAGATTCGCGGTACAAAGGTCCCCGCGAATTCCGCGAATCTAAATATACCGCGGAAATTTGTAGACTTACAGTATTCGTTTTGGTTATATGTAAACCTGGTAATTTGGTACGAAGTTTCATGAAGGTAGACCATATTGACTTTTATTGTATGCCCATATTCCTTCTGGGTTGCATAAGCACCAAGAGTGGCATGTTTTTACAGCTACAAAGCAAACATTGCACCATTGACATTAGCATGCTTGAGTATCCATGGGCCATGCATATGCTGGGTCTTAAAGTTAAAGCTTAAGAATTACATTGTGCCACCACTGACTACCAAAAACCTCATCACTTTTTACCACATGTGAAAATTGAAATACATATGGGTTGCAAAATAATAGTTGTTTATATTTAACCCACTATCATAACATTTCTGTAGGTTGCATTAAGTTATTTTGAGCCATGCCAATCAATTCAAAATATCATCCAGGGTGCAGGCACAAACTGCAAGGTTATTGGCCTTCAAGGCATGTTTTTAATCCAAAGGTTAAAATGTTGTCTGTTGTCTGAATTATTCTGGGACAAGGTTATCTTCTGGGTACAAAGGCCATCCTGAGCAACAATTGTGTGTATAATAATATATCATAATATAAAGTTAAAGACAATCGATCATGTTCTAAAAACTAAGGCATTTTTAGATGTAACAAGTTTTAACTGATTGTACCATAACCATGTACATGACTTTTATGTAAGTTACAAATCCCATAATTCGACTGTACGTGAGACTGTGATTTCTCAATAAACAATAACAAACGATTCTGCCAAAAAGCTATCCAATACATATTTACTAAGTTTTCACACAGCCACAATACATTATGCTGACGTGCAAGAAAACAGGTTTTTCTAGGCCTGAGAGGTATTCTATATACCACATATTATATATATTATCAGCAATGGGTACAAAGTTTGGCAGCAGAGAAACGGTTGAAATGGGTGATATCATTTAACTTCCTACAACTAACAACCCACTGTTCACATATCACAATCTGTATGAAGTGGTGTCATAAAAGCAGCAGATTTCTCATTCTTTGACAAAGACTGGCCATGGTGCAGTAAAATAAAAAAAAATGGGTACCATATTTTTTTAGTGTTGAAAATTTATAGCTTTATGGTGCTAAAGATCTTCAATTGATTCTAAATAGCATTTATGGAAATACAAATTTGAGATATGAATTAAACATCATATTTATCAGACTCATTATGTAGTGTTACACTACACTACTAGTGTAGTTTACCTAATACCATGTACATGAAATGTTACGATCTGTATCAAATTGTATCCTTTAGCTTTACAAAATGTAGCACAATAAAGTTGATTGATTAATTAATTCATAACTGAATAGTAAGAGGAAAAAAACTGAGATAACACTGCATTTCATCAAAGAGTGGAAGGAAAACATTCCAAAATTTTTTCTTATTTTTCTCACTAAAAAATAATACTATCAGTGATCACATAATTTGATACCATAACACTTGAATGCGCAAATATGTATCAGGGCAGGGGACTTCCTGACAAAAATTATGACGATTTAAGCTTCATATCGTTCTCAAAACAAAGTCAGAAACCATCTATAACATTCTTGCTTCTTGAATTACTAAGTTGTGACTGTAGAAAAGGGTAATATGGACATGATTATAACGTTACGTAAATATTATCCTTCTGTTTACATTGCAAGAGTTCAACAAAACAACATGGCGATCCACCCTCCTACTTGACTGGCATACCCAAACTCTACCGACTATTTCCTGCCTTTCTGTCCCTTGTCCGCCAGTAACTTTCCACAAAAAATGACCTCTAGATATTCTACTGTCATCGTAGCTCACCTGGTTTGTGCCTTTCTGCCTACATGGAGTAAAAATCGCGACCAAAACTGTCACCCGATTCTTCCAACCATTCCTTCTCGCTCACGAAAATGGTCGACTCTGCCAAATCACGTGTTAGTCTCGCCCACTTCAAACTCTCGCGAGAACCTGACGTCATAGACTCCGGGTTACTTGAGGTCAACATAGCCATCTCTCCAAGCAGATGTAGGTTCTAGCTCGGTGTTGTTTCTATTAAGCGGTATGTTGTGCGTCTAAATCTTTCTAGGTTCAAGGAGACCGCCGCTAGTAAGCCTTAAAAATGATCCAAAATCATGTTTTTGCTTCACTTTCCTATTAATGTGATTTCAGTAGCAGAAAAACTGGAAATA
>NW_017802713.1:4500326-4501244 GCF_001625305.1 Branchiostoma belcheri
ACAAGGTTTAAATTTTAACAACCACTGTCTGCCTTCAATAGGATAATGATGACTTTATTTTCGGAAGTGATTGGACATCAATTATCCTGTTGAAGACGACAGTGGTCGTAGTAAATTTAACCTTATAAAACCTTTCTCTTGGAATAAAGTCAAGCATCTTACTAACATTGCGACCTAGCTTCGCTGAAAAAAGGATGGGAAGAGTTTTTGACCCAAAAAGAAGCGAAAACCAGATGTCGGTAGTGAACCTAACTTTCTAAGCCTCATTACAGTTTGCTGTTGAGTGAATTACAATTTAATGTTGTTCAAAGCTTCAGATCTGGTAGAGTAAAGGCGGTCAAAGCCGCGGTCACAACCCGCCGTACTCACACGTACGTGCTTCTTACGTACGGTACGTACGGGGCACGCGCGTCGCCCGTACTCGCACATACGGGTGGTGGATCCGCAGACCGCACGTAGAAAAAGTTTTACATGCACTTAAAGTACCACGGCGTGTCTGCGTGCTCCCAAATCCGTAGGATTCCGTACGGAGGCGGTACTCAGCACGCACGGATGCCCTATGTTTGCACACGTTTTTGCACGTAAGACAGCACGCAGATGCACGTACGGCGGGTTGTGACCAAGGCTTAACGCGGACACATGGCGTGCCATCCCCCGTCCACGGGGACCTGGGCGCCGGTTATGAAGGACGCGTCCGACGAGGCCAGGAAGGCGATGGTCTTCGCAACTTCTGACACTTCTCCGACCCTCCCCAGGGCGTGTGTAGTCTTGGAATGTTCCAGAAACTAGTGAAAGGTAAGAAGCAGGATCGTAATACATCTTTTTTTATGTAAATTGTAATCAGATACATACGCACACGATATATATATGTATATATATATATATATATATATATATATATATATATATATATATATA
>NW_017802713.1:4501282-4516282 GCF_001625305.1 Branchiostoma belcheri
ATATAGATAGATATAGATAGACAGATAGACACACAGAGAGAGAGAGAGAGAGAGAGAGAGAGAGAGAGAGATTCAGTCTTTAAACTTTTGCACATGAGGTAAGGAAGCTTCTACGCTTTACAGAACTGACTGAAGCCGTGCGTACGTGCCAGTTTACTCCTTCCTCACTGACTAGGAATGATGTATACTTATTGTATTGTATACTTATTACTAGGAATGATGTGAGCTTATTGGAGTTGTATACATTGATTTCAGTGCTGCATTTGATCTGGTGGATCACAGTATTCTTCTCTTAAAACTGAAATCTTACGGTTTTCAACCAGATGTTCTGCCTTGGTTTGAAAGGTGTCTACAAGACAGAACTCAGGTGGTTTACATTAACGGTCATTTTTCCGAGCCACTTGGGCTTGCATGTGGAGTACCACAGGCCGGGCAGTTGTTTAGGCCCATTGTTATTCACCCTGTACACAAATGACCTTCCGTTAACTGTATCTAATAGTTCAGCTGAGATGTATGCTGATGATACGTCGCTTTACAAGGCTGCCAGGTCAGTCAGTGCTATTGTGGCAGCTTAGCAACCTGATCTGTTAAAAGTGTCTCGCTGGGTAAGTGCCAATCGCCTTGTCATGAATGTTATGAAGACAAAATGTATGTTATTTGGAACCGCACGAAGACTGGCTCTCTTGCCGGATACTTCCCTGAACCTTGTGATTGACTCAGAGAAGGTTGAGCAGGTAACTGATAAGGCAGTCCTCCTGGGTTTACATATGGATCCATCACTTACCTGGAATATTCACACAAAACATCTCACGGCAAGACTGTCTAAAAACCTTGCCTATGTTAGAAGATATGTATGTTATATGCCTGATGATGTGTGCAAGATGGTAATTCAAGCCGAAATGTCCGTTTGATACCCCAGTTGCAAAAATGCACTCAGATCTTGGTTTGTTGTGAGAAACAGACTAGATAGCAGGTTGTTGTCACAGCTGAGCCAAAGGAGATCTACAAATCTCTTATACCAGTTCACTCATCTCACAGATACTCTACCAGACAGTCAGTGTACAATTATTCATTAGCGAAACCAAAGAACAACAGTGGAAAGAAGATGTTTACCTACAGATGTGTAAAGCTAAGGAATGCACTACCAAATGAGGTTAAGGCTGTATCCGATGAGAGGCGGTTGAAGAGATTGATCGATCAATTGTATATGTATGCAGCTTAATGGTTTTAATTATGATGATAGTTGTTGTATTGAAATCTTTTAGTAATGGTAATATTAGTTTTATACTTAGCCGATAATTTGCTCGTTCAATGATTTTAGCTATAATTAGTACCTTGTCTGAAGTGTACGTAAATTTGTAGTCATATGTGTATGTTTGTACTGTGTGTGTAATGTGTAATGAGCCCTGGAAGATTAGCCCTAACCGGCTGAAGGGTATCGTAATAAACTGAAACTGAACTATACTTTGATTTTTAAGGAATCGCCACTCTGAGTTATACCTTGGCAACTTCTTCTTCAGTCCGTCCTGCGCGTCTGAAAAGCTCTGTCGGGATAACACCAGGACTGTGGATTGACAGAGATTAAAGATCTGTACCAATAATAAAGGCAATCATGACAGATGACAAATTCCTTAAAATAGTCTACAGACGATTATTTCTTTCACTTGAAGGAGCGAGTATAGAACACAAGAATAACTAAACAGTACGGCTACTTCAACATAGTCAAAAGATGTACATATTGAAAAAATAGCAAATTAACTTACTTGACAGAGTTGACCCTGATTTGCTTGGAAGCTAGTTCTGAAAAGGTAGCAATATCCGCAACTATAGATACATGCAACTTTTTTTTCTGATACTGTATTCAGAAATGTACTTGGTAACAAGTTTTCGGTTCTTTCTTTAAAACTTAAATCCATTTTCTCTCCCTATAACATCCCTTGTTTCAACCACAAAACTTCAATATTATAAAATATGATATAATATGATATAATATAACAATATTTGAAAAGAAATGAATATTGAATATTCATTCACTAACCAAGTGCAACACATCTTGTGAACTGGTCCAGTGCTGACTTGCTCATGCTGTATGCAAGATTTCCTTCAATCTTAAAGGGGAATAAACCAGTTCATGTGTTGAACTGTGCTTGTGCAGTGTGGTGCATTGTGGGTAAAATGTCAATGTTGAAGGTCCCTGATACATAGTTTTGGACATGCCTTAAAATCATGCATGTTCTACATGTATACACTACTGACTAAAACTGACCGGAGTTTGTTCAAATGTAAGTTAAGCCTTGACACATGTACAAAGCCAGAAGAGCTTCTCAACACTACTTCCCATCCATTAGTAACACTGGCTGGTCAGGAGAATGCTTGAACCCATCATATTTTAGCATAAGTTTGCTACTGTTTGCACCTATGAAGAACATGACTTTTGTATTATTAAGATGTCTAAATAACCGATGCAGACAAGTTTTAAAGGCTTGTAGTGTGCGACTCAGACATCCTTATTCGACCAACTCCCGACAACAAACGACCTTTCTTGAGACTTGGAACAATTGGTCATGACAAGGTAAATGTGAGTGACTAGGGCTTCTTGAAACACTTACCGCTCGTATCCCATACACACTGGACACATTCACAATGGCCCCTTTGTTGAAAAACACAGAAGGTAAGGCATTAGAGGTATGATATAAGTACAGGCCGGTGTCATGTACAACTTGCATTACGGCATGCAACTGAGACAAACAATTATGTTACATTACTCAAGACTTCATTAGACTCAAGGCCCATAACATTCTAAACGGAACTTGGCACCTTTAGTTTTGGTCAGATGTGGCACACACAACTGAGTCAAGGCCACCACACTGCGAACGTTAACGTTCATCAGTTTGTCATACTCCGCCATGTCTGTTGTCTCGATAGTAGCCGGCTGGCCTATCCCTGCATTGTTCACCTGTATGGATATTGACATGTAGATGATTGAATTTGGACACAAATAAACCTTCTCTCAAGCGGGACGGGGGGCGGTACCAACTTCCGACGAACATTGACCCAGTGCTGACGTTACAGCAGTCAATTCGGTCGAAAATTCCGGTGAGCAATTTTTCTTTAGTTGAAGAACAATTTAATTCCCATTGCAATGGATTTGGAATTGCATTTGCTGGAAAACACCAGCTCTATTTGTGTACCTGTAATATTCGATATTACAGGTACACAAATAGAGCTGATGTTTTTCTACGTTTAATGTAAAGCTCTGACCAGTCATATTTTCATGGCAAACATTTCAGTTGTCTGAATGATAAAAGTGCATCATATTACCTGTATTTTTTTCAACTTGTGGTGAAGGTCAGGCAATATAAATCGACAAGAAGGCAATATTGAGCAATATCAAAAAACAATACAAAAACAATAATTATAATTCAATACATGTATAGAAAAATCGTATAACCCTACCTATCCCTACTCACGTCTGTCAAAATGTGACATAACTAAAATGAATTCAAATGCATGAAAAGTGAAGCATAAAGATGCAGATATTTGATGGACATATGTAGCAATTCCCTGACTGCCCGAACTGCTAATCATGATAGCAATGCTCTCATTGGTTGAGCTGCTAATTGTGATGTATAGTTCTATTCAAAGACAACATTAGCTAGTTTCATACCAGCACATCAATTCTGCCCAACTTCTGGACAGTTTGTTCCACCAGGTTTTTCTGCACTTGTTCTTTGCAGATGTCTCCTGTCACAAGCAGGATCTGATGGAGGAAAGGAAAGGGAGATCTTTACCAACACAAAGGCGTTTAATGTTGAATACATTCCCAACTTTAGAAAGGTTCAGAGTAAAGCAGAATGAGTTTCAAAACGCCCTGTGTTGGTTTAATGTAAACAAACAAACAAAAAAAGAAGCACCTTGTCCTGCGGAGTCCCTGCCTCCACACAGGCCTTTGCTGTGGCCTGCAGGTTTTCCTGGTTTCTCCCAGTCAGAGCCAGGTGCGCTCCCAGCTGAGCAAATTCCACAGCTGTCCCCTTCCCGATACCAGAACTAGCACCTGATAAGTTCAAGCATCACAACTCAAACATTAGGTGTTCAGTTTACATTTAGGTTCAAACATAGTTCTACAGCCACAGGTGCGGCCATGTCGCCGACATGAATGGTAGCCGCTACAGATCTCCTGAAAATCCAGTCCTATAGCGGACCCACCCAATAACAATACATAATGCAACAAGTAAATAGCTGGCTGTTTCTCCTGGTACATCACGTTTATCGTAAAACCTGACGGGATCCTGTAGCGTACTTGTACTTGAATGAAGCAAGTTAAATATTAACTCCAAACACATATGTGTCACGGGCCACATTACCTCCTAGCCTGGGTACCAGACTGTTGCCACATAAAGATGGACTCTCTAATATAGATGGATTCTCGCAATTTTCTAACCGGCTCGAGAGGTAAATTAGACCCCCAGGTTCTAACTCAGGGCTTGTGGCTTACCCCAGCTAAAGGGAATATCAAGCCGGGGTCTGGTATACCTGCTAGCCACCTAACAGGTTTCGGGTCGGACAGTCGCCCTCATACAGCCGACCGACCACTGCACTGACTGGATTGCGGATTTTGCAATCTCCTGTTTACTTACCTGTGATTATGGCTACCTTCTCTCTCAAGTCAGGCATCTTTTGACTGAAGATGTTGACTCCGTCAAGATCCAAGGAGGCTAAAACAAATTCGCGTTGTCTCTTTTTTCTCTCGCTGCTAGACCGAGTTCAATTGCAAGACAGGACGGCATCAAACCGTCAAGAAACCTTTGTAACAAACATTGCGAATGGCAGCCGAGACGTTTCCAAAAATATTCTAGATGTATTTTTAACTATTTGTTTTTTAATTATTTGTTTGATAGATAGGTCAGGAAGTTAAAGTGGTTGTATCTCCGCGAAGATAATGCCTGTGCGAAAACAAAGTTCTAGTCACTTTACTTTGTTTACGTTTATTTGCGGTAGCTCACCTGACGTTCAACTGAAGTTCATTGACCTAACGTTCACGGTTGCCTGCCACTATGTTATTCTGACAACAGGCTTCTCTTGAAGATTACAGGCTACAGACGGGGGTTGCGGAGTAAAGTCGGAGAGCCCGTGTTTGAGAAAAACCACACATCAAGAACCGTTAAAGAACCCACAATAATGACTTACAACACCATAATGGCAATAGGAATACAACACAAATACTAATTAACAAGTAAAGTCAATTTTGAACGCCTTAGCCTAATAATGACACCTGTACTGTATTATGGGGGGGGGGGGTCTTTCAGTGGGCCGAAAGCTTGTTTATAGAAGGTGGAAACTAAAGGAGCCGTACGTTTTTGGAAAGCCAGATATAAACATTAAGGAAGGACTAGGCATGTTGAATTCGACTTATGGACGATATTTAATACTTCAGGTAAAAGGAAAGATCAAAAGCATATAAGAATGTTTGCGTTTAGCCGGGCTGACCTAACAACTACCGGTCAGCTTCGAACGAATTCCGAGACCTACCTTACTTGTAATGTGGTATTCTAAAATATTCTAATTTAATTGCCTTGACAAGAAGGCTATGAAATCGTTTTGGCACTGTTTGGCAGATTATGCACGATAAATTTTGAAGGCATGGTCCGAGGTTTACGATTTTTGGTAGGCAGGATGTCTTAGTGATGGGCATTGTCAAGGCCAAAATAAGGCTTCGTGGTTGGTTCTTACGTGACTGGAGCTCACCTTTTGTGTTTGCGTTTTTTGTTGTACTCCAGATAACTCGGGAATCCTTAAATGGTTGTCTGTGATTTTGAGTTGGCAAGTTAACGTTGAGAATACGAAGGTCAAGTTCGGAAATGGGTCTCGTGGGAGGTTCCCACGTCATTGAATTTGACCTTTTGTGTTGGTCGTTATTGTTGTTAGCAGGATAATTCGTGAAGTCGCAAATGGTTGTTCACGATTTTTTGTGAGCAAGTTACCGTTGACGACAGGAAAATCAAGTTCGGAAATGGTCGTCGTGGGAGCTCCGTACGTTACTAGAGTGGGCTTTTGGTGATTGAACATTTTAAGGGCAGGCGAGGTCTTGGTCTGGTTTTATATGTAGGTTAAAACAACAAGTTACAGACAGGAAGCTGCCAACAGTGGCTTTCTTCGGAAAACATTTTCTTTGAATAATTGTTTGTTGAAACGACATTCACCAACAGGGGCGTGCTTAACGATCGTTAAATTGACAGCACAATGGCCCCTAGTGTAAATATCTAGAATGTGTTTTAAGGCGAACCTTAAGCCTTCAAACGCCTATAAAACCCAAACCAAAGATAGTAAATGGAAACGGTTTGCGGACTCTTAATACTGAGACTATTACCTCTAAAAAACGACACCAAACTTGACCTTCTGGTACCTTCAGTTGCCCTAACCCTAACCCTACCTTAAGGCGACCCTTAAAACTTCAAACGCCTATAAATCCCAAACCAAGGATGATAAACGGAAACGATTTGCGGGTCTTTGATACTAAGACCATTACCTTTTAAAGGACACCAAACTTGGCCTTCTGGTACCTTCAGTTGCCCTAACCCTAACCCTACCTTAAGGCGACCCTTAAAACTTCAAACGCCTATAAATCCCAAACCAAGGATGATAAACGGAAATGGTTTGCGGGTCTTTGATACTAAGACCATTACCTTTTAAACGACACCAAACTTGGCCTTCTGGTACCTTCAGTTGCCCTAACCCTTACCTTACCTTAAGGCGGCCCTTAACGGTGCACACCTCAGTTCTTGCGCGACAGGGGTTGCGGGTCTTTGATACTAAGACCATTACCTTTTAAACGACACCAAACTTGGCCTTCTGGTACCTTCAGTTGCCCTAACCCTTACCTTACCTTAAGGCGGCCCTTAACGGTGCACACCTCAGTTCTTGCGCGACAGGGGTTGCGGGTCTTTGATACTAAGACCATTACCTTTTAAACGACACCAAACTTGGCCTTCTGGTACCTTCAGTTGCCCTAACCCTTACCTTACCTTAAGGCGGCCCTTAACGGTGCACACCTCAGTTCTTGCGCGACAGGGGTCCGCGATAGTCCGTTGTAAAACAATTTACGAAAGGGTTTTGAGGGTCCAAGTTTGAGGTGACATTTCTCATAAACTCCCACGAAGTATCATTAAACATTAACATGGCTGAAGAGTTTAAGAAATGGTGATTTTGGGGTGAAAATTTCTTTTGGCTCCGAACGTTACTTCCGGGTATCCTTGCGCGCCAAGTGTAATCCGCCCGTTTGACCTAGATTTCGCTCTGCGGCTTCGTAGGGGTGGATTTGCAACCCCTCGCGCCGTGGACTATTTAGAAAATTTCAGCACTAGAATTTTCTTTATAATTTACTCGGGTATAGTCAAGGCTTGGGTTTTTCTGCCAGCATCAGTCATTTCTGCCGGAAAATTTTTTTCTATGGGATTATTCTACGCGAAAATTCGCAATTTTGGGCATTAATTTTGGAGTGAAAATAATGTTTTTTTCCGTTGATTTTACCAAACTTAAAAAGGTTGAAGAAACCAAACTAAGCTGGTCTTGTAGCTGAAGCGATATCCTTTCGTCCCATATACAGTTATTGTCCTTCCGAATTATTCCACGGCAGAGACGGTCGCTAGATTTGAGGGTGTGCAGCTTCCAATAGAGACGCCAAATAAACTGGGGTGTGCCCCCTAAAAACTTCAAACGCCTATAAGTCCCGAACCAATGAAAAGATGATAAATGGAAAGGCATCTCGGACCTATAATACTACTTACTGAAAGGGCGCTGGGCTAAATTTTGAGGGTACCACCCAGAAAATAAAGAACTCATCTTGGGGCTTGTTTCTGCAGAATTAGATGCCCAAAGTATGAAATGCTGACTCAAATTTGCTAATGTGAAGCAGTATGTGTCAATATCACAAAGATCGCCTTATTCAGAATATTGACAATTTTGCTGCCCTGAAATCGCATTGGATGCCTTTAAGAGCCAACGCTGTTCGTCCCATAGTTGCTTGAGAAATAATATGTTTTTTTATAATATGTAATTGATCTGGAGGGTAAAGGGGGGGGGGGACGCTCGTCACTGAATGCCATCCAGTAAATTTCCTAGCGGCGACCGATTTATAAATAATTTATCAAGGCCCACGGACCCGGTTCTTTCACTTGTAGAGTAGCCAATTACCACTGATCCGGTGGCACAAGATGTGCGAAAACACGTACTTCACAACCATTGTTCGTCTAAATAAAGCATTACAAAGGGAATTTTCGTAGGACTGCCATTTCTTTAGTTTGCAGCATGTGTATTGAGAACGTGTATCTTCTGCTGGCTGTTTGTAGAAGAACGGCACAATGAAACAGTTTTCAATACCAACACGACTTAGCAGATAACACACAATGAGGCCCACTTTTTACGCAGATTGTAGCACTGCGTAATGTTACAGAAACTAACAGTAGATGTTTTCAGGAATTCACAGAAATGACAATGATAGATAATGTAACGCATAAACATTATACAGCACAAAATGAAGAGTAACAGTAATGTAGTCGTGTTTGGTAGGGTATAGCAAGTTATAGTAGGCACATGTATCGGTTCAATCTTTAACGGGTAAGTTCACAGCAACAAGCAAGATGCATAGGTTCTATTACTTTTGTAGCTCACTACTTGCGTCCAGATTTGGGACGAACACATGTTACTTTTTCGTCGCAGTTTTGCATGTAGTGGTTGCTTCGGCAGCCTTTCCGCTGACGCTAACAAACACACAGTAGTTTGAGGTTCCACAGTTCTTACAACGTTAGCGCTTGAAGTTGCTGTGGTGTTCTCCAATTTTGTCTGTCATTTCCCTCCATTTTTGTGTTTGGCGGCCCGTCTTCGATGGGTTGGGTTTGCTTCACAAATCTCGGCTTCGCTAGAATCTGTTCCTTCCCGTACTGCTCGCTCCTTTAGCTCTAGTGCAGCCCCATTTGAATGTGTAAAACTTCTACAGTCCCATTTCGTTTCGTTCATCAAAGTAGATTTTACTAGGAATCCAGTAAGATATGATTTTACAAACTAATTGTGGAAGTACTAGTACTTAGTACTGAAGTAAACAAGAATTGAAGAAACAATTACGAGCTCTGGTTGAGTTCATGACATTTACACGAAATAAGGTGTTAATAGCCGCTAGTCGGTGACCTGTCAGCAGCCCTCTGATTGGTCCCCGCTAGAAATCTACTGGATGTCGTATAGTGTTCACGGGGGGTGGGGGGGACCAGAATTTTGAGGCCGTATTGTATAACTGCTGCATAGTCCAAACTCTATGCCAAGTTGGCAATGCAATTACATTTTGGGCTTCAGAAAATATCTACAGAACGAGTACAATCGCTTCTGTTCTTGAGACTGACTTCAAACGCACACCTGCTTGTAAAAGGTTATTTCCGCAGCGTTGCGCCACCTGGCGACTTGGGTCCAAGTGTCAGGGGTGGGGATGAGTAAAGCATTATGGAACACAGTATTCGTGTCATGGGGATTTCTATACTTAAGAAAACTGAAATGACGAGGTTGGATTTATTGCAGTGTGCACAAGCAAGCTACAAAAATTGAATATCTCTCAGTGTACAATCTGACAACAGGAATTAGGAGACCTCAGACCTACATGAAAATATTTGAGTCTCTATAATTTTGTTTGTTTTCATCTGTCTCTTTGATCATGAAAATATGATGATTTTTGTGTACGGTTTTTTCAACTTATATTACATATTTGTCAGAAGTGAAAGTCCTATCCTTTGGCAAGGTTTCATTTCAACATTTCATCATTAATTATGCAAATAACCTCTGTTATGTTACATTTTAAACAAGAATTCTGAGATTTCATACCTCTATGACATATATACAGTTGATGTAAATGTTTTTCGAGGGATTATTTTTATTTTAAATTTAAATTTTTAAATGTTTTATTGGCTTGTTCCTTACTTTTTAAGACGCTTTGCGAGTCTCATGTGAACTGCAGCAGACGCACAGTAGCCAGGCGACAGTCTTCGCGACCGAAACATAATTATTCAACTTTCACAGTCTCAAAGCCTCTACCATTCATCGCAGTATGGGTGTGTGTGCGTGCGGTGTGTGTGTGTATGTATGTGTGTGTGTGTGTGTGTGTGTGTGTGTGTGTGTGCGGTGTATGTATGTATGTGTGTGTGTGTGTGTGTTTCCACATGATTATGGCCAGCATAACTCAGGCATTTATTGATTGTGATCATGATATTTGGTATGCTTGGGAAGACAAATATCAATGGTCAATAACGGGCCTACTGGCAGCTGTCCACGGTACTGTAGCAGAACGTCAGATTTTTGTACTGAACATGCCAGGGTATCAATATTAAAAGTTTTTTTTTTCAGGAATGAAATGGTGTATGTTTGCTCCCCCTGGCAGCTTGTTTGGAACTTCTGATGCACTCTGTGAAATGTTTATGATTAGCGGTATATGGGTAGCTTAAACATAAATGCAAATTATGCAGATCAAGAATTCATGTTGTATTATCAATGAGGAAATTCTATAATTCCAGTGTTTAACATGATATTTTGTAATATGTCATATGTGTAATCTAAGGCATGTGGAACATTAACGTATATCAACTATGCGAATGGCCTGATTTGCATTATGAAAAGTCTCATGATTCCTTAGTGGTAGATGATGGGCACTTTATAATCGTTACAGATGTACTTGAAAAAACAAACAAAAATGTTCTACACTAATTAAGAAAACTCAACAGCTTACATCATGAACATCACAGGAGCCATATGAGCTAGATAACGCTGAATGGGAGTGGACAGGGATGTGAATGAGCAAGTGTCTGCTCAGTTGAGAATCTGTACAATTTCCACAATGTCCCTAGGGTTTCCTGGAATTTTACTATGTAGGAATGTGGGCATAGATGTGTGTCAGCAAAATCCCAGAGATGCGAGACCATGATTCCTATGGACATTCCATGCCTGTGGACAAAATGTCTGTACAATTCCTAGAATTCTTGCAAACTGCACACAATACTGTACCATTAGGCTCCCCCCTGAGGCGTCGCCAAAAATGGGCATCACAAATTAAGTACATGTAGAATGCTGGCGGCCGGAGTTCGATTCCAGGCCCAGGGCCGCCAAGGTAGACAGTACTATCTCATGTTTCATATGAGACAAAATAAAACAACAAAATTTACACTCAACATTTCACGTTTTCCGAACTCATGTTAGTAGTGTGGCTTGACTCACGTTTTTAGCCATATGCTGGCTTCATTTGCGTCACTAAGTACGTCCATTTCACCGTCATTTTGCTGCCCTGCTGACCAGGATTTATCTTCACATGGAACATGGAACCCAGTCTTATGGGATCCAGTTAACCTCCGACATTAGAAACACACGTGTAATGTCATCATGTGTCAACAACCTTTTCTCTGGCGTCACCAACAAGGTCAACTAAGTATATCCAGCTCTAACCTCCATAGCCCCTTTCAAAAGCTTTAGAAGGGATTTACTGTAGGTCAGTTTACCCTCTGTGCTATGGTAATAAATATCCTTCTACAAATGTATTTCATGACGTGTCCCATACAGGATTTAACAAATGGTGTTTCATTCCCTAAATTGGAATGTTTACCGTGCATGACTACCGACGTAACCCTGTTTTTTAAAGGCAAACTCAAGAGAAGATTCTGAAGCAGTCTTAAAAAGTTATTTTATTGGAAACCTTACATTGAGTTTGGACGGCATAGATATTCTTGTGATCACCAAAGTGCCCTCTAGATCAATTTCATCAAGGTGAAATATATTTTTTTTTGCAAACAAAGCTTGGGCAAACGTCAAATCCTATATGCACTGGGTTCTTTTATTCCACGTGCCGATAAATCCTGGTCAGCTGGACCTGACGGTGAAACGGACGTAATTAGTGACGTAAATGAAGCCAGCATATGGCTAAAAACGTGAGTAAAGCCACACTACTGACATGAGTTCGGAAACCTCATTCACCTTTGTAAAGTTTGTTATTTTATTTTATTTTGTCTTGGGTTGATCTTCAAAAAATACTTTTGCGCTTGCCATGCGTTACAGTCAATTCATGAACTGTTCTCTGGCAGTCACCCCATTGAAGCCCATACTCATACAAAAATCGTGTCTTTCAAAAAAGAGAGTGCTATTAGGAAATCTATTGGTAATTGCAATGATTTTAAATCCACAATCGACTATTTTTTGTGCGTGTCATTTCAACATTTTGGTCAATCAATCAATCAATCATTTAATCAATCAATCAATGATCCATCGATTAATTAATTTATTAACCAATCAATCAATCAACCAACCTACCAACCAACCAATCAGCATCCCTAAAAGCGAAACGTAAGCGGTAGCCATGAGGCCAGGTACAGAAAGTGGTCTACTATCAGTCATTCACATGCACTATTCAGACGTTGGATCATTCACAATTTTTAAAGCTTTTTGTATATATAAAGCTTTTGTATATATAAACTTTTTAAAAGCTTTTTGCAACGATGTTGCATTTTCTCTCCCTGAATTTTGTTATCGACTACTAAAGGGTTCATTCAACTTACCGTGTAAAGAAATAGCTGTAAAACATACTTTTTTTATTGTCATAAAGTTACATAATGGGCTTTTGAACCTGGGCTTGATAATGCCCACGTGGGTGGTAACTGCAAACTGCATGGGCGCTTCACGCACTTCTAAGCGCGGTGTCAAGTTGAACAGGTGTATCATTTCTCTATCTTACGTACCAGTTTGGGTAAGATGTTTACGAGGGATTTTTCTCAATACTCACCTTTTCATGCTCGCCTGATCCGTTTCTAAAGTTTCCTGCAATATAGAGCCTAGAGGGTAGTTGATACTCTTGATAGTAAAGGATTTATTGGTAAGCCAATAAGTGCATTATTATGGGACTGAAGGACATTCCTTCATCTGATGATACCCTTGACTACAGTTGTATATATATAATATATCTCCGTTACCATGGACGCATTCTGTTTTTCTATATCATTTGATGATCCAACAAATCGGTATTTTATGCCCACATGACCACTTCCCGAAGCTGCCTGTTCAATATTACGTAAACCTCACTGGGCGCTATGGGTGTCTTGAGAAAGCCAATGTGACCCAAGAGGCAAGACGTCAGGATAAAAGCTTCTTATGAAATTGCGTTCCATGACAAGTGGCACGATTTTACTCAATAGACCAAGAAGACTTGGCGACACTTTCTGCAGTCGTCCCATGTGTTGTCCCATTACCGTTGGATGCGCCCCAGAATGCACCCGAACAACTAATACTAAAAACAGATTTGCGTCTTCCTCCGTCTAGGGACGTTTTTTGTAAAAAGGCAAATGAGCTCTCTCACCCACAGCTTTCGAGCAGTCACTCTGCTTGGAGCTTAGACTCTAATGTACATTCTTAGAAGAGACCTGGCTACATGGTGACAAATAAAACCTCAACTTGATAATACCAATGCGAGCGGCATCAGAGCACTTGTTAGCGAGGTGCGTAACTACGCATACGTGTGGCCTTGACGGGAAACTGAACACTGACCTTATGAAAAATTTAAACTGTTTTCCAACTCATAAATTTGACTGAATTTTCGACTGAATCACTCAGTCTTCCTCAGCTATCTGACCCAAATGCTGTGGACACGTGATTTGTCCCACGTGTGACGTCAACAAAGGGTCAAAGGTTGTCTGAAATCTGGTTTTTAGTGAGCTAGCGCTCAGTTTCCCCAATGTAAGTTTCCCGACAGGGGCCTCTGTTACTGTTTCCCTAGCAACTTATGTGGTAGAAAACCCCACATTTGTCTTCCTTGGGAGTTTTGTCCTTAGGTGCCACAACGTACGATGAGGTCTGAAACAGGTACTCACTTTCATCCAACGACGCTGTACGAGGAGAATTAGGATCTTTCCCCATTATGATATCTGCTAAAATTCAGCTCATTAAATACTGGCACCGTTTGATAAACTTACCTGAGGACTCTCTGCTTCATGATGCATACAAAACTGTATTTGCTGATGACCACGACTGGATTAATCAAGTTAAAGACACTCTCAACTACTACGGCTTTGGACATATATGGATGAAACCTGAACTTTATAAAGCAGATTATATTACACACCACCTTCGCAACCGGCTACAAGATACACATATACAAGAGTGGTCTAGTTGCATTAAAAATAATTCTAAGCTGTCTTTTCTTAGCAAATTAAAAAACTGTTATGAACAAGAAACATACCTTTGTGATATAGATAACTTTGAAATTCGTAAAGCAATAACTCAATTAAGAATCAGTAGCCATAAATTGAATATTGAAACAGGTAGATATCACAATATAGCCCCTGACCAAAGGTTCTGTCCATTTTGTCCAAAGCATATAGAAAATGAATTTCATTTTGTTATGGAATGTACCAAATATGATGTTATACGTAACAACCTATTTGCATTTCTCGAATCAAGTACCATAGATTTCAAGAGTCTTGATGTTGGGGACAGATTTGAATATATCTTTACATGTAATGGTCCCCACAACGCAAAAATAGGTAGATATATAAAGGAATGCTTTGCTATTGGAAAAAATAACGAAACTTGTGATTAGCCCACTCGATTGTAACACTTTATCAAAGACTTGTGATATCCCTTATTATTTAAATGATTATGATATAGATATGTTAGGTTTTAGTCGACATTAGGTCTTATTCAATACACTTATTTTATTGTTGTTACTCTCTTTCTGTAGTTTGCCATGCATTGTACCATGTGCAACTGTCGTGCAATAAAGTTCTTCTTTAAATTTTTCATAATGTAATTTACCAACTCGGATGAATTTTCATGCTAAACACTGACCTAGCTTAACCGACTATAGCTGGAGCCACCTATCCCTCCGCTTTCTGCCTGCTTGTACTCTTTTCTTGTCGTAACAAGGTCGACCATTAATAATCATTAAAATGTACTCAATTCTCAGAACTGACAAGGTTAACCGGGGACAAATTA
>NW_017802713.1:4517728-4522469 GCF_001625305.1 Branchiostoma belcheri
CTGTTGATAATGATTGTGTCGTATGCTGTCGTTGCAAAGCAGGATGAATGTAAATAAAAATTAGATGAATAAAATAAAGTAAAACAAAACAAAACAAAAATAAAATGAACCAACTAACCAGCGAGCCAACCAACCAACCAACCAACCAACCAAACAACCAACCAACCAACCAACCAACCAACCAACCAACGAACGTACATACTCAGAACAGACAAGGTTAAATGGGGACAAATTATACCTGAACTTGATAATACCAATGCGGGCGGCAACAGAGCACTTGATACAGTTGTAAGCGAGGTGCCTGACTACGTGTGGCCTTTCCTTATCCCACGGAAAGTAGTATCCGAGAAGTACTGAGTAAAACTGGGTATGGACGCCTTCTATCCTTGCGCTTTCTGCTTGCTTTTATTCCTTTGTGGATTCGAGAAAATCAGTGTTTCTTCTCCCCATAACAATCTTCTCTCGGCTGCTTGTTTTTCACGCTGATCTCACTTGATTCTAAAGGTGTATGAAGGACGTGCCTTGAGACACCAAGACAACAGCTACTTTCAAGAAGGCCGCCCACGACAAGTGGTCAGAATGTCGTGCAACAACGAGGAGATTTTGAAGATAGTGTACTCAACTCTCGTCAGCCTGCCCTTTCATGTTGCACCATTACTGTTGAATGACACTGTTGATAATGATTGTGTCGTATGCTGTCGTTGCAAAGCAGGATGAATGTAAATAAAATAAGATGAATAAAATAAAGTAAAACAAAACAAAACAAAAATAAAATGAACAACTAACCAGCGAGCCAACCAACCAACCAACCAACCAACCAACCAACCAACCAACCAACCAACCAACCAACCAACCAACCAACCAACTTACATACTCAGAACAGACAAGGTTACAGTAGATGGGGACAAATTATACCTCAACTTGATAATACCAATGCGGGCGGCAACAGAGCACTTGATACAGTTGTAAGCGAGGTGCCTGACTACGTGTGGTCTTTCCTTATCCCACGGAAAGTAGTATCCGAGAAGTACTGAGTACAACTGGATATGGGCACCTTCTATCCTTGCGCTTTCTGCTTACTTTTATTTCTTTGTGCATTCAAGAAAATCAGTGTTTCTTCTCCCCATAACACTCTTCTCTCGGCTGCTTGTTTTTCACGCTGATCTCACTTGATTCTAAAAGTGTAGGAAGGGCGTGCCTTGAGACACCAAGACAACAGCTACTTTCATGAAGGCCGCCCACGACAAGTGGTCAGAATGTCGTGCAACAACGAGGAAGATAGTGTACTCAACTTTCGGCAGTCTTCCGTTTCATGTTGCACCATTACCGTTGAATGACACGGCAGATAAGAATCGTGTCGTGTACTATCGTCGTAAAGCAGGTACGCCATTTATTTAATGGGAGGATTTTACGCAGGTTTGAAGTATTCCGTTGGTAACGTCCTTGATGTTGGTATTACGTCCTTCAACTTGTTATGACTTAACAGATTCCGAGCTTTGCCTCGACTCAGAAGGTGCAGAAAAAATTCAAGGTTGCATAAAAGTTTTAAAAGAGAATGTTAACTGTATGGTTTATAAGAAGAAAATGCCCAGGAAGACTGACAAATGGAAAAACAGCGTGTCGAAAAATAAACTTAAGACGCTTCTAAAATGGCCTTGCCAAGCCGTAAACTAACCAACCAACCAACCAACCAACCAACCAACCAACCAACCAACCAACCAACCAACAAACAAACCAACAAACCAACAAACCAGCCAGCCAGCCAGCCAACCAACAAACCAACCTACCAACAAACCAAATAACCAATCAGCCAACCAACCAACCAACCAACCAACCAACCAACCAACCAACCAACCAACCAACCAACCAACCAACGAACGTACATACTCAGAACAGACAAGGTTAAATGGGGACAAATTATACCTGAACTTGATAATGCCAATGCGGGCGGCAACAGAGCACTTGATACAGTTGTAAGCGAGGTGCCTGACTACGTGTGGCCTTTCCTTATCCCACGGAAAGTAGTATCCGAGGCCAGAATGTCGAGCAACAACGAGGAGGTTTTGGCAACCTGCCGTTTCGTCATGTTGCACCATTACCGCTGAATGACACTGTTGATAATGAATGTGTCGTATGCTATCGTTGTAAAGCAGGGATACCATTTATTTATTGAGAGGATCTTACGCAGGTTTGAGGAATCTTATATCTGGTAATGTCATCCTTTATGTTAGTATTACGTACTACATTCTGGTATTCCAACCTTTGCCTCAATTCAGATGGTGGGGAAAAGAACTTTTCGGTAGGAAATGGTAACTGTATGATCTATATCTTTAGCATGAAGATGATAGGAAGACTGACCAATGGAAGAAAACGTGTCGAAAAAAAAAACAGACGCCTAAAACGCACAATCCAAACAAACAAACAACCAACCAACCAACCAACCAACTAACTAACTATACTCTACAAACTGCCGTATCTTCGATATTCTGTCCAACTTTTTCCCTGTCTGGAAGATTTGATTGATCACAATAACGTTACTATAACGTTAATGTGATCAATTAAATCTTCCAGACAGTGAAAAATATACGTTAAATTGGAGCGCCATCCACTTGCATTTTATGTCCACTGTACGTTTTGTATTTTTTATCCAAACGTTGTATTTATGTTTCATGAACAAAGGGTCACGTCTGTTCAATGCTCACAAATCTTTGTAAATACAATAAGATAAAATAAGATAAGATAAAATGAAATAAATGAACCAACGAACCAGCTAATCAAACAACCAGCCAAACATGAAAACGAAACGTCAGCATTGTCCTAACAAGGTTGACTATTATTGACCAAGCAGATTATTGGGGGAAAGAAGCAGTCTACTGACAGCAAGTGAACAGACTCTTCTGTGAGATTAGACCAGTGTACTGTCAAATATAAAATGTACATTCTCAGAAAAGGCAAGGTTACGTGGGAAAAATTAAACCTAGACTTGATAATGTCAATGCGGGTGGCAACTGAGCGCTTGATATATTTTTAAGCGCGGTAGTTGACTAGACTACCTGCGGCCTTTCCCTAGCTCACGTCACCTTTTCAGCCAGTAGTGCGTGAGCAGTATTGACTACAGGCTGCAAAAGGACACCTTCTATCCCTTCGTCACCATCTACCCTTTCTGTTTACGTATACCCTTGCTCATATTCGTTTGTGGATTAAGCAAAGACACTCCAAGATAAAACATCCTTTTAAGATTGCTTTTCACACCACGACATCAGGATTACTGTAAAACGAGGAAGATTTGAAGATACTGCAGCTTTGGCAGTTATATGTCACTTTATTATTAATAGCTGTTACTGTTTCCGTTCAATGACAGTGACGACAAGAATTCTGACATCTTCTGTCGATCTAATGCTGGTAAGCCAAGGGAGGATTTTACCATCATACAACTGAATATGAAATGTTTATTCTTAGAAAAGGCAATGTCACGGAGGGATCATCTAAACCTCAACTTGATAGTACCCAAGAGCGCTTAATGCAGTTGTAAGCGGTGTTATGACCATGTGTGGTATTTCCAGGATTACGTTTTGGGAATATGTTTCTGAGTATTGCTCATCAATCACCTTTTATGCCCGCCTGATCCTTTCTTTTTGTGTTTCCTGCATACATACAGCCTAGCGGGTGGTTGAGCGTGTAAGTACCAGTGAGCGTCTCTACAGCTGCATATGGTGTGTGTAGGTGTTTCCAAGGTCTGTAAGGAATAAGCATTATATAAAGGAAGATGTTGTAACGTTTTCTTAGAAAGCCAAAGACCCAGGAGCTAGATAATCAAAGAGCCAGATGTTGAAGAAGGAAGGAAAACATCTTTAAAAAATATAAGAAGGAGGACCAAAAAAGTAAATAAATGAGGTACATCACTCGATGAAACCAGCATCGTTGTACATTAACTT
The DNA here is from genome assembly GCF_001625305.1 of Branchiostoma belcheri. NCBI lineage: Eukaryota > Metazoa > Chordata > Leptocardii > Amphioxiformes > Branchiostomatidae > Branchiostoma > Branchiostoma belcheri. The sequence continues at coordinate 4,521,664 of NW_017802713.1, forward strand.
TCCGATACCGTGGGTAGCATTGTGGGTAGAGCGTTAGTTTCTGATTTTTTGTTTTTATTTGTCTCATTGATTATAGAAATGTAATGATTACATCTATTTTATGTACGGTTTTCTCAACTCAACTCAAATTAAATATATTTATTATGGGAAAGACCTATCATTTTATCACTAAGTATGCAAAGTACCTTCACATTAACATAATGTATGTATAGGGATGTTAACCTAAAAGTAATTTAACATGTCACAAGTATAAAATGCCCATCATTTACCACCATCATCATCTTTTACTTTTACAGTGATTATGCAAATCAGTTTTGTTCATGTTCCACTTGTGCGATATATTACATTTATCAGAGTCCTCTTATGTACGACAATCTCATTTTTCACTTTTCTAATTACTTATGCAAATTAAGGCCTCATTTACATGATTAACATTTTTAACATCTTTGTTTATGCTACCTACATGCCAAATCATGAAAATTAGTCGTTTCTTTATTGATTTATCCGCTTTGAAAGATTTCGCCAGAAAGTCTCCTGTAGTTTCAGAACAAGCTGCTTGGGGGACCAAACTCACACCACTTGTTCCTGACATGAAAAGCTCTAGCTACCGAAGCTACCAGCCACCAAAAATTAAGGCCACAGCATGCCATACATGCGATATAAGACATACAAAAACTAAGGTCAGCAACCAGGAGGCCCAAATTTGATCTTGACCTTCGTCTTCCTAAGGCCTACCCATATCATAAAATCACAATCCATAAATGCCCTCTTAAGTTATACTGACCAAGTATGCGGAAGCACACACA
>NW_017802713.1:4522489-4554843 GCF_001625305.1 Branchiostoma belcheri
ACAAATTGCCGTATCTTCGATATTCTGTCCAATTTTTTCACTATCTGGAAGATTTGATTGATCACATTAACGTTACTATAACGTTAATGTGATCAATCAAATCTTCCAGACAGTGAAAAATATACGTTAAATTGGTGCGCCATCCACTTGCATTTTATGTGCACTGTACGTTTTGTATTTTTCATCCAAACGTTGTATTTATGTTTCATGAGCAAAGGGTCACGTCTGTTCAATGCTCACAAATCTTTGTAAATACAATAAGATAAAATAAGATAAGATAAAATAAAATAAATGAACCAACGAACCAGCTAATCAAACAACCAGCCAAACATGAAAACGAAACGTCAGCATTGTCCTAACAAGGTTGACTATTATTGACCAAGCAGATTATTGGGGGAAAGAAGCAGTCTACTGACAGCAAGTGAACAGACTCTTCTGTGAGATTAGACCAGTGTACTGTCAAATATAAAATGGTACATTCTCAGAAAAGGCAAGGTTACGTGGGAAAAATTAAACCTAGACTTGATAATGTCAATGCGGGTGGCAACTGAGCGCTTGATATATTTTTAAGCGCGGTAGTTGACTAGACTACCTGCGGCCTTTCCCTAGCTCACGTCACCTTTTCAGCCAGTAGTGCGTGAGCAGTATTGACTACAGGCTGCAAAAGGACACCTTCTATCCCTTCGTCACCATCTACCCTTTCTGTTTACGTATACCCTTGCTCATATTCGTTTGTGGATTAAGCGAAGACACTCCAAGATAAAACATCCTTTTAAGATTGCTTTTCACACCACGACATCAGGATTACTGTAAAACGAGGAAGATTTGAAGATACTGCAGCTTTGGCAGTTATATGTCACTTTATTATTAATAGTAGTTACCATTTCCGTTCAATGACACTGACGACAAGAATTCTGACATCTTCTGTCGATCTAATGCTGGTAAGCCAAGGGAGGATTTTACCATCATACAACTGAATATAAAATGTTTATTCTTAGAAAAGGCAATGTCACGGAGGGATCATCTAAACCTCAACTAGATAGTACCCAAGAGCGCTTAATGCAGTTGTAAGCGGTGTTTTGACCATGTGTGGTATTTCCTGGATTACGTTTTGGGGATATGTTTCTGAGTATTGCTCATCAATCACCTTTTATGCTCGCCTGATCCTTTCTTTTGTGTTTCCTGCATGTAGTATACAGCCTAGCGGGTGGTTGAGCGTGTAAGTACCAGTGAGCGTCTCTACAGCTGCATATGGTGTGTGTAGGTGTTTCCAAGGTCTGTAAGGAATAGGCATTATATAAAGGAAGATGTTGTACGTTTTCTTAGAAAGCCAAAGACCCAGGAGCCAGATAATCGCAGAGCCAGATGTTGCAGAAGGAAGGAAAACATCTGAAAAAACTATAACAAAAAGGACAAAATAAACTATAACAAAAAGGACAAAAAAAGGGAAATGAATAAGGTACATCACTCGATGAAACCAGCATCGTGGTACATTAACCGACACCGGTGCTAAAGCATTGTGGGTAGAGCGTTCTCCAGACCCCATACCTACATTTAAATATCTAGAGCCTTAGTTTCTGATTTTTTGTCTTTATTTGTCTCATTGATCATAGAAATGTAATGATTACATCTATTTTATGTACGGTTTTCTAAACTCAATTATATTTAACATGGGAAAGACCTGTCATTTTGTCACAAAGTATGCAAATTACCTCACGTTAACACAATATATGCATAGGATGTTAACCTTAAAGTAATTTAACATGTTACAAGTATGAAATGCCCATCATTTACCACCAAGGAAGTAGCAATATTTTACTTTCACAGTGATTATGCAAGGCCACAGCTTGTCCAGGACAAAAGATACAAAAACCAAGGTCAGCAACCAGGAGGCCCAAATTTGATCTTGACCTTCGTCTTCCTAAGGCCTACCCATATCATAAAATCACAATCCATAAATGCCCTCTTAAGTTATACTGACCAAGTGTGCGGAAGCACACACACACACACACACACACACACAAAGACAGACTAAAAACAATAACTAGGTAATTATGCTTTCTTTGCTTATTGACAACTAGACTATTAATTCATACATGTATAACTGCTGCTTATTCTAACTCTAATATGAAGGTGCCAATACAATTACTTAAAGATTCTGCAAAATAGCACCTACAGAACTAAAACGATTTCTTCTGGTCTTAATTCTGCCTTGAAAGCCTCATGATGAGTCTGTGATAAGTGTTTCATCGTAGTCGTCGTGCAAATGCATTTATCACTTATGAGAAATAGTTTGGTAGTAGAACACTTGCTCTCGCCGGGAGTTAGCAGGTTGCCATGGGAGAATTCAGGAAGCTGATATATGAGGGACCCTCCAATACTTCCCGCCAGTTTCCTGTGTCCTGTTACGAAAAAGCGGTGACTTTCGGGTTGAGCAGGATCACGCAGTAGTGTAAGGTAGAGAGTAGAGAGGTGTCAAACGCTTTCTTTGCTTCGAACGTCTTTTCCTATCTTATCTCACCCGCTCGCTCACAATACTAACTTTGTTTTCGTTTGCTTTCGGAGTTGGATGAAGCAAGATAAACTAAGCTTGGCGAATAAACCTATGTACACATTTCAAAGAAGAAAATGTGAAAAACGTAAGGAGTAAATGGCAGGCTTAAAAAGGGATAAAATAAGGTTGGCGAATAAACCTATGTACACATTTCAAAGAAGAAAATGTGAAAAACGTAAGGAGTAAATGGCAGGCTTAAAAATGGATAAAATAAGGTTGGCGAATAAACCTATGTACACATTTGAAAGAATGACGTGATAAACGTATTACTAAGAAGTAAATGGCAGGCTTAATCTTTTGATTCGTGATCATTACGATAGTGGCTTTAGCCTGGCTCTGAAGGCAGAGCGGAGGAACGGAGCGGAGACACAGCGTTCACGGATGTATTCCGGGCTATAGTGGCTTTACTTAACATGCTGGAATTAAGTCTTCGAGAGAAAGAAAAGTGCTTCGATAGAAAGCTCATCTGTGTTGGTAGAATCCATAGTTGTAAAATTGTAACATTTGTCCCAACAAATCGACATTACTCACCATTACTCGTCTACTTTTAGTGTTGGTGAGAATTAAAACAAGAGCGACTGGGACGACAAGCCAGTGTAGAAATTACTAAAAGGAAAAAAAAAGTTGTGTAAAAAAGAAACAAGCTTTAGAATAAGTAAGTGACATGCTTGAGAGAAGTTAAAACAGGGTTAATCTTTTGATCCATGGCGCTTATACTTGTCATGTTGGGATTAAGTCAAGGAAGCATGGAGAACGTTAACCTTTTGTTACTTCTTAAAAGGTGATTAGGAAAGCTCGCTGACGGTTATCTCACGTCAGAGGTCTTCCGCTTAAGTCTTGATGGCGCGGATCATGTTACAGATCACGTGAAATTGGGACACACGGGCAGAGGCCAGTATTGGTTTCTAAAACATCACATTTTCGGTAAATTCTAGAGATTGAACCAAATTTGTAAAGCTTTTGGCACAATTACAAGGAATTGACACGTTTTTAGTTTTAACACGAAAAGGCTTCAAATTTGCATATTACTATTGGATTTTACCAACACAGATGAGCTTTCATTAAGATGTTAGAAGGAATTGACCCATTTATAATCCAGCAACTGATGAGCAGTACCCCTCCATGCAGACCCATGTGGGGGGTGATGGGAATAATGCCATCTTAAGCATGGATTCTAATGGGAAAAGTTCTGAAGATCCTGGTCATATTTGTCGGCTCAAACTTATTATTGGCTAAAAGCGAGAGGAAATAAAATTTGAATGCTAATTTGGAAAATTACAAACCTATCTTTTCTTTTTCAGAATCACGCCTAGATTTGGTTACAGCACCAGCTTTTTAGGGCACCATTTTTTAATCTTGGGTTTCAACGGGAGAAATGCCAGAGATTAAAGTCAATGTCAACCATGGAAAAACCATGAGATTTAATCAACCAAACTCAAGTTTTTCAGACATTTGTGTTAGGTTGATCTTCATGGGCATCTTATTTATCTTATAAATTATGTCAAACTCAGGAGAATTTTAACACAGTGACTGCAATGGTAGCGTATCGTGAATCGTAATAAACGTGCCCCCTTTACTGTGCACTCAACCTGTACCTTTGATACTTTTGGATTTTACCAACACAGATGAGCTTTCATTAAGATATTAGAAGGAATTGACCCATTTATAATCCAGCAACTGAACAGTGTCCCTCCATGCAAACCCATGTGTGGGCATAATTCCGATCTTAAGCATGCATTACTGTGCACTCAACCTGTACCTTTGATACTTTGATACTTAATATTGTATTTTACCAACACAGATGAGCTTTCATTATGGTGATTTACGAAATCTACGTGTAGTATAACAAAACCCGTGAATCCGAACCCGGCTTGGAATGAAGTGAGTATAAGGATTTGGTGTCACCTTATTTTGTATGGTAAGCAGACTGTCAAGAATTTGCAGAAGAGGAAACATATTCTTTGATGTACTGCACCTTCTTTACTTGAAGGTTTCTTGAAGGTTTCTTTCTATCCTCCAAAACCACTCAAACGCAAAGGGCATAAAGATATTCATTACCTATACATTATCTGATAACTCAAGGGATAACTACAGACAAGGATGACTTTTTGTGCGATTAAAATCTTAGGAGAATTGGTACACTGACATATGAATGTGTGTCATTTGATATTGTGATGGACAGTAGATTAAAGTCTACACCTGCTTCTTGTAGAATATAGAGTGGTATAGTACAGCTGGCATTTTTTAAAGGTCTTGAACAGAAACTAGCCCAGGCACATCTTATCGGCTAAGCCTAATGCACTGAACTTTACCTGTATGTCTAGGTGTTTGGTTACACAATTGGTAGTCTGGTGATAATGGTAGACTGGCGGTGTCCGTAACATAGCAAACTTTTCTGACTTGAATTCAAACAAAAGGCCAATAATTTTTAATCTGGTAAGCCATACTTTAGCCAATTTTCTATTGACGGTCTAAGAATAAAATGTGATTGATACCAGAGTCATCCCTAGGATTTGTCGGCCTTCGTCTGGCACTAAATGGAGGGCTTTTACCCTTGATGCCTAGCCCTTTTCCTGTAACACGGTTACGTTGGACGCCAAGAGATCAATGGCCGTCGGTCAGTAACAGATGCAGGACTTGGCACCAAGAGATCAAGGATTTTCGGTAAGCACCATGAACAGGACTGGACACCAAGGTATCAAAGATTCTCAGTCAGCACCAGGGACGAAACTGGACACAAAGGGATAAACGATTTCCAGTTAGTACAAGGTACACTAGTAGACACCAAAGGGAAGACAGATTCTCAGTCAGGACCAGGGACACGACTGGGCAGCAAGGACTTAAAGATTCTCAGTCAGCACCATGGACAGGACTGGACATCAAGGGATCAAAGATTCTCAGTCAGCATCGTGGACACAAAGATATCAAAGATTCTCAGTCAGCACCATAGAAAGGACTGGTATCAAATATTCTTAGTCGGCACTAGGGACCGAACTGGACATCAAGGGATCAAACATTCCCTGCCAGTACCAGGGGCAGAACTGGACACAAAAGGGTCAAAGATTCTTAGTCAGCACCATGAACTGAACTGGACACCAAGGTATCAAAGATTCTAACACAGTACCAGGGACAGAGCTGGACACAAAAGAGTCAAGATTCTCAGTCAGCACAAGGGGAGGACTGGACGCAAAGGTATCGAAGATTCATAGTCAATACCAGGGACACGACTTGACACCAAGATATCAAAGATTATCAATCAGCACCATGGACAGGACTGGACACAAAAGGATCAAAGATTCTAACACAGTACCAGGGACAGGACTGGACACAAACGGGTCAAAGATTTTCAGTCAGCACAAGGGAAGGCCTGGACGCAAAGGTATCAAAGATTCACAGTCAGCATAAGGTACAGGACTGAACACCAAGATATTAAAGATCCTCAGTCAGCACCATGTACAGGACTAAGCATCAAGGTATCAAAGATTCTTAGTCAGCACCAGGGTCCGAACTGGACACGAAGGGATCAAAAATTCTTATTCAGCATTAGGGTCACCAATGTATCAAAGATTCTAATCAACACAAAGGACAGGACTGGAAAAAAGGAGATCAAAGATTCACAGTCAACACCAGGGACAGGACTGGACGCAGAAGTATCAAAGATTCTCAGTCAGCACCAGAAACATGACTGGACGCAAAATTATGAAAGATTCTTAGTCAGTACCAGGGACAGGACTGGACACCAAGTTATAAAAGATTCCCAGTCAGCACAATGGACAAGGCTGGACACCAAACACCAAAGATTCCAGTCGACGTAAGGGACAGGACTAGAAACAAAGGGGATCAAGGATTCTCAGTCAAAATCAGGGACATGAATGGACATCACTTAGAACTTGTTTAGTGGGAGTTCTACGAACTCAAATGAACTTTCGAGCTAAGAACACTACCGAAGTGATATGGTGATACTACAGTACTAGTGGTAACAAACTTTAAGATACAAGGCTCTAGTCGGAAAGGTCGCAAACGGAAACTAAAACTAGGAACCTTTTGACTGTATCACCTTTGTATCATGTGTAAGCCAAGCAAATGCGAATGTTTTCAAAAGACATAAGAAAGGTCAAAATGCTTCTTTCTAATGCACGTTTGACATATTCTAGCTGTTTGTTCTTAACACTCTGACACGTACCTTGAAGGGAGGTAGTCGATGTTTTGGCACATTGACAATCACATTTGTGTCTGGAAAATGTATCTCCCCGTAACTTTACCTGTATGTCTAGGTGTTTGGTTACACAGTTGGTAGTCTGGTGATAATGGTAGACTGGTGGTATCCATAACGTAGCAAAATTTCATGTTTTTGTCTTGGTCTGTGTCTTTACACCTATAAAATTTATCTAGCCTGATTAAATGGCTTTACGGTTGCCGGCCGCCCAACATCCACTCTTCTAAGTGTTTTAGAACTGCGCACTAGGCTTTGGACCCTCAATGTCTAGTCCTACTCCTGGTGCTGACTTATAATCTTTGATACCTCGGTGTCTAGTCCTGTCCCTAGCTGAGAGTCTTTGATGCCTTGGTGTCCAGTCCTGTCCCTGACTGAAAATCTTTGATACCTTGGTGTCCAGTCCTGTCCCTAGCTGAGAATCTTTATGCCTTGGTGTCCAGTCCTGTCCCTGACTGAAAATATTGATACCTTGGTGTCCAGTCCTGTCCCTGGTACTGACTGAGAATCTTGGATGCCTTGGTGTCCAGTCCTGTCCCTGGTAATGACTGACAATCTTTGATGCCTTGGTGTCCAGTCCTGTCCCTGGTGCTGAATGAGAATCTTTGATACCTTGGTGTCTAGTCCTGTCCCTGGTGCTGAATGAGAATCTTTGATACCTTGATGTCCAGTCCTGTCCCTGGTAATGACTGAGAATCTTTGATACCTTGGTGTCCAGTCCTGTCACTGGTACTGACTGAGAATCTTTGATACCTTGGAGTCCAGTCCTGTCCCTGGTGCTGAATGAGAATCTTTGATACCTTGGTGTCTAGTCCTGTCTATGGTGCTGAAGGAGAATTTTTAATACCTTGGTGTCCAGTCCTGTCCCTGGTGCTGAATGAGAATTTTTGATACCTTGGTGTCTAGTCCTGTCTATGGTGCTGAATGAGAATTTTTAATACCCTGGTGTCCAGTCCTGTCCCTGGTGCTGACTGAGAATCTTTGATACCTTGGTGTCTAGTCCTAAGAATCTTTGATGCCTTAGTGTCAGTCCTGTTTCTGGTGCCAAGTCCAAAGAGGACATCGTGGTATACTACTGTTTCGAAGAAAAGCAAAAATATATTTACTCAAATATTGATCGTACATCTTTAGTCAGGTAAGTCACGTTATGCAGACAGAACAGAACAGAATGCAGGTAGATAAGTTGAATGCCTATTAATAAATATGTGCAAAATTGCAATGACTGCATATATTACTGCTTACTGCGTCGATGGCGTATAATGTTACAAGTCACTTGAACTTAATGAACAACGCACTGCATGAAAAGTTGGATTTACCAAAGGTTGTAAATTCAGGTAATGTTTACTATGTACACAGTATGTGGCTTTACAATGGTAGTAAATAACGATAAAGTGCCGTGATTTCCTTTACAACCCTTGTTAAGTCCGGTATTACCGTACTTGACCTTTCTTTACAGCCATTGTAAAGTTCAAAAGTGTTTCTTGAAAAACAAAGTAAACATTACCCAACTATACTGGCCCGGTAAATCTAAGTTTTCGTACAGTGACGATAAAGATTTAAAAAAAATGCAGATAGAACACGAAGTAACCCTTGTGTTTTAACATTATGGTGTTTTGAAACAACTCGAAACTTACTCATCCTTACTTGTCCTCCTCACAACTTCACATTTACTTATCCACCTGAAGGTTTTTGTCTTTGGACACTACTGAAGGTTGAAGTACGTCTTGATCCCATTTAATTCAAAGATCCTCTTACGACCTTCTGTTAACTGATAATGATACCTCTGTTAGCATTCTTTCTTCTTTGGTTTCGGTTTTGAATGCTTACTTTGACTTAGATGGTTCAGTGGGATAACGTCATCTATCTTCCTCCTGGGTATCCGCCCTTGTCCATAGTCTGTATAATGTTTAAAGTTAAAACTTTTGATCCAACACGAAAATTCTCTCACCTAGAGCTTTCAACCAGTCACTCTGGTCTTCCTCAGTAGACTGACCCAGTGAAGCTTGTCACAGTGTTGTGATCTTTACTTGCATAGACCAACGTACTTTTATCATTGCCCTGAAATATCAAATACGCGATCTCCACATTTTTAAAACGTAAACCTAATCTCAGAACCTTCTTCAATAGGCTCTCTTTAAAAAACAATGGAACCTTCAAGCTAATAATATCACCTTAGCCATATCATGGTCCGTCAGTTCTGCTGGTAAAAGAGATACATGGCTCTAGTTTGAAAGGTCTTTGCCAAGTCCCTTGAACACCCTAAGCTGCACCGTAAGTTGCTGCATCTACAGCCACCGTCTAGAACCTCGATTAGCGGCAGGACGACTCGCCCATCCCACAAACTAGACTCTGTGTTCTGTAGAACTGTAAGGTATAGATCTAGTGCGATTCCTTACATGATTCGGATGCTGAATTCCTAGCTGACTCTGACAGATTTGTACTGCGTATCCCTGTTTGCTGCCATTTACTCCAGAGTACGCCTTATATGCTAGATACCTAAATACTAAATACGCCTAATGTTTTATACTCATATTGATTTATGTAACGCTTTTAATCTACTCTAGTACCTACGCAAATTTTATCAACGAATGTCGATTTATGCAATGTTTTAAACCTATTTCGACACCAACCCATCATTTTAATCTTAATATTTTACTTACTTATGCTGATATGATGTCGTAGTTAGAAATATTGTAAACAGTCCATGTATTTCAGCAATGGCTGCAAAGTGGAGTCTGTGCTTATGAAGTAAATAAACCATTATTATAAAGGTTGCAACCCAGAAACCTTTTGAGATACATGGGTCTAGCTTGAAAGGTCGCAAGACCAGAAACCTTTTGATGGGTGTGCTATGTGTACTGCAAACAAAGACGAATGGTTCAAAAAGGTCAAGATGCTTTTGCTGCTTAAGTCTTTCTAGTGCACGTTTGGTATATACGTATATTCTAGCTCTTGTTCCTTGAAGTATGAACCTGGATGGTCAAACCTCTATCAATGTATTTCTAACTTGTAACTTCTATCTGTCTCATTTCTGACCAGTGGCATGAAGTTAGTCATGTTGATTTGATTAAATGAATGACATTCACATTTTGTAAATCACATTAGTATCTGGAAAATGTACCACCCCCTGTATGCCTATTTTGTTTTACCTCTTTCAAACCATATTTCCAGAATGGGGGAGTAAGCGCCAAGGGTTTGTATATCTTCAAACAACATGGAAGGTGACATTTTCTAACACAAAGGATGAAGCTTTATCGATAGTAACAACTGCACATACTATCATTTATCTATATTTAGTTATTTATTTTATTCATCCTTTAGCCATTAGGCTATTTTCATTGAACTTTTTAGAGTTAAAACTTTAGATCCAACACAAAAAGTTATCTAACCTAGAGCTTTCGACCAGTCACTCTGGCCTTCCTCAGTATTTATCATTAGATGTAAATCAGGCAAATCAGGAATTTATCTACATAAGACCATGTTGATTTGATTATATGGATGACATCCGCGCACGCATGAATTTTCGGCCGTTTCCCCAAAAAAAGTTTTCAACCATACTGTAAATCATACAAAACAGTTGTAAAATGAACAAATTTATACCGTAAGTTGCAAGAAAAAAATATTTGAAAACGATACCAATGTCGTAGAATGCCAAAATCAAACGAAAAAAGACGAAAATGTAAAGAAATGAATTTGAAGAGTAGAACGATACTCTGTGCCCTTTGTTCAACCTTCATGACCACGTGGATTTCATAATGAAAGCAACTTTTTTTTTTGCAAAACTTTTTTTTATTCGCACGCTCGCATCGGTTTTGGAATTCCCAGAGGATGTCATCCATATAATCAAATCAGCATGGCCTAACTTATAAGCAATTTCTACAATGGCTTTCTTTGTTGGAAATAAACGTTCAAACTTTGAACAGCATGCTTTTGTCTGGGTCCGTGTCTTTAGACCTATAAATCAACATCCTTTTCATGGATTTGTCTGAAGTTTGGCATATCGGTATACGTAGTAAACATGATATCTGGTATCAAACACCGCAAAAGCAGACCGCAAAAACAATAATAAAGGAGGATTGTGTTCCATGGACTCTTGTATCAAGTTGTTTTAATTTTTTTCGGCACGATATACCTGGGCTGGTATCAGATACTTCGTGGTTGGTACATCCACTAGTTTATTAGTAATTTTGTACATCATGCACAGTCTGGACATTCTACGTCTGTCTTCCAGTGACCCCCACTGTAGGTTTCTCTTCATTTCCGTTACAATAGCACCCCTTTAATAGTTGTTCGTGCAGAATCTTGAAGCTTGGATCTGTACCCTTTCCAGTTTATCTTTGTGTTTCTTTGTATATGGATCCCATACTGTCGCGGCATATTCTTCGCCCAATGTACAAACGGTGCCACAACTGCAGGGAGGTTTTGTGCCCTTTTGTCTCTTGTTTCACGGATGGAATCGTCATCGGATAGTTTGCGGGTGATTTGAAAGCCCACGAACATGGCTGAAGAAACGTAGGCCAAAGAGACCGCTCACAGAGTGCATGCGCATGTGATTGACGCACCGTGTAGGCGGGAACCATGGGGGGCAGTTGGCTGTTGGTGGCTCCAAAAGCCTCACAGGCATCATTTACCTTTTGCAGGCATTTGCCGGAACAAAGATAAGGCTGGTGTCACTGGTGTATTATTCAGCTAAACACTTAGATGTAGATGTCTGATAATATGGGGGACAGTAAGCTTCCCTGTGGGACACCATTACTACGGGTAATTACTAAAGCTACCAGACACGGTATTCCCGTGTTTACTGTGTTCAATGTCTAACACTACCTGTATAGTTAGTTTCCTGTACATACATGGCGGTAATACGGCGTAATTTATCTCAATGATGAAAAAAAACTTGCCACAAAGCTGCATAGGTATACAGAGGGCTCAACTCGAGTACTGCGCCTCGGTGTGGGACTCCTACACAGCTGGCGGGTTACAGGCAGTTGGGCGCGTACAACATAGTTTATTTATTTATTCATTCATTTATTTACTAAGGAATCTCCAATTAGTGACATATAACACACCACTACTCTTCCTGGGGTCCTCTCATGACACACATGATAGTATATTAAACATCATATTATTAACTACTATTTACATCTACTTACATGAAACCACTATCAAAGAAAACTTGTATTGTCAACACTAAACAGCATTACATACAAAAAGTTAGGCTAAATATTCATTTGCTAGGTTTGGAAGAGTTAAATACACCTTTAACATCAATGTAACAACATAGGGTAGCCCAGGTGGTCTTGAGCGACTATAGCCGTACCGGTAGTGTGACCGAAATGCTACTAAAACTGCAATGACCCGTCATTGCCGATCGAAAGAGGGAAGCACGTCTGACTACACTTTTCAAAATATTTCACATGCACCTACCCACGGAACAATATCTTAAACCTGCCCAGCGACGTACGTACCAGAGTCAGCCCTAAAATATCATCTCATCCCTGCAGCAAAAGACTGCTTTAATTCTTATTTTCTTTTTCTAGTTCTATACGTATTCGCGAATGGAATGAGTTGCCTGCCCAGGCCATACAGGCTTAGTCAGTAGAGGCCTTCAGGGCTGCATTGCCGTAAGGTCCCTTTCCCCCTCTCAGTGATACCCCTTTCGTGGTTGAGGGTATCAAAGATGAAGATATATGGTACAAACGCTGGTACAATCCTTTAATCCATTTAAAGGCGTAGGAATCCACAAAGGCTTTATTAGTACGTGTTATGTATATCCCCAACCAATCTCTGTCATCTATATAATGAACGAGTCACGAGCAAGAAGTCAAGCGCTAGGTTCAAGTATTTTTCCTTAAATGATGCAACTTCCAGGAAAACGTGTAGTCGGGCTTTCCTTTGGCACGTAGGCTTGTCGCTGTGTGAGGGTCTGCATGGGGGACCCTGGCAACACATAACGGTAAATTTAGGCAGGAGGGCAAATAAAGTTATTCCTGCATAAGGATTTGGAAGTGACTTCTTTGGAATGTTCTTCTGCATGCATGGAGGTTTGGCAAAGCTAGTCTGTGGTATTTTTGGGGCTTTCGACTACGATTAACGAATTCAGGATACGAAATAACGTATTACGTGGAACTTATCTAAAACCTTCTAATTATTCTCCACAAAGAAGTTTAAGACAATGCCTAACGTTGAATTGAAGCGACTTGCTACGCGTAACGGTGAATAGCTATAACGGCTCACCACGCCTCACTGGAAATGACATGCAGACCCTCCTGGATAAACCTCCGTAAATAATTTCATCAGGTTGGTAAACGACTGAATAGCAAAGTTCTTTTTATCAGAACCATTTATTTTTCACTATCCGACGTTTCGATGACCTTCTGTCATCTTCATCAGGGTGCACTATGAACTATGTAACACCTTTAGTGCACTATGCACCAAGTAACATCTAGTGTCAGTGCACAGTAAACCAGTCATCCGAATTGCCCTGATGAAGATGACAAAAGGTCATCGAAACGTCGGCGTGAAGAATAAATAGTTGCGATAAAAAGAACTTTGCTATTTCTCCTTAATAAAGTTCAAAGCGTTGGCCGTGTGACTGTGTGAGGGTAGTTAAATATCACCGGGTACGGGACCTGTAGGTGTGGAGAGGTCCGGAATTAAAGTTCAAAATCTTGGCTGTCTGAAGCTTTTAAAAGACATCCAGTGCAATTCCAGGTGGCAAAACTAATATTGTCAAAATCAATTTTCTGGTCCGTCGATACGGTGAAGGTTAGACATCCAGGCAATACGCCAAAAAGGTACTCAAGCAACTAGGTATGATTCTAGTTTTCAAAATCATGTCCAGTTGCTTGAGTAATTGTTTCTTGGCAATTGTTTGGTCATTGTGTAATAATGTAGTAAGTGGAATACATCATATCCCATACTATACTATACTATACTGATATCTGTAAGACAAAAAATGTGATGTCTCTAAAGGAAAACGAATGTTTGTTTTGCTGGTTCTAGCTATTTATGATTGGTACTCAAAAATTAATTGACACCTCGCGTAGCTTGTTTTCGGACTGTTTCAAATGCTTCAAGTATGAAATGATGACAAAAATGTGCAACGAAATAGCAGTTAAGGTTAATAAGAGAAAGATTTCCTCATCCAGATCACTATTTTTTGCCACCCTAAAATTGCATGCCTTGGGTGCCTTTAAAGATCACCCAGCACGTCGACTACGTCATGTTGATACAATATCACTGGAATCCAGGTCCACACCTGGGCCGCGACACGTTGGATAACTATCCTTGAGGCCGATGCTGGTAAATATCACCGGTCACGAGGCTCGTAGGTGTAGAGTGGGCCTGGATTGACGTTCAACGCGTTGGCTGTGACCAAGGGGGTTATCTATCACTTAAAACTCCTTGCTGTGACAAAGGCAGTGAAAGATTACCAGAACACGAGGCTAGCGGGCTTCCGGAATTCCACGCGGCCGGAATGTTAGTTAAGCTGGCCACACGTGTAATGCCACAAAGAAACATAGACGGGGTCGTGTGGCGTAGCGGCAGAGTGCTCGACTAGGAATCAAGAGGGCCCGAGTTCGAGTCCTGACATGCCACCAATCTTGTGCCCTTGGGAAAGGCACTTAACACGACTTTCCTCACTTCGCTCAGGTGAAAATGAGTATTGTATTGTCCCATGTGTTGGTGGCGGCATTAATATAAGTTGAAAAAAACTTGCCGTCACCACGTCTTGTGATTAGATGTTGGATTAAATCTAAAAAGAAAACAATCTACAATATTTTTCGCAAGAAAATCCATCTTGTTACATTTGGCGACTCTGCTTAGTTACTTTCAACATCAAAGGCATACAATTTCAGAACTACAAAACAAAAATATTTTAGATGAGGAAATCTGTCTGGTACTGAAATTTTGTCATCATCATTTCATACATGAAGCGAATTAGCCCGAAAAAAAGCTACGTGAGGCGTCTATTTACCACCCATAAGTAGCTAGAACCAGCCTACGATACAAAACAAACATCCGGTCACAACCCGCCGTGCGTGCTTTTTGTCAATACGTTTTATTGGGAGGCCACGTCTGCTACGTTTTTCTGCAAACGTGGGAAAGGAGTGGCGCACGTCACTCGTACGGTTGCGCAAGGTGTGGTCTGCACGCCACGTCTGGCCGTGAGCGGTTGCGTGCATCGTTCGTTGCTCAAGTCGTGAGTTGTACGTGCGTACAACGTACGATCTCTGTGCGATTGCAACTTTACAGTAAGGAGGCCGTACTCACACGTGCTTCTTACGTACGGTACGTACGGGGCACGCGCGTCGCACGTACTCGCACGCACGGGTTGTAAATCCGCAGACCGCACGTAGAAAAAGTATTACATGCACTTAAAGTTCTACGGCGTGTCTGCGTGCTCCCAAATCCGTAGGATTCCGTACGGAGGTGGTACTCACCACGCACTGATGCCCTGCGATTGCCCACGTTTTTGCACGTAGACAGCACGCAGAAGCACGTACGGCGAGTTGTGACCGTCGCTTAAGTTTGCCCGTGTTTTTGGACGTAGCCAGCACGCAGATGCACGTACGTCGGGTTGTGACCGACGCTTTACAGATATCACTATAGTATGGAATAAGATTGACTCAACTTACTGCATCTAAAGAATAATTATTAAAAAGTCAGTTTTGCCCCTTTGTATTTGGAATTGTAAAACCTTAAAATCGCGCAGTAAACACAGGTCATATTTTTTTGCTAAAAAGAAACAGATTCTTCGGCTGGGCTGTTGTCCTGCTGTGTTTGACGTCGGCGTCAATTGTAGTTGGAATCAACACAGTGAGATGCCTACACTCCCTCGCTTATGTAAATTTAACTTTCCCAGGGGGATATTGGACTTGGTCGATGACTCACGGCTGCGTCTCACACTAATTACCGTTTTTCACTGTCGTGCCCACACAAAAGTTGGACGACAGGCGATACACCTGTGAAAACACCCCACGACGTCTATTTTCCCTAATAAGGGAAATGCCACTGGTATACGCCCACCCGCCCACCTTCCATCATGGCCAATATAAGGAACGCCCAAAGCAGCCTGTTCAGTCAGTTCCAGGCCAAGAGAGTCATTCTAACGGTTAGTAGAACACTTTTTTGTGCGGTTGGGTCTGCGCGGCTTTCCGGCGTGCGGGCGGATGGAAAGCCAGTGGTATCTTTTTGCGACTTCTCGTGTTTTAGTTACCTGGTGTATTTCTTTACGTGTTCTTTCTTTTCGCGAAGCAGTTCAACTTTGCATTAGGAAAAGGTTGAGAAGGCGTTTTACGAGTGACTGGCGCGCGCCCCGGCGATTCGAAAGTCTTGACTAATGTGCACAATCTGCGACATGCGTTGCCTGGATTGTGTCCAGTGAGTTTAATACTTTCCAAAGGTTTAGATCATCCACAGAGACAGAATGGATGGGGACTGTTCTAACGTAGGGCCCCCAGCACATTTTTTTGTAGCTCGTTCGACAATTTTTATGTCGTCGGAAGCTCTGGCAGAAATAAACTTCAAGTAGGCTGTGGCAGAACCAACCATTGGGAAGCAGTTTAGACAGCCTTCTCAGTTAAAACAGCTATAATTTGTTCTCCATACGCACGGCCGCATAAGTTTGTGATTGTGCGACGATCGTACGGCAAAGGGACCGGTCCCAAAACACACTGGTAGGAAGCATCTCTATATTGTCTCTTATTTCTAATTCTGATAACCTCGTAGACCAGACTGGTTGGAAGAAAATACGGAAGGTGAATTTGGTGGGACGGCTTGATAAAACCTTTTGATACAGCTGTGTCTTGTATAAAATAAAATGCTAGAATGTCCTCCCACGTACGAAAAAGAGTACCGACTGAAATGTAACGTATTTTGATCAAGTTTTAGGTTACGACAAAGCTTTTGTTCTTCCGATGGTCGTAACACGAACAACAAACGATGTGTAATATGATTTATCACGATGGTTAATACAATATACATTGTGATTAGCGTCCCATTTCTAAGTGCTGAAACCCTGTCCGGCAAGTCAAATTCGACTCCTCGAACTTCCGGTCTTTTCAAAGGGTGTGTAGACGCGGTACATGCTTTAGGAATGTTAGTTCGAGCTTGGGTCACATCGGTTGCAAGATCGGAAACTGAGGGCATATCTAAGCTTAAAAATCCAATTGTCTTGTTACCGGAAACGCTGTTTTAGATTCCTATCGGCGGTTACTGCTTGTTTGAAAAACTTCCAACTTAACCCCACCTACGACGGATGTGACTGTACATGTGCTGTAAAGCAAACATTTCTCTATTATCAAATTTGTCACGGGTATTCAGGAAGCACATAGTTTGTAAGGAGCCCATTCATAGCACTTATATGTGGAGGCGGTGGCTGCAAATTTGATCTGGACTGGTGGGATCATTTAACCCGAGCTGGTGACTGACTGTGCCGTCATTTAATGCTTTGGTAAAATCTAGAAAAACAGGGGGGGGGGTTGCGCACGAGCTTTCTTTTTTACGTTCGGGCGAGACTCTGATTCTGAGAACCCACCGGTGGCTGCCGGACTCATTTCGGGTACGGCTGAGCCCTAAAAATTCTAAACGGGGGGTGGGGTGTTATGTTAAAAATCAAACCGAGTGCTGGAGACAAAATACACCGTAACCTAACCGTGATGCCTGGCAGTCCACCGGGCCAATTTTTATATCACTGATCAGCGCAGCTGGACAAAAAGGAATTTTCTTACCCCGGGGTTGTGCCACTGTGGGGTAGTGCGAAGGATTTTTTAATAATGTTAACTGGGGTCTTCGTTGTAATCGAATCCGTCTTGCACCTGCGGGTTCCGATGCGAAAGCATACCTCGTTTTTTTACTTCACTGCCCCATTTACACTCAGCAGCGTGTACGCCTCCTCGACAGACTTTTACAACTGAACATTCCATTCTTAGACATTAACAACTTATCTGATAGCGCTACTGTGTACTTGTTACTCAATGGACCACCTTTAGGCCACACCGCCTTAATTTTATGGATGACATCCGAGCGCGCATTGATTTTCGCCTGTTCTAAAAAAACACGTCCTCCGAAGCTCTGGCCTGGCTCTAGGCCTGGGTAGTCCATAGTACTCTTAGTAGTTAGCGACAATACGGAGCCGGTGGTAACTCTGGAGGACGGCACCCAGACTATCAAAGCTCCACGACTCAAGAACTCAGTACATGCGTACAGTGCCGATTAACAAATTCCGTAAAAAGGCAGCATGTGCGGACTTGTCGTATACGTCGCTATGTTCTGCCGCGAATTCATAATATTGTACCAGCTTTGCATTCCTGTGGTTTAGTAGCATTTTTATTTGGGGCCGGATTTTTTTTATTCGCCCGCGCGCATTAGTTTGGGGGTCTTAAGAGGATGTCATCCATAAAATTTAGTCGGCGTGGCCTTACTTTCATCTAAAGTCAACTCTCAAATACTCACTATTAAACAGCTATACCCTTCTTAAACCAAACGATTTGTATAGATTTGCTTTCAGATTGAATAAAATGGGCGTTATTCAAGACGCCAAGAAATACATGACTGCAGTGCAGTGCCTCCCACTAACCTAAGACCATTAGTGGAGCTCATGATGAAAACAAAACATGTAGAAAAAATGTTGGGATTTAAAAGGTTGCTGCTCGCCAAAGCCTAGCGACCAATCTCCCTCAATGCCCTTATTTACGATAGCAGCTATGGTACCGGTGTTGCATTTCCAAAAACATCTTCTGGGAGTTTGAATTACGAGGTCACTAAACGTGGGAAAAATCAAGGTCTATATCAGAGCCTTATAGAGGTACGTACGTTCAAGTGGTATTTACATTTGAAGCCTGTGTACTCTTGGGCTTTAACTTGCAAATGCTGGAATCTGACGCGACCCCACATTTCTCGGAAAACGTAAAAAAATGCAAATCGGTGGCACGCGCCAGGCGGTCTTGTGGTTAGGTGTTCTTGACTTAGAATCTAATTCTAAAGTTTCTAGGCTCGAATCCCTAGCGGGCCCCAATGCTGGGGTCTTGCTATAGTATATTGGGAAAGGGCACTCAAGCACATTTAAGTACCAATCAAATTTATCGAAAAGAGTAGGGGTCCATCCCAGGGTGTGAGTGAATCAAACCGGTCTTGCCAAGCAGGTGCTTACTGTACAAAAGTGGGCGCCGTATGCATTTAGCGACAAGTGTCCATAAGGCAAAGTAAATATCGACCGGTTCAGTATTACCATTATCATTAGCTGTTGTTAGTGTTGCTATACGCAGGTAACGGTATCCATGGCAGAATCATACCGTTGAAACCCCTAAACTTTGCCGAAGAGGTATTTTGTAACAGGAAATGAAAAGCTTTCTAATCCCTCATGTGTGATATACAGCTTGTCCTAGATCCTTCAGCTTTTGATGATTAGGCCATGTGGATTTGATTATATGGTTGACATCCTCCGGGAACCCCAAAACTGACGCGAGCGTGGGAATAAAAAAAGTTTGGAAATAAACTTTCATTGATTATGAAATCTACGTAGTCAAAAAGGTGGAACAAATGACTAAACACGCAGGGTATGGTATGGGGAATAACAATAGACTCTTCATTTCTTCACATTTTCTTCTTTTCCTGAATTGATTTCTGCATTCTATAACATTAGTATCGTTTTTCAATCCTTCTTGTTGCAACATAAACATATATTCACTAATTTTGTACGATTTACAGTATGGTCGGAAACTTTTTTTGAAAACGGACGAAAATTCATGCGAGCGCGGATGCCATCCATATAATCAAATCAACATGGCCTAATTGTACAGACTTGGATCCGATACAACCAGCTTTGTCAACAAAGACTTCAATCAGGACACTGTTAAGGGTGGTTTTCAATTACAAATTTATTTATTTATCTATTCATTAATTTACCACAATTGTGGAAGGATTAGCATAACAGGTGACTATACTCTTCAAGATGCCAAACTTGAGACCAGGTTGCAATGTTGGAACTACTTGTTGGAATGTCTTTTCTTCGTCGTACTTTTCATGTCAG
Organism: Branchiostoma belcheri; assembly: GCF_001625305.1. Classification (NCBI taxonomy): domain Eukaryota; kingdom Metazoa; phylum Chordata; class Leptocardii; order Amphioxiformes; family Branchiostomatidae; genus Branchiostoma; species Branchiostoma belcheri. Next base: position 4,542,290 of record NW_017802713.1, read on the forward strand.
ATCGAGGAAGTGCTTGTCACATCGAAAACGGCAATTAAACAACAGTAATGTGTTTAGTTGCATGTAGATAATGTTTCCATTTTGATGTAGTGTATTTGTACGATGTAATATGTTACTCCAGGAATACTAGCTGCATACCTGATTTTGTACTTGTATGTATACTAATGGAGGAGTAATAAAGCACCGAAGAAAACTTTAGCGTTCTGATGCCAGACATCATTCTTTTTGAATGACGCCAAAGAAATAAAATGAATGAATGAATGAAGACCTTTATTGCACATTTCTGCCACACTTGGCTAAGTACAGGTCACAACAAAACAAGATGAATGAACACGGTTAACAGATACAAAATTAACTAACTATCGTTATATAAATCAAAATAAAAGTCGAATGTGGTGTGCCTTTCACTGACTTAAAGACCATTAGTAAGCAGAAAATGTGGACAAAAATAAATTGGATTTAAAGGTTGCTGCCCTTCAAAGCCTTGCAATTAATGTATTCTCGATAACCAATGCATTATATTTCCATGAACGTCCTTTGATGCTACTGATTGACGTAGTAGTTTGTACAAGGGATAGTTAGACTTACTTAGTGTTTATCTATATATATATATCAACAGATGAAATGTGCGACTGTAAGGCTTTAGCTCAAGTAGGCGTTAGATCTGACACAGTCGCACATTTCTCGGAAAGTGTGAGGTAATCTACCACATCTGGGCCACGCCGCCACGCACCAGGCGGTCTTGTGATTAGGGTTAGGATTGAAGACTACTCTCCAGGTAGAGGTTGGTGGGGAAGATTGTGGTCTTTCTAAGATGCCCAGTTTTTCCCCTGTTGCTACTACAGGTGAAGATTTTATTCATGATATGAAAATTTACCACATTTGTGTAATGATTCAATATGTCAAACCTGAGACCAGACTGTAAGGTTTGAACCACTCACACCGGGAAGGTCCCCTACTCTTTTTCGATAAGTGAGGTGGGTTCTTTAACGTGCGTGGGGTGTGGCTCTCCCAAACTCGGGACCTCCATTTAACGTCCTATCCGAGGGACGTCCCTAACCGAAGCTCATTTACATCAGAGGAAAGTCGTGTAAATTGACTTTCCACAAGATCGATGACACGGGCAGGATATTCGAACCCGGGACCTCTTGTGTCTGAGCCGAACACGCTACCCCTACGCCACACGACCACACAGTTGAAGAGTAACAATATGTACAAATATCCTTTGAGGCTGCAACTGGTGGCAGAGGTTCTTAGGGCTAGCGACAGAAAAAAAAAACGTTCGAAAGGTCACAATCTTCCCCACCAACCTCTGCTCAGAAAGTAGCTAATAACTAGAATCTAGGGCTCTTGGTTCTTGGATAGAAAGTAAAGCCTGTTTTTCTGTATTTAAATACACACCTCACGCACGTTGAAGAACAAACCACACTAGAGTCTAGGGTTTCTTGTTTAGAATCCATAGCAGACCCCATGCTTGGAACTTTGGGAATTCCTAAATCTACCCAGGAGCAAAAAAATGGGTACCTAACTTCGATTAGACCTCCTCTTGGATAGAAAGTAAAGCCTGGTTTTTTGTGTTTAAAAACGATTACTTTCCTGCAACAACGCAACAATCAGTCGCTTAATAAGTTCCGATGCCTTTTACAGGAATTCATTCTTCTGGAAGACCTACAATTTATTATGCTTTTAGGTTTCTTCCTGTTTTATTTGTATGTCTGTAGAGTTTTTGTATTATTTTAATGATGTTCTGTAAATGTGTTATATGGGTTTTTACCTGAAATAAAGAAAGAATGAATGAATGAATGAATGAATGAATGAATGAATGAATAAAATACACACCTCAAGCACGTTTGAGAACCAACCACACTTTTCAAAAAGAGCAGAGGTCCTCCCCACGGTAAGAGTGGATCAAACCGGTCTTGTCAAGCAGGGGCTTACTGTACAGAAGTGGCGAGATCCGCCTTGGGCCGGTTTACGGGTTATGCGGAACAAACAGACAAAATCCGGAAAATTCCTACTCGTAAACGTAAACGCCGGATGCGTTTATGCCATAAGTAAATATCGAAAGCAAATATGTATAGGCTAAATGTCACCATTAGCAGTACTGTTGCTATGCACCATTAACGGTATCCAAGGCAAGATGATACCATGGAAATCCCTAACCTTCTGAATGAGTGTTTCATAACATGTTTGTTGAATATACATGTACCACTTAACCTAACTGTCGTACAGTTAGGGAGATTAACAGCAGGATAAATCCCTTCGTGTGTGAGATGAGGCTTGTCCTAGATCCGTCAATTTGTGACTGGATTTCAGTACACACTTTTAGACTAGAGGTTCACTGTGTGTGTACAATCATGCCTGTACATCTCAACTCCACAGCGGATTTGGTTCCGTTTTACTATTTTTCATTATTTGTTTCAAGTGAGTATAAACTCACCTGAAGCACCTTTTATGAACTAAGTCTTATGTTTAAAAACAGAGTCAGTGTTTCACACTATGTACACATGTAATCAGAAAGTTTGACAGCACACATAAGAAATTTTCCGTGCGTCGAAGGAATTCAATGGCGATCTTAAGTCACTGTGTGTTGACTAAGAGTTCTAGAAGGTATTGCATCTTGGCTTTACTAACTCAGAGACAGGCTAAAGCTAGGGCATAGGCAACCTTTAGTAAACATGGATAGATTCAGTGTCGTCCTTATCATCTATATGTTGCTATTCACCAGTAACGGTATCCAAGGTAAGATGATAGCATTGAAATCCCTGACCTTTTGAATGTGTGTTGAATATACCACTTAAGTACAATTGATAAGCTAAAAAGATTGATAAATCCCTTCGTGTGTGAGATGAGGCTTGTCCTAGATCAGTCAATTTGTGACTGGATTTCAGTACACACTTTTAGACTAGAGGTTCACTGTGTGTGTACAATCATGCCTGTACATCTCAACTCCACAGCGGATTTGGTTCCGTTTTACTATTTTTCATTATTTGTTTCAAGTGAGTATAAACTCACCTGAAGCACCTTTTATGAACTAAGTCTTATGTTTAAAAACAGAGTCAGTGTTTCACACTATGTACACATGTAATCAGAAAGTTTGACAGCACACATAAGAAATTTTCCGTGCGTCGAAGGAATTCAATGGCGATCTTAAGTCACTGTGTGTTGACTAAGAGTTCTAGAAGGTATTGCATCTTGGCTTTACTAACTCAGAGACAGGCTAAAGCTAGGCCATAGGTAGCCTTTAGTAACACGGGTAGATTCAGTGTAGTCCTTATCATTTATATGTTGCTATTCACCAGTAACGGTATCCAAGGTAAGATGATAGCATTGAAATCTCTAACCTTTTGAATGTGTACATGTGTTGAATATACCACTTAACTTAAGTACAATTAATGAGCTAAAAAGCATGATAAATCCCTTCGTGTGTGAGATGAGGCTTGTCCCAGATCCGTCATTTTTTTAGAAGAAAACCATCACCTAGTGACTGGATTTCAGTGCTACACTTTTCGAGGTTCGCTGTGTGTTCATACATGTACATCTCAACTGGAGCAATCCACCGCGGCTGTGGTTCAGTTTCACTATTTTTTTATTATCTGTTTTAAGGGAGTATAAACTCACCTGAAGCACCTTTTATGAACTAAGTCTTATGTTTAAAAACAGAGTCAGTGTTTCACACTATGTACACATGTAATCAGAAAGTTTGACAGCACACATAAAAATTTTTCCGTGCGTTGAAGGAATTCAATGGCGATCATAAGTCACTGTGTGTTGACTAAGAGTTCTAGAAGGTATTGCATCTTGGCTTTACTAACTCAGAGACAGGCTAAAGCTAGGCCATAGGTAGCCTTTAGTAACACGGGTAGATTCAGTGTCGTCCTTATCATTTATATGTTGCTATCCACCAGTAACGGTATCCAATGTAAGATGATAGCATTGAAATCCCTGACCTTTTGAATGTGTGTTGAATATACCACTTAAGTACAATTGATAAGCTAAAAAGATTGATAAATCCCTTCGTGTGTGAGATGAGGCTTGTCCTAGATCAGTCATTTTTTTTAGAAGAAAACCATCACCTAGTGACTGGATTTCAGTACTACACTTTTCGAGGTTCGCTGTGTGTGTAGAATCATGTACAACTTAACTGAAGCAATCCACGGCTTTGGTCCAGTTTACTATTTTTCATTATCTGTTTCAAGGAAGTATAAACTCACCTGAACCACCTTTTATAAACTAAGTCTTATGTTAAAAAAACAGAGTCAGTGTTTCACACTATGTACACATGTAATCAGAAAGCTTGACATCACACACGCAGGAACCTCGCCCTTCGTCGAAGGAATTCAATGGCAATCTTAAATCACTGAGTGTTGACTTAAGAGTTCTAGAAGGTATTGCATCTTGACTTTACTAACTCAGAGACAGGCTAAAGCTAGGCCATAGGTAGCCTTTAGTAACACGGGTAGATTCAGTGTCGTCCTTATAATTTATATGTTGCTATCCACCAGTAACGGTATCCAAGGTAAGATGATAGCATTGAAATCCCTGACCTTTTGAATGTACCACTTAACTTAAGTACAATTGATGAGCTAAAAATATTGATAAATCCCTTCGTGTGTGAGATGAGGCTTGTCCCAGATCCGTCATTTTTTTAGAAAAACCATCACCTAGTGACTGGATTTCAATACTACACTTTTAGAGGTTCGCTGTGTGTGTAGAATCATGTACAACTTAACTCAAACACGAAGAGATGGCCGCAAAAGTGCTTCTCTGGCAACCGGATGTAAAAAGAAGGAGGGGACAACCGAGTCACGTGGAGAGACATTGTGAATGGCACCTCGAAAGAGGATGACCTGAACTGAACTGAACTGAAACACTCCACAGCGGCCTTGGTTCAGTTTTACTATTTTTTATTATCTGTTTCAAGGTAGTATAAAATAACGCGAATCACCTTTTTTTGATAGGCTAAGTCTTATGTTTAAGAATAGGGGGGGCAGAAGGCATTCAAAGGATATCGAAAGTCAAGTTTAGTGACTTAAGAGTTCTAAAAGGTATTGGCTCTAGGCTTTACCACCTGAGCGACAGGCTAACACCAGGCAGCTCCAACTATAAAAGTGTAATAACCCGATACGCAGGTTCAGACTCATGTTAAGACATACCTTTAGTCATGACTTACAGGCAAATGTCACTGTTGGCATTGTAAACGCTATACATGCTTTGATGGTAAAATGTGCCTATTTTTATTTTATACTTTGGACTTTATTGGCAAAGGTCCAGGGAGAATTTGATATATTTGTCGAGGGACGCAAACCCTTTTCCAAAAGCCTTTCACTGTATTCTAAACTTAGTAGTAAATTGATAACATGTATATAATTTTAGGTGGTATTTACAGATGGGGTGTGCGACTGTAAGGCTTTAGCTCATGTAGGCGACACGAACGTACATTTCTGGGAAAGCGTGATATAAACTGTCAAATATGTACCACGCACCAGGCGGTCTTGTGGTTAGGGGTTGATGACTACTCTCCAAGCAGAGTTTCGTGGAAAAGATGTGAGTTTTTTTCTCCATAGGTTCTAGCCTCTTGCAGGCATTCCAGGTGCAGTCGCGTTTATTTTTGTGGGAGGGGGAGGGGCTCTTCCCCAATCTGCACTATTTTCTGATTGGCCAAGTTTTCTGATCTCGCTCGCTTATTTGGTCGCCTTCCATGGAATCTTGGCCAATTAGAAAATAGGGCAAACTAGAAAGGTAACACTTGCAAAGCAAATGCATAATATTTACCTTCACATGGTCTAGTCCAACACACGACTGCTCCGTTTATTCTTCCTCAAACGCATGCCTATTCATTCACATGGCGACATGCCCCTCCAACTCAGCCCTGCTAAAACATGTAACCCAACACCAAAGGGTGTCTGCTACAGCACCAGTTACCATGGTGACAGACGTCCGGTCCAGGTCATTGACGTTATCATTTGGAGATGAATGAGCAAAAACCACATGTTGTCCTTCTGTGAAGGTAAACATACTAAAAAAGGGAGGGCAAATAAGCGCCAACTCCACCCCAAAAACCGCACCTTAACACCTTGCTAGTTGGGCAAACGCCTGGCCTTTTGTACAGGCCTCCGGGCAAGTGGGAGTTTTGATGCTGCGTTTTATAAAATTTTTAACATGTTTTTTGCCGGCCATCTTACAACCAGCCGCTCAGAGAGGGTTTGGTTGTAGGATGGCTGGCAATAGAACGCGTTAAAAATTCTTCATAACGCAGCATCAAAACTCCAACCCGCCCGGAGGCCTGCACAGGAGGCTAGCAACCACCAGCCAAATAAATAAATATCTAAAGTTGTCTTTGTTTATGTCACCTTTTCTACCCAGGAGCAGTCTCGGGTGACCTTGTTGAGACAGCCCTTACCTTCGGTGTTGCTGAAACGACACGTCATCATGTCTCGGCCTGTTCTCCTCGCCCTGGTCCTCCTCACCGTTGCCGTGACGACCATGCTGGTGGCGGGAAACAACATCTGTCGTCTGGCGACGTACACCAAAGAGTTGAGACTGCACGGCAGGGTGCAATACGTGCAGGCCGGGGAGTGTATCGTGCGAACCAACTACCACATACAGTGGGTCCATTTTTTGTATATATATCAGGCCATGTTGATTTGATTATATGGATGACATCCGAGAGAATGAATTTTCGAGAATGCCAAGATTTCTTCCCAAAGGAAAATTGTGAAGAAATGCAAATGAATGACACCCCCCCCCCACACACACATGAATCGTCCTTTTCCAGAAAAAAGGTTTTCCACCATACTGTAAATCGTGCATAGTAGCTACAATATGGGAAAATATATGCCTTAAAATTTCGAAAAAAATATTCGAAAATGATAGTGATGTCATAGAATGTCAACGTCAAAATGTAAAGAAATGGAAATGAAGTTTATTATTTGCCATACCATACTCTGTGTGTTAAGCCATATGTTTAAACTTCGTAACAGCGAAGATTTCATAATGGAGGCACCTTTTTTTGTTCGCACGCTCACATCAGGTTTGGGTTCATATAGTCAAATAGATGTGGCCTTATGGTAAATGTAGTTTCCTAGCCTTTTCAGACAGTAGGGGTAGTAGGTTGTTCATCCACCGTGTCTAGTACACGGTACCGGAATTCGAAGGCTGAGCCCATCCCTGTATGACATCCTTCCACTGCCTTTACCTTCCCAACCAAAGCCAGGCTCCTATTCTACACTTGAACGGACTGAGAAAAGACGTATGAAGTACCTTTTCTATGAACACAATGACTAGCCAGGAATCGGACCAGTAACCTCTCGATCTCGTGTACGCTTGCCGCGCCACTAGATGTCAGGCAACAACTAGTCCCAACCAAACTTGTAGGTTCCGAACGGTCTGTAGGTAATAGAGACAAAGGCGATCACTTGAATACTTCAGCAGTTACTAAAACGTGGGTTTTGAAATATAGCCTTAAAAGGTTTGTAAAGTTGCAGTTTAATGCCCCTTCTGATGGCCTTGAAGCCGCTTGGGTTCTCATTAAGCGGAAGTTGTTGAAAACCTTCAATCAGCGTTGGTGGACAGAAAAAAAAAGAAAATTGCTTCTTTTAGAGATGTATGGTTACTGAGAAACATCTTAAAGTTGTACAATTCCCTTGAGTTACATTTTAAGGACTGACTGTTTTTAGAGAAATCGTTGTGTTTTGATCATCAAGTACTCTGCGCCTCCGCAGGTATACACTTGGGTGTGATACAATCATCTCCCACAACTCCATATTTATTTCCAACACTTTAATGACATCCTCTGACAATACCGCTAATGTGCTGTAACTTGATGAACTAGACCGTGGCAGGAGGGAGGGGGTGGATAAAGAGCAGTTTGAATACCATGACAGGTATTTTCAAAAGGCAACAATGACAAGGAGATGAAACACCAATGAAGCAGTGTAATGGGAAAGTGGGTATGGTGTTCGCCTTGCCTTCTATAGGTCGTGAGTTCGACCCCCGGCCAAGACTGCTTTCTCTACTTAGCACTCAGCATTTGGGAAAGAGTATGAGAGTTAAAAACACACTACAACCAGTAGTAATGCCATTGAATACCTCATAATCAATTGTTCTACGCCTTCCTACAAACGATATACAAAGGCAGCGAATTTAAAAAAGGTAACAACTATTCAATGAATTTACACTCTTTCAGAAACCGCGAACATACACCTACGAGGCCTTTGTGCAACATGATCGATTTAGTGTTCACGTCCCTTGAACCTTATTTCACAAAACATGGATATAAAAAGCGAAAGATGAAAGATTTTCTAATATTACATGCTTTGTGGACACTAGCATCAAAACATCGACCTATAATTAATTGGAAACAGAACCTCTAGGTATTCAGCACCAAGGACGTTGTTGATAACGTTGGCTCAAATCACTCACTCACTCAAGGCCGCATGCTTCCTCTGGGAGAGTAGCTCCTTGGCAGATGGATGTCCAACTAGATTCGTCCCTGGCTGCCTCCCAACCGGTGTTGAGGTGAAGGCCAGAAGGTGACGACCAATTGGTCACACCAGGTGCGTCGTGTTCGTCCTCTAGGACGGGACCATGTGGTGGGGGTAGTTCTCTCAGCAGAACAGCTGATTCCAGTGGAGGCTCCGCCAATGCATTGCGGCCTAAGAGCCGGCGCCGGACTGACTGTATCTTGGTGGTCAAATGAGGCTGTTTGGTGATGTCTCGTAGGGTGGAGTTGGCTAACATGATGATGAAAATATGGTCTTCATATATGGAATAATCGTTTTTCCTTCATTCAAAATCTCCTTGATTGAGAAAACATGTCGATTGTTAAAAGTTTAACTGTTTTTTTTTAACCATTCTTTATTCATGAGTAGCTAAAACCGACCTGCAGGCCGCTTTCCACTACTCTCCAAGCAGAGGTTGTGGGGGAATGATCGTTACATTTTTATAGATGGCCGTTTTTTTGTCCTGATCCCGTCGGTGGCTGTGGACCTTCTCTGGCTAATGGATACTGTCTGGCTAATTTGATACTGTCTTTTTACCACCGAGAGGGATCTGCTTGGAGATTAGCTTTCTACTGAGGTCATGAGGGAAGAATTAATAATAAGTAATATGTAAAAAAGATCAAGTTAACATAATGTAAAGTCCAGGTAAATCCATGCACATATTTTACATAACATGGTACACAAGCACGGTGCTGTTTTGTAAAGGTATGCTACTACTTCTGTGACAAATATAGCAAACACTTTGTCGTTTTGAAAAACAGCTATGATTCCTGGAAATTTGCAAGGACAGTCATTTTATCCTCTCCATTCAGGGCAAGTGGCGAAGAAAAAAAAATTGTATATCTCTTAACAAGGACATACACCTGTCGACATTTGATAAATAAATCACTTATCTCTAGCTGATGTCAATTCAGTCTTTCCCCAGCCTGCCCTTTTCAAAGTCGGACTACCGACTCAGCCTGGGAGGCCTTGTTTGAAGGTCAATCGTGAAGGTGAAAGGTTATTAAGAAAAAAACATCAAACATTTCAAACCTTACAAATCCTATTAGCTTGTTTGTCTCCTTATTCTCAAAGCCTTTTAAAATCAAAGCATTGAGATGAAAAGCAACAGTAAGTAGTTATCTTGTGTCCTTTCAATTTCAATTTGCAAGGGCTTCTTCGTGAGTGTTTGGGAAAGGATTTTAAAATAAAGAAGAAGAAAAGGTTAAACGAACCTTGACTTAGAAAAGTTGCGTCATTTTCTCGAATTCTGCGAAATATGGCTGTTCCATTTCACGACGTGGGGGCTAAAAAATATCAACTGTAAACATAACAAATACAAGATATGACATGATGATACTTATGCTAATGAATATAAACACCTTGTAAATTTTTCTAATAAAAACAAACTGCCATTTCCTCAGACAGGCTACCGATTTCTTAATAATAGTTTTTTTTGGAATTTTTTTGAGTCTTCAATTTTTCATTTTCCTTTTATATTTCTTTTAATATTACCACACATTATTTGTTAAGTGGTGTCTTGCGATACGCTGGTGCCCCGAATTATCGAGATATTTTACTTTTGCGTCTTTTTTATGATACGAAAGTATTGTTTTGGGTTGCCGAGTTGTAGGTTTGTCTCTCTGCATTGGTTGCATGGTGGGTGGGAGATGATTTTGACAGCTGATCAGTAAGGAGAACACCCTGAATTAAAAGATGACCCTGCACGTGCATGCGGAAAAAATCATTTATATACCTTGCTGCTTTGTTACATGTGTAACTTGTTACATGATCTCCTCGACAGCCATTACCCTTGCGCAATAGATTGGAGATTTCATGAACCAATCAGGTAGTTCATTTAGTAGTAGAAACGAGTCTTTTCTTCAAGAGAGATTTTGTATACCCCCTAGAAAGTTAGTGACTTGTAGACTCAATATTTTATGTTCGGAATTTTTTTCTTCCTCCTTTTTAAAGCAGTTCTTACATAGTGTGCCTTGCTCTTATGTGACATGAACATCTGGTAACAGGGGGTTAGAAGTCCTGGATATTCACATCAATGTTCTCTCTCTTTTTACAGGCCCAAGTTCCTCAATTATGACGAAGGCGTCGAGGAAGCAGACTTCTACCTCAACAGCTTTAACATCACCCACCGGGAGTGCTGCTGCAGAGTCGGCGTGTACGTCCTGAAGAACGTGCGGATCGGATCAACGCGCATCAAGTACAAGGACATAGAGAGCTGCGTCTGTCAGGCCTGCTGATTCTACCACTTAACTTTCTGAGATATTAAAATCTCCGGGCAGATGTACGGCTTTACCTTGGGTTTTATTTGGCACGTTGTCGTGTTTCGTACGCCTTTTAACCGGACTGTTTTGTCCGTGGGGGCGAGACGAACAGACGAAAACATCGGCTGCAGAAAAGACGTACAGGATAAGCTATGTTTAAAACCTAAGTTGAAGCCGTAGATCTGTTCAGAGATAAGTTCCCAGACACAAAGAACGTCAAGCCTCATGATGGAGTCGACAAAGGCCTTTTCCATACAGTTAACGTTTTGACATTCTAGCGAACAGTGTTAACAGTTTACCCTTTTGAAATTGACTACGATTACCCGGTATTTTGTTCCCTCGATATGTGATATCCCAATACATACTCACATAGACCTTTTCACAGATCCCTTGGCATGCTGGGAAAACCGAGGAATTATGGGTAATGTATGAATCAAACAGCACAGACCAGATTGCACACATTACGCATGCGCCGCCGACGTGTTGTCTTGGTAACGATATTACCCACAGTTCACTGTTTTCCCAGCATGCAATGTAATCCGGACAAACGCTATACGTTTTCTGTCATGGAATGGGCCTCTGGATGTCGTCGCTGAATCGGCTTTTTGACGACAGAATGGGAAAGAAAACAAATTCAGCCAGCCAGGATATATCAACAGGAAATATCATCATACTCGAGTTAATCAGAAGATTGAATTTATACCTCAGCCTGCTAAACCATTACAGGATTGCAATCTTATCATTTTTAATAAATTTCATATCACCTTTCAATAATGTCTCAATTAACGTACGCACTGCATGCCTTTAAGTTGACGGTAATAGAACTGTCACGTCATACCACTGTACATTTAAATTTAGATACATATTCCTAGAATACTGACGATATGAACCCTCGTTACTGATTATGCGATCAAACTAAAAAAGGAAAACAATTTAGCAAGATATCAAGATGCCAAACATCCGGGAGGTATGTAATGTATAATGTTCACAATGACTGCTGAGAATTTCAGACATCACATCAACAACAATTTTTTTTAGTAATGCTAAACATAACTTAAAATAGGTGCTATCACAAGTATGGTATATTATTCAGGCTTAACCCCCTAAAAGATGGGTAGTATAACCCATTAGTCCTAAATGGCTCTACTCCTACAGTGGACAACAGCTGTTGATAGACGACACCACATCACTTACACGGGGGTGTAAAATATTTCATTTCAAAACATGAAAAATACAAAGAGAATACGCATCATTCGGACCTCAATAACTAACAATAAACCAAAAATCGAAGAAATTTGGCAAACCACTGTGAGGTATGTTGCCGCGAACACACAAAGATGACCAAAACAATACCTTCCCGCGGAAGGATTTCTCCTTCTCCAGTGGTAAAACAATTACAATAGCTCGAGATATTCATTTAAAAGTTAATGTCATTGTAGTATGTACCCCTTGCCTCATACAAATACTCACTGGTTTTTCACACAAAACAACTAGTACCATAATTTCCATATTTATTTCACAAATATGTGCAAAACTTATATATAAAGTTACGAAATTGCAGCACACCTTCTGTGCCTTTATCATAAATGATAATTACTCATGTATATAAGGTTACATTCTGCTGATTATTGATACTTCAGAGAGTTTATCTTTATTTATTTTGCATAACATACAGGTACTACAGTTTAACCTCAGTTTCTATTGCCTGCAGGGTAATGTAACTCAATTAAAGCCACTGGATGCAGGCACTCCTAGTGGCATATTTTGGAACAGGTATTGCAATGCTACA
>NW_017802713.1:4554863-4555979 GCF_001625305.1 Branchiostoma belcheri
GTACATGTAGCCCCCAAGACAAATAAAAAGGAGTGAATCCTATCTAGCGATTCTAATTTTTTAAGCGCACAACATAAATTTGCCTGGGCCTACAAAAATGTAACTGATTTTGGACCCCTGGTGGCTTTCCTCGTACTGTAGCAGAAATTCTGGATTCTTTCTAAGGCCACAGCAAGTAAATTTTATGGATGACATCCACGAGCACATTAATTTTCGTCTGATTTTGGAAAAAAAACAAGAACTTTTGCTGCCTTCTGACAGTGGTCAACATGCCGAAAATGGGCAAAGATGTCTGTTGCCATGCCGGAAGGTGGATGGCAGATAACTAGGAAGAGAGGAGACAAGAAAAGACTCTGATTTATTGTATGTTTCTTACTTTGATCATGGAGGTAGAAAATGGCCTTTTTCTCTACCTCCATGCTTTGATGCAGTGATATGTGATGCTGACTGTGTATATGTGATGTTCCTACTGAATCAAAACCATTTGTACATTTCACATTGTAGGAACCTTTTTTTTTTTTGGCCGGCCTTGTTTTTTTTTTCGCCCGCTCGCATTAGATTTGGAGTCTGCGGAGGATATCATCTATAAAATTTACTAGCTGTGGCCTAAATTATATGTGTACGTATATGAAAAGAACAATTGTATCAAGAACGGAACAGATTAAACACAAAATCGTCGCCTGTGTTTTTTTAAAAACATCATACTTGTTGTTATTACAGTTTGAAAAGCTTCACCTTCAAAATTTTGTTGTCTTAAGATTTCAAAATTCAAGACGAAAAAAGGGGAATAAATTGGATTTTCCCCTTTAGATTTGGATTGTGTTATATGTAAATGTAAATTTCTTCTTTAATTGTTCAAATGACCTCTGCATTAACATGATATATGCATCGTGATGTATGTTAACGTTTGATTAACTTACAGATGTCCCAAGTATGACATTCTCATCATTCACCATTACGAAATCATAGAATTTTCACATTAATTATGCAAATTAGGTCATCATTTGCATAATTAGTATCTGTTGAAGTTCCGCCTGCCATAGGTTACATAGTATAATGTAAAACACTGTAATTATAGAATTTCCTCATTAATTATGCAAATAAAGTCCTCATTTG
>NW_017802713.1:4555999-4557535 GCF_001625305.1 Branchiostoma belcheri
CAACACAACTAGTACCATAATTTCCATATTCATTCCACAAATATGTGCAAAACTTATATATAAAGTTACGAAATTGCAGCACACCTTCTGTGCCTTTATCATAAATGATAATTACTCATGTATATAAGGTTACATTCTGCTGATTATTGATACTTCAGAGAGTTTATCTTTATTTATTTTGCATAACATACAGGTACTACAGTTTAACCTCAGTTTCTATTGCCTGCAGGGTAATGTAACTCAATTAAAGCCACTGGATGCAGGCACTCCTAGTGGCATATTTTGGAACAGGTATTGCAATGCTACACCTAGCTGCCTTCTTGGACTACAACATACTTTGTCTATAAAAAGTCATATCTGAAACGTTATATTTGGCGCAAGTTCTTCATTCTCAAAGTCTCAAAGTTTGGTGCAGAATAAGTCTGTGACCTTTATTTAGTTTTATACAGACTGTTGGTAGATAATTTGGCTGCTAGACTGAGTAATTATGACTCTGTATTATGTACAAATATGTCAGACTCAGGATACAATAAAGATTTAGCAAAATGATTATGCTCTGTTTTGTATTGTCCTTTTAATTTATTTATCAATTATTATAGTGTTGATTATAGTGTTGTGTTAATGACAAGTGTAAATATGACGTCACGACTTCAATCGCAGGCGATTGGTTGGGCTGATTGGTCAAGATTGCACAGCTGGTGGGTTTCAACATGGCCGATCCATGACGACACAGGTAAAAATGGCGGCCCACGCTGGCAAAAACATGACTATCTAGGAAAAGCTAACTACTAAGCCTCACCCTAAAATGCAACAATAAATAGTTTATATCATGAAGTTACTTGTAACAAAAATTATGCAAGGCCTGGAGTACACGACAGATGCAGACCATAGCTACTAGCTATAACTGAGTCAAAAAAGACAAAATGCAAAAACTACCAAAAGATTAATGTGTTGGCGCTAGAAACTAAGATATCTCTTGAACATTTTCAGTTAATATTCAAAGTTGGTTAATTATAGAAAGGCAATGACTGTTGGTGCTAACGTCCGTTCCCTTATTTGAAATTCAGTCCTATGAAAAAACTAGAATTCCGAGATCTCATACCTCCATGAAATATGATCTTGATAATATAACACAATCCAAATCTAAAGGGGAAAATCCAATTTATTCCCCTTTTTTCGTCTTGAATTTTAAAATCTTAAGACAACAAAATTTTGAAGATAAAGCTTTTAAGACTGTAATAGCAAAAAATAAAGACAGCAAGAAGTTCAGAAAGACCATCATAGTGGCTTAGATTTCTGGGGTAAGCGAGGGAACTTCCCTCGTGTGGCCAGGTACAGGTTATATTTTCTGTTTTATCCAGCCACCATAGGAGGGAAACTCCCACCTTTAACCGGTCACAACGGAATGTTTCTGTCTTAGCCGACCAAGAGGGAACTTCCCTCGGCCAGGCCGAGACGAACGGTGTTCATGCACGAAGTCCGTCACTAGCGGCGTCCCTTGCCAAGTCACACACGAGGGAAGTTCCCTCGCATGGT
>NW_017802713.1:4558409-4563601 GCF_001625305.1 Branchiostoma belcheri
GGCGTGATCCCGAGAAAGTGGACAGCCAGTACCGTGTCGACATGTCACGTGTCGCCTTGAACTTGGCCTTTAGATCCCTGACGTGGTGTAGGTCGGGGTGACGGCAAAGCCGTCTCCAATGCGGGGAGACCGTTCCGTCCACCGGTATCTCGAACTTCCCTACAAACAAAATACAACATAACTTAATTAGTACACTTAATCAAAGTCTGTAAATATTACACAAACCCATCCTCACATGTTACAATGTGGTGGTAAAATAAGACGGTACAACTTACCGACAAAATGCCGCTTGACCATGGCCACGCCACTGTCTGCCTCTTCCGGTGCAAGTGTTGTTGCTTCGGTCCCGGAGGAGCCTTCTGCAAAAACGAGAAATCACACTGAAACCTACCCTGTCCGGTGTCGGTCTCTTCTTACAGCAGATAATTAGCACAGTAGGGTCAAACAATATTGTTGTGCGGACGTCCGTGCCTACATGTATAATGTTTTGAGACAAAGCTCTGCGCAGAGGCAAGTTCTCCGATTCGAAAAAAAACTGAAATATCAAAAGAATCTCGACAATCATGAATGACGTCGAATCTTAACGATGTAATCTATTAACCATAACTATATTCTTCTTCCTATTTGTTTTTTTGTTCAATCAGCTGCAAGAGCTAATAATAAGAAGCCGTGAAATTTATCTAGGTACACACTACAGAGATCTGGGAAAAAATGGCCATCGTTTTCTGACATACCGACCGTGGTCCTCTCCACGTACAGGACCTGGCCCAGGGGTAACATAATAGCCTTCATCCAACATTCCAGGAACGCCGTTCTGGACCCGGAGGAGCCGCAGAAGTCGCCTCAGTGTCAAAGTTTCTCACTGCGAGCTTCGTGGGCGGGCCCAACTCCAGTTTGATCTAGACGTGATAGATTATATATAGAGTTCTCATTATCTTGCCATGAAACACAAGCAAAAACTATCGGCAAAACAATGCGGTCAGTGAACTAAAACTTCTTTCTCGCGTCTGGATTTCAAGTTAATTGGTAGATTCTGAGCCAGTCAAAAATCCCATGTTTATCATTAAGGCCATGTCAAGTCATTATATGGATGACATCCAGGCGCGCATGAATTTACGTAGGTTTCTAAAAAAAACTAAAAGAAATACTGTAATTCGTAGAAAATGAGAGAATATATTTCGCATGTTGCAAAAAAAGTGTTGGAAAACGATGCTAAGGCCATAGAATACCGAAGTCAATTCAGGAAAAGAAGAAAATGTGAAGAAATGAAAACGAAGAGTCTACTATAAAAAAGCATTATTCGCCATACCATGTTCTGTGTGTTTAGTCATTTGTTCAAGCATTATGATCACGAAGATTTCATAATAAAGGAAACTTTTTTTGGCCAAGCTTTTTTATTTGCACGCTCAGTTTTGGTGTTCCATGAGGATGTCATGCATATAATCAAATCAACATGGCCTAGTGAGAGCTGAAGCGGTAAGGCCTCGGGACTCTTCATTATATGTTGGGTGGGTGGTGGGGTACGGAGGTGCTTTCACAACGCCAATTTAGTAGGGACGTTACGCTTTGAAATATAGATCCAGGAGGAACGACAATGTGTTCAATGAGAGGTTTCGGAAACGAGCTTGTTTTACACGTATCCTTGAATGCCTAGCAGAACTATTTTGAGAATGATGCATTAAGGATACAAAAAATGAATAAAACAAACAAATATTTAGGTCAAAAAATATTCAGAATAAAACAAAGACAAGGGGACTTTTTACGATCAATATGCCAACCTAGCCGTGTAACTTGCTTCACGTGAAAAGACATTCAGACTATTATCCACGTGAAATAGATAATAAAAAAAAGCTGGGTTTCCCTAGGGTGGCAAGATATCATGTGGGTTTTGGAACACTAGCCTCCGAGGTGACAGGCTCGTATCACACACAGGAACTACAGCGCACAGGGTGATATTATTTCCTTGCGAGAGAAAAACATGTGCTCTCCCCCCCAACGCGAAAGACAATCAGAGGTCAAGAGGAGGTACGTGCCTTGCCAAGTTTTGCATCACAACAAACTACTAGTACGTAATCAGTGAGTTCATCCCGGATAAATGCCGTTATGTACAGCGACTTTACTAGTTGAGTTTGAACAGTACACATGGTGAACGATCCCCATCCCTTTGCAGACTGATCAACAATATGGATTTCTATGAGTGTGCGGCTGCCATGTAGGTGGGAGAACAACGTGTTCCTTCAATAGTGGGCTGTTAAACGCATTACCTCTTTTTGATCCCATTCTGTTTGTTTTCCTAGCTAATGCCATGTGGTTCTCATACTATTGCCTTCAGCTATGGTTGGAAGTGTCCCACTTCCCCAAAGAACACAGATATTTATAACTTGGCACTCTGTAGTCACACTGAGTCACTACGTACACTACTAGTCTGACACCCTGGTCAGAACGGATCCCCGATCTAGATATTTACCGACCTCTATTATAACTTATATAAAGGGGGGGGGGGCGTGTTGTAGAATTCCTTCAGAGGCATGCTGGTCCTAGAATCGAGGTGCCGGCCTGTACAGGCCCTGAAAGCAGTATAGAAGAGTCAGCATCCCGGCTAAAGTTCTCCAGTAATATTATGTAAATTACATATTTACAAATTTTAAACCCTATACATTTCAAATTGTGCACACGCAGACGTACGTACGGATTACTATACCTAATTTACTTCACATGTTGCGTGTTTTGGCCCTGAAGCCGAGGAACTGGCTTGCAGAGACCCTGGAAACAGTCTGGGACCCAGACTAATTGTCGCTGGCTACCGGTATACCACATGGTAGAGACAGCCGCAAATAACCGGCCGTAAACAAAAAGGGTAAACCTAACCGCAGGCTACCTACCTCTAGCCTGGCATAGACGGGGTATGTACATTATCAGCAAATGAATCAGTTTAAAATCTGTATAAAGTTTAAGAAACTTGATGTACCTCTACATGATTTTCTACCAGTATACTCCAGTATGAAGGATAACACCCGACCACCATGAATAAATCATGTTGGAAATTTGAAAATTTCATAAATATATCCTACTCACCTTAGCCAAACGTCTTTGCTTCCAAACATCCTCGATGGTTCCCATGAACCGTCTCCGTCATTCACCAACGCAACTTTTCCATCCTCCTTCCAAATCCACCACTGTCCTGTATCCGATAACATGACAACTTCCGGGGCACCCGACATGATCCCTTGCGTTTCTCCTCGCTTTCTCCGCAGAATTTTACACTACAACTATATTCAGGCTGATGTAGGGTCGACGCGTTGACGACGGTTAAATCTTCACTAAAACCACGAATAAGTACGACGAAACAAGGAAGCAACGATAGTTGGCAACTTGAACGGACGAGAGCGTTGATAAACAGTGTGCCGTGGAAGCCGTTACCCTCACGCTCTGACTCAGAACTAATTCGGACCATGCCTGGACCAGGCACGGGACACTCGTATTACCTTCTCAAACCAAACCAGGGGCCAGGCCTGCCAGGGGCCGACAGCATTCCCCCGGTCCCAGGGTCCCTCAGAGACCAGAGCGCCTGACTGAGAGACCGTGGCTGTTTATTTGTGTACCGAGCTGACTGGTAACGGTCGTGTTTTCACCAGATAAAAACTCACGCAGTCACTACCATGTTTCTAATCTTTTATCTACTCGGGTGCATGGCAAGTTTTGTTCACTATCGTACGAAAGACCATAGGAACAAAACGTAAAACAGACGACAAGCTTAAACAGACTACGAGCTTAAACAGACGACGAGCTGAAACAGACGACGAGCTTGCTTAAACAGACAACGGGCTGGCTGAAACAGACGACGAGCTTGCTGAAACAGACGACGAGCTAATACACAGACGACGAGCTTGCTGAAACAGACGACGAGCTTGCTGAAACAGACGACGAGCTGAAACAGACAACGAGCTAGCTGAAACGGACGACGAGCTGAAACAGACGACGAGCGTAAACAGACGACGAGCTGAAACAGACGACGAGCTAGCTGAAACAGACGACGCGCTGAAACAGACGACGAGCTAAAACAGACGACGAGCTGAAACAGACGACGCGCTTGCTGAAACAGACGACGAGCTGAAACAGACGACGAGCTGGCTGAAACAGCGAAGGAGCGACACTCCCGCTCCAAGGCTGGAAACCCTGGCTCCTTGTATAGTGCACTAGTGTACGGTCCCTTCTGAGTGACACCAGATGCTGTCTATGGCCCTGTTCAGATGGAATCAGTGAAAGCGCCTTACATGTGTTGATGATATGAATGTTAGACATCCAGGTAAACAATACTCATAGGAAATTCAAACTCCTACTACTGGATAAGTTATGGAGATAATATCCGGGCGTTTCCAAGTGACATTCACCACTCTTCTTCAGTGTCACTAATGAACTAACGTTAACTTTGTTAATTGATTTGTTTCTTGCAAATTCATGCCCGAGGGCTAATTGTATACAGACATTGACAATAAAAATGTGGTGATATAAGACTATTTGCTAACATGAACTTCTACGTGTACGATATACTTATCGAACCTACTATCTCTACTAACGCCATCTAATAACGTTGGCATACATACAGGATAAAAAAAAAGTAAATATGCAATATGAGAACAGGTAATAGGAACAAGGTAACTGCTATTCTAATCCGTTCTATTCTATTAAACTATTCTTGTCATGCTATTAGGGGGTTTGACTTCTTCTCAGGAAGCAGTGGGAGATGAATTGTCCGACTCTTTAAAAAATAAAAGGGTTGGGAGTGAACAGAACACGATAAAGCACAATTGAGCTACTCTCCACTTCTAAACAGCCGTCACCATCTTCCTGCTATAAAACCCATCAGGGGTAGTTCGGTTTATAGCACCTTCGGGGTGCCCATCAAAGAATGACACTCTTTTGTCTGTCAGATTATAACAGTTTTCACATCGAGTTGAAAAATGTGCCTGCCTGCCTGCCTGGCTGTCTGTTTACTGTACTGGTCGTAATAAACTGAACAATTTCGCCTTTCTGACTTTCCACCTCCATGTTTTCTACAACTTCCCACCACACAATAAGTTAGTTGCTGACATTTTGCCATCCTTCCACCTTGTATTAATTAGTATGTGTAGGTTTGTTGTGTGTGTACGTGCGCTCGCGCCTTATTGGTCAAGTACTGATGACGTAAGAGG
>NW_017802713.1:4563621-4586210 GCF_001625305.1 Branchiostoma belcheri
CACCTTAGCCAAACGTCTTTGCTTCCAAACATCCTCGATGGTTCCCATGAACCGTCTCCGTCAATCACCAACGCAACTTTTCCATCCTCCTTCCAAATCCACCACTGTTCTGTATCCGATATCATGACAACTTCCGGGGCACCCGACATGATCCCTTGCGTTTCTCCTCGCTTTCTCCGCAGAATTTTACACTATAACTATATTCAGGCTGATGTAGGGTCGAAAACGCGTTGACGACGATTAAATCTTCACTAAAACCACGAATAAGTACGACGAAACAAGGAAGCAACGATAGTTGGCAACTTGAACGGACGAGAGCGTTGATAAACTGAAGCCGTTACCCTCACGCTCTGACTCAGAACTAATTCGGACCAGGCCTGGACCAGGCACGGGACGCTCGTATTACCTTCTCAAACCAAACCAGGGGCCAGGCCTGCCAGGGGCCGACAGCAGGGGCCCCCGGTCCCTCAGAGACCAGAGC
Source organism: Branchiostoma belcheri (assembly GCF_001625305.1). Lineage (NCBI taxonomy): Eukaryota > Metazoa > Chordata > Leptocardii > Amphioxiformes > Branchiostomatidae > Branchiostoma > Branchiostoma belcheri. The sequence continues at coordinate 4,564,103 of NW_017802713.1, forward strand.
GCCTGACTGAGAGACCGTGGCTGTTTATTTGTGTACCGAGCTGACTGGTAACGGTCGTGTTTTCACCAGATAAAAACTCACGCAGTCACTACCATGTTTCTAATATTTTATCTACTCGGGTGCATGGCAAGTTTTGTTCACTATCGTACACCGACGGGGCCCAAGTTCGACATCATGGAAAACCACGCGTCTGGGATGAAACTGCATGAAGAGTCAAACCTCAAATTATGTAGCCGGGATACCGAAGAGACTCTACAAGAATGGGAAGGAGGTACGTTATATCTCGTTTTCACATAATGTACGATTTCAGCTCACGATTTGTACACTTCCGCCGTTAGAACCTTTTTTGCAATACCAGGCCGTGGTAGCGCATGGATGAGATTTCAGTGTGTCCTGCAAGGGGGTGGGGGTGTGAACTTATAATATGTAGTAGGCATTCGATTCTTCTGTGTGAATAACCGATTTTTATATATTTTGGCCTGGTAATAGGTACACCGTGAGAGTTTGCAGGTTGCTGCCGGTGGCAGTATCCACGCACACACACCCGTATGGAGGGACCCCTCCCTCGCTGCCTGAAGGTCCGGAAGAAGTCGGGTAAGTAGAATGCATTTGTGATCACCTCACTCTCAGCCTCTAACAGGTAATCAATCTCCTAGTAGGGTCGTGAATTGTATTAGAGCAATATACGTCATATTGTATATTAGATCAATATATACTGCCACTCAGATCTTTGGGTGTCAGCATACTGCAGGCAAACTGGATACTGCTTGGAAAGTTTGAAACTGTATTTCAGCCACCCAAATATCTGCTTGGAGATGAGTATTAGATTGCATGTGAGATAGCGGCCTTGGGAGCTTCGCGGTGCCTTCTTCTTGTTGTTGAGAGGCGACTACTAGTAGACAGACGTCGCTAATTTTGCTTTAGGATTGAAAAAACGGCTCCCTCATAGACTTCAGACTCAGGGTTTGACATCACAAAGCTAATTGCACGTTCCCTTATTTAAAAAGAGAAACAAAAATGTTGTGTGCAACCAAAATAATATTTTTACTTTCTAACATGTGCTATTCAGGGCTCACTAGTTGAATTTGTCTTCCTGTGGGGAAGAGCTGATACACTGGATACTGCTTGGAAAGTTTGAAACTGTATTCCAGCCACCCAAATATCTGCTTGGAGATTAGTATTAGATTACATGTGAGATAGCGGCATTGGGACCTCCGCGGTGCCTTCTTCTTGTGTCTCTTGTTGAGAGGCGGCGACAAAATGGGTCATCTGGTTTCCATCTTTTCTCTGTGTATCAAACATGTAATTTTCTAGAGGGGCCCTGGTAGATTTGTCTTAGCAGATAGAAGAAAGTGTTGACAAAACAACTCTTTTTAAATAAGGGAACGTGCAATTAGCTTTGCGAGGTCAAACCCTGAGTCTGAAGTCTAGGAGGGAGCCGTTTTTTTCAATCCCAAAGCAAAATTAGCGACGTCTGTCTAGCCTCCAGCAGGCTGACACTTAACTTGGACGGTTGCACTTTCATAGTGCTTAAGCGACTCACGGAATTAAGTGACGTTTCATGATATTAAAGTGGCCTTGTCGCCATCCGTTTTGTAACGCCTTACACTAGTTACAGGCTGGTTCGGGGTCCCTTGCACTTGGGGAGTTCCGTTACACAAGGAATAACATCCATATTAACTCTCCAATCAGATCATACCGTGGCAATGGCAGTATCCATTATCTTGGGCTACCACCGTATGATCTGCTTGGAGATCCAGGCTACAAGGGCTGGTGAAAACCGCAGAGGGACTCAGAACTAGGACAGATGAAACCATGCGTATATCTCTCAGCGGGTAGCTTCCTCATGCTATGGTCACATCCCAAACCGGTTTCCGGTCGAGCGGTTCTCGGGAACTTGAAGTATGTTATGAAAGACGACAAGACAGACAGAGTGTTGAAAACTATGCATATTTTGTGCGTATTTTTGTGATGCGCGTTTTTATGTTTCGTTTATGCAACACTCCATGTTAAAAACCATGTTTTAACATGGCTAAAAGTCAATGCAACACTCTGCGTCTGAGCTTGGGCCGGTGTGGTCGGGATTTTGGTCAAGGCTAGGCAAGCCATGGCCATACAAGACCACTACCGCCCCTCCTACCCCCCCACTGTCCCCAAGTTCGTAGTTTCCCTGTCCCTTCCCAGTGGGAGGGCGCGACTCTGTGGGGCATGGGACGCCATAGACCGGGTGGATCGAGAGAGCAGTTACAGCTACAGCTATCTAGAATAGGATCCGGCTTGATGTGGACGTCTTTTCCCCGTTTTATCACATCTAAATTCTTTTTTTGTCAGATTTTCTTCCCGCTCTGTAAACTAATCTGGTAGGAATTTTAGCCACCCTAGTATCTGCTAAGAGATTAAATTGACTTGTCAAAACATCATTTATCCCTGCCAGGGCTAGACCCGGTTCTCACACGGGCAGAATGATCGCCTGTGTTTAAAATCATGCTAGAGTGAGTCAGAAGTGACTTTATAGAGAATCCGAGTTTATAGAGTTTCGCAATCAGCCTGTTCTTGGCTAAGACATAGATAAACACATCACCGTGGATTTTACCTTACATAAGGGAGGAATTTTACGGTAAAAACCTTCAGTCTTTCATGACCTCTGAACGCCCATAAGACTGACGACGGTGATTAAGGTATGTCAATATTGTAATTTGTATGAAAAGGTGAGATGAATGGTGGACGGCCCCGACTTGAGCTCTAATATATGATATGAATCTTTATTGCATGTTCTTGCCCAGATGGGCTAAATGCACAAGAGGTCATGCAGTATGCAAAACATGAGTATTGCATATATATATAAACTGTGTCTGCAAATAGAACGGTACCACCCAAGAGCTCAAATACAACAGTATACAGGTATATAGGGGGGCCTGCATGCCCTTTTTCGTTAACCGTTATGGGCTATTTTGATTTACCGTTAATCGTTGCCGGCCCGCTCTAATTCAACGTTAAGCGTTATCAGTATATTCATCGTCAAGCGTTATTGGTCCTTTTAATTCAACTTAAAACGTTATTTGTCATCCTAAATTCAGCGTTAAGCGTTAATGAATAATTCTTCGTTACGCCTAATTTTGCCTTTCAAAGTGCAGGAAAATGCGTCATTGAAGAGTTTAAAAATACAAAATTTCCCGGGGAGAATGCCTCCTACATCGCTCGCGACTTTGGTGCTCGACTCGCGCTAGAATTTTCGAACTGCGCTCGGTCCCTTCGGCTCCAGCCAGCACCAGTTTTCCGTCAATTACCGTATTACAGAATTTTTTTTAACGAATCCGTCAACCTTGACAGACAAATATCTTAAATAAAAATGTGAAAACATCAGAAGGACCGACAAACACTCTCAACACCATGATTTGCCTCTCAAAATGCGGTAGATTGCGTTTTCGAAGGCTTAAAAATCCCAAATTTTCCGGGGGAACATCCCACAGACCCCCTCAGATTGCGAGCGTCTTCGGCGCTCGCCTCTCAAAATCCATCGGTAAAACTGGGCGCACGGAAAAAAGTCAAGCTGGGTAGAGCCCTGGCCGACGTCAACTCGGACTCCCCTTTATTTGTGGACGCACTCGGGGACCAGGGCAGGTGGGAAACACAGGGAACACATACCTTTAATGCGTGCTTCATTACATGTAAGGTGTACGTAATTTTGTCAGTGATCACCTTTTCTCACAAAGCGAGATACCAAATCCAGTGCAGCTCGAAAAAAACAAAGCCTGTCAATTTACCGTTAAGCGTTGCCGACCGTCCTGAATTTACCGTTAAGCGTTATCGGCCCTGCTGAATTTACCGTTAACCGTTGCCAGGACCCCCCATGCAGACCCTCATATAGTACATGTAATCTCCAAGCAGATTCGGAGGGGCAAGGGGACTTTATGTTGGCCGCATGTATCCATTGGCCGCCTGAAATATATCCAATGTTCGTCCCGTGGGGCAAACGTTGAATAGATTTCAGGCGGCCAATGGATACATGCGGCCAACATAAAGTCCCCTTGCCCCTTCGAATCGTCTTGGAGATTAAGTACATGAAGATGACAAACAATTCAGGCTGTAGTTGAGTTGACCAGCACGCTGGCTGTAGGGAGAAAACAGTGTTTTATGTACTCTGGGGTGACCAGTGGCCACCACATGGTTTCAGTTGGGAAGCGGGTCGTGACTGGTGACATGCGATAACTGCCGCGGTATGGGCCTTTGCGGCTATAAAAAATTGGGCAACGAGTGTAGTTATCGGATTACCACTTACCATGGCTAAACTGTGGTTTTCTGTGGTCTGACTCTCCTGGTCAAATTCTACTCTCCGTAGAATGGTCTGGTAGAGGTAATCGTTAGCCTCTGCCAGGCTTCAGCTAGCGGCTAGAGGCGAGGGTAGAAATCGGCCGAATAGTCATTGAATATATATAGACTTTCTACCTTCATGAACAGACAGATGTTATGCCGCTTCCCGATACCTGGTGGTAGATAGTCTATAAAATGGGCTATAAGGTCTATAAAATGTGCCACGGGCCGGGGTGGGACTAATCTCGGATAATTGACACTTTAATTAGCTGACAATCATCTGTTAATGAGCGCTGTACTTAGCGAGTGCCATAAAGAAAAAAAAAGGGGAGCCAGAAAGCGTAACAAAGTGTTACTGTGTTAGAGTCCGTGCTTAGGGATTTAATAGGTGGTTTAAAATTTCATTCCTCTACTTAGTCCCTCTTCAAATGTGTATGGCAAAACAACATAATTCTGCATGGTTGAAAAGAAATGTAATATGGATCCCACAGACATCCGTTTGCTTCCGCTAGTATCTGTTACAAGTGTCGCGCCGCGTGCTGGTGTGTTACGGTTATACCGGCTATACCGATACAGAATGCAGAATAAAGTGCATAAATCATCCCGTCGCGTATACGACTGTATCTAAATGAGCTCAGTGTCAGAAGTCTTTAGATCACCATCCACTAATGGAGATCCCAATATTTTAAATAAAACAAACAAACATGGTTGGAGAGTAAGGCTCCTTCAATCCAGACCAGTCCAGGGTGTTCTCACTTCTGCGGAAGAATCCCTCCCTTGGCCGACCGGGAGTAATTCAGTCATGTTCTAATTCGTTCCGTTGCGTATATAATGGTGGGCATTGCCTAAATTTAGTCTTCTGCCGAACCTAGTCGACTAATTTTCCGGCCAAATTTTGTATCTGTATAGCCGGTATAACCGCCCTTCAAGCGTAACACCCCAGCTAATTCAAAGGAGGGTGTGACTTGGGGTCTACTTTTTATCACAGAGAACGAAACATCGCATAGTTTAGCCAGAAGACAAAGATCAAACTGCCTGTAACTCCCCTTACCGTGGATGTCCATCCTTATCTCATGTCAACCAAATTGCGCCGAAAATTGCTTACGCAAAGGTTTTCCCTCCGTGTACACCAGCCACAATTTTCGTACACAATTTCGGTACGTTACCTCTAGGGCAGGCGTACGATCAGCGGCTCGCCCAGCGGGCCCGGGAGTCTCCGTGCCTCCCAGTCTCTTATAAAACAGGAATGAACTCCTTTCTTCTTGCAAATTCCAGTCTTTTCCCGCGTTTGTACCAGCCACGCAGTGTTCACTTGTTCAATTCTCCGTGTTTCATTCGTTTTGCTCTCCCTTTGATTCTCTGTTTCAATTGTTTAGAGTTAGTGAGCTTTTTGCTGTTCGCTGAGCATGTCGGAAGGGCGCAACAGCGCGAATTGGAGTATGGAGTTACGACAGGATCAAAAGCAAAATGGAGACTGTTAGAAATAAGGAAATATACGATGACATTGCGTGAGATATGGAGGCTACAACTAAACTACAAAACTGGTCAAGTACGTCCATGGCGGCAGGTTATTTGAGGTCACGATAGTGTGGGACGCAGCGGGAGTCCTCTGGCTCTCCCTGTCGATGTATTAACAGAAACGAACGTACGCTCGGATTTTGCCTGTGTGTAAACCGGGTCCAAGTCCAAGTACTGACCAGGCTAGTTCAGTGTATCAGCCTAGCTGGAAAGTGCCGAGGTAAGATTTTGCGCTCCAAAAAATAAATAGTGGGTAGACTATTCTCTACAAGCAGAGGTTGTGGGGGAATGACCGTTAGTTTTTATATATGGCCCCTTTTTTTCGCTACCCCCACCACCTTGGGTCACGCATGGACCCTCTCTGGCTCATTGGATACTGCCTGGCCAATTTGATACTCTTTTTTGCCGACCCTAGGATCTGCTTGGAGATTAGGTAGACTGTGTCAGATAAAAAAGGAGAGGGAGAGGAATTTTCGGAGGGAATGTTATAAATTTTATTTGATAAAATAAGGACGTCATGCTTCTTAGTTGTTACTTATCATATGATGCCATTTTCATTAGTTTTTCGTCCAGGGATCGACAGTGGGTAAGAAGAGGAAGCGAGGTGGGAACAGAGGCCGTGGACGTCGCTCATGCGGTGCCCGTGCAGGTGGACGAGGGCGAGGTCGTATCTAGATTTAGACTGCACCACGCTACTGCTAAGTTGAAGTTTCATACATTTAATATTGACCACAGATGTATTGAGTAGTCTTCGCATTGTGTTATTCAGTACACATGTTCAAATACCTATTCTACCTATACCAGATGTAAAAATTACAGCTAACATGTCATGACGCTTTGTTGTAAACATTGTAAACATGTGACAAATTGAAATAATCTGTCTGGAGTTTATTGACATGTTGAAATACCTATGCCTGGTTTCTATATCTTATACTGTATCTTGCCATAGCCATGTAAGAGTTGAAGGTAATCGACTGAATCGTTGTATCCATTTTAAAGGCGTTGTTAGGGGCTTTGACCTCAGTAATGTACAGTGTTCAGTGTTAAAACAGTAACTTTATTGTGGTATGATGACATATAATATTTGTACAGCAGTCAAACGCTCAGTGTGTGCGTCACATAACTGAATGGTATAACATAGCTCACCTTGTCCTTCACCAAAGATGGCTCCTCTGGTCTAGGGAAAAGGCCCAACGTGGCAGACTTTTCATAAACTTCCCTTTGTGTTGAACTTGGCAGCAGAATTCTTCTCGTGTTGAACTTCCCTCGTGGCAGACATCGCGACAAAGTTCCCTTCCTGGCGGACTCGGCGAGGGAAGTTCCCTCTAGGCGGACTTGACAGTACGCGCGTGTCGGCCTTAGTCGGCCTGCACAGACTTCGCGCTGGAACACCGCTGGTGTCGGCCTAGTCGACGTCGAGGGAACTTCCCTCGTGTGTGACTTGGCAAGGAACACCGCTGATGCCGGATTTAACGCAAGAACACCGTTCGTGTCGGCCTGGTAGCGGGAACTTCCCTCAGTCGGACATCACGCAATAAGCACCGTTCGTGTCGAGAGGGAACTTCCCTCGTGTGCGACTTGGCAAGGCACACCGTTAGTGACGGACTTCGTGCATTAAGACAATGCGAGGGAACTTCCCTCGTGTGTGACTTGGCAAGGGACGCCGCTAGTGACGGACTTTGTGCATGAACACAATGCGAGGGAACTTCCCTCGTGTGTGACTTGGCAAGGGACACCGCTAGTGACGGACTCCGGACTTCGTGGATGAACACCATGCGAGGGAACTTCCCTCGTGTGTGACTTGGCAAGCGACGCCGCTAGTGACGGACTTCGTGCATGAACACCGTTCGTCTCGGCCTGGCCGAGGGAAGTTCCCTCTTGGTAGGCTAAAACAGAAACTCTCCGTTGTGCCCGGTTAAAGGAGGGAATTTCCCTCCTATGGTGGCTGGATAAAACAGAAAATATAACTTGTACCTGGCCACACGAGGGAATTTCCCTCGCTAACCCCAGAAATCTAAGCCACTATGATGGTCTTTCTGAACTTCGTAATGTCTTTAATTTTTGTTATTACAGTTTGAAAAGCTTCACCTTCAAAATTTTGTTGTCTTAAGATTTCAAAATTCAAGACGAAAAAAGGGGAATAAATTGGATTTTCCCCTTAAGATTTGGAGTGTTTGAGCTAATCTCGAAAAGAAACTAGGGAGGGCTTGATTATGATCAAATCTGCACAAGGAACTAGCAGGGCCCGACACATTCTTCTCTGCAGGTAACATTGAAAATTGGAATTACCGCACAGCTCCAAATTATCTGGATACCAGATAAAAGGCTGACACAGATATTACATGTACGGAGCCTTATCTGGATACTAGATGAAAGACTGATGCAAATATTACCTGTACGGAGCCTTACCTGGCACCGTGTACCTGGATACCAGATGAAAGAGCCACACAGATATTACCTTACCTGGTTCACATATGAAAGGACCACACAAATATAAAACATACTAGTATTACCTGTACGGTGCCTTACCTGGTTCACAGACAAAAAGGCCATATTATTACCTGTTCTGCGGACAATTCACCTACACCAAACCTGCACTGGCCCATATGCTACTACTACTAGTAGCTTTATATAAAAATGTAGGCATATTTGGATTTTTATTTGCTGCATGACTGTTAAACAATGTGTTCAGTTTAAAAGAAATGATGGCAAAACCAGTAGTTTCCAGTTTTCAATGTAATCCATAATGTTCTGAGTGGGACAGGTAAAATGTGTCTGGTGCAGGTGATTTTCAATTATTGTAATTCGGTCAAGAGCCTTCCAGCTGTGGACCAGGCAAGGCACCGTGCAGGTAAAATCTGTGTGGCCCTTTCATCTGGTATCGAGATAAGGCTCCGTACAGGTAATATTTGTGTCAGCCTTTTATCTGGTAACCAGGTAAGGCACCTTGCAGGTAATATTTGTGTCAGTCTTTCATCTGGTAACCAGGTAAGGCACCGTACAGGTAATATCTGTGTCGGTCTTTTATCTGGGGACCAGGTAAGGCACCGTACAGGTAATATCTTTGTTGGCCTTCCATCTGGGGACCAAGTAAGGCACCATACAGGTAATATCTGTGTCGGCCTTTCATCTGGTAACCAGGTAAGGCACCATACAGGTAATATCTGTGTCGGCCTTTCATCTGGTAACCAGGTAAGGCACCATACAGGTAATATTTGTGTAGCCTTTTAACTTGGGTCCAGGTATGGCGCCGTACAGGTAATATCTGTGTCAGCCTTTCATCTGGTGACCAGGTAAGGCACCGTACAGGTAATATCTGTGTCAGTCTTTCATCTGGTGACCAGGTAAGGCACCGTACAGGTAATATATGTGTTAGCCTTTTATCTGGTGACCAGGTAAGGCACCGTACAGGTAATACAAGTTTACAAGTTTACAAGTTTATTAAAAGTCCAAAGGAGCTCGAGGGCAAAAATTGCCCGAATTACGTCCTCGTTACATAATTCATGAATCAATGTACACATTACGAAATTTAACATTACAAGTAACGTTACACGCAGAATATCTTTAAAAAAAACAGTATCTCAATTACAACCTAAATCGATCCATAAAAGCAAAACGAACACATTTAGCATAACATATATACAATTATCTGCACTCCCTTCCACACAGATCTGATTTCATAAAGGACGAAACGTGTGATGGGCTTGGTAAGAAATTTTAATGACGTGTGAACTCGATAAATCCACGGGAGGGTGGGAGGGTAACAAATACGTGTTGTCTCCCGCTGGACAAAAACAGACTGAGGAGGAAGGCTGGTGACGCTGAGAGGTCACGGGTCACTAGCTAATTAACAGGTTTGACCCCTCAGGTCCAAACCGCCCCAATTATCTGCACTCCCTTCCACACAGATCTGATTTCATAAAGGACGAAACGTGTGATGGGCTTGGTAAGAAATTTTAATGAGGTGTAAACTCGATAAATCCACCAAGACCAAGCCCGGAGGGAAGATGAGTGAGACGAGGTGCGGAGGCGGAGTGCGGAGAACGGGGCGGTTAGCAATAGCTAGCTAAAAAGGAGTGTACTATGGGGAAGTAATTAAACATGCCTACGTAAACAGTCAAGTTAACAATCGGGTTCAACAGATTAGATTTTTTACACAAAACATATGCTAAGTTAGGCGTGTATAACAACCATGTGGAGCTATGGCGCTCGAGATAATGCTAAGAGGTTTATCAACTCTCTGCTCATAACAACAAAATAACTAAGCTGGCGCTGAACAGCTAAATAAAACTATCTACGCTAATTACGCACAGCTAAAGAACAACAAGTCGTAACAGAGAGTGAGCTGTGACTGACGCGACCCCTGGTGGGGAACAAAGGAGTTATCATGGAAGAACCGGGCGGGACTTCAGATGACGCAGGGTTGGGGGCTACAGCCGAGCGAGATTTTAAGAGGATTGAGAGTGCAGGAATCCCTGTTTGATTCTGTGGGCTACTAATTGGCTAAAGGCCCGACGTTGCTCCAGAGACGAGTCCAGGTAGCGTTCGTAAGCGTCTGATGACCAGTCGCCGAGCAGCTTGATGGTGGCCGGGTCCGCGCCACAGTGCCAGGCGTACGTGGCCCCGCCCCGTCGGAAGCTATGGCCTGAGAAACGAGCGGCGGGAAAACCCGCTGTGTGGAGCAGAGTTTTGAGATGAGTCACGAGTGTATCATGAGTCAGGGTGACTAGGACCCCCGCTCGAGAGGGGATCAGAAACGCGGGAGCATGAGGGGGTGCAGGTAGCAGCCGGCACATGTTCAGGTACGCCTGCGTGGGGCACAAGGGATGTCCGGGGATGACCGGAAGTGGGAGACGGAGGACTTTTTGTTTGAATTGTAAGGTTTTGGACCAGGTGATGTGGAGCACCAATCCGCCCTCGGACGCGTGAAATGACTGTCTGGTGAGATGCTTGTCCGTGTCGAAGGCAGCGCTGGATTTAGGGACCAAGTTCGACTTGCGAAGAAGGCCGAAGAAAGCGACGCAGAACGCCGCCCAGAGAGTCGCATGCAGCGGCCTTGTTACGTCTAGATGACCATGGATTTGCAGAAGGATTGCCGGGGTGATGGGCAGTTTCTGTTGTGGAACGTGGGTGGAGTGCCGCTGTAGGGAGGACAGGACCAGCCGTAAGTCGAAGGCGCCGGCAGGTGGGGGTGTGAGACCTTGAAACAAGTGCAACAACCGAACCCCGTGGAGGTAAATCTTTATGCTATTGACGCACTTTAGCGAGCGAGACAGGAACTGGGCGTACCTGGCGAGAGTCCGTGTTTTAGCAGGGAGTGCGGTTAAGCGGAAGTGTTCACAGAACAGGAGGTACGCACGCCACTGTGTCTTCAGATTCTTGTACGTTCCTTCCGCGAAGGCAGACTGTTTAGCCCCGACGACGTCCCGGTCGAGCGCTGCCAGTTGAGCGGCGAGGCCTGGAAAATCAGAAGTAGGTCAACAACTCAAAGTCACTGTCAAGGACACCGACCGCGGAAGTGCGTATGTCCCGCGTCAGCTGGGTAAACTCCTGAGCATAGTACGAGGAAGTGTGCCACCTGCTCAAGTTATCGGCCAGCCTGTTGTGGACTCCGGGGAGATGGACCGCCTTGAGTTCGAACTGAGACTGGGCGGCGCACAACCAGACGTTACGGAGGCATGATTGTAAGAAGGGGCTTCGCGTTCGTCCCGAATTCAGCACGGTGACTGAAGCTTCATTGTCACATAACACGACTATACGCTGACCGGCCCAGCGGGGGCCCCACTTCCTGACGCAGACCAAGATGGATAGCAGCTCCAGGCAGTTGATGCATGGTTGGCGATCCAATACCGTGTGGGGAAAAGTTGCGTGAAAATACTCGCCAGTTGAGTTCAGGAGACCGCCACATCCGGTAAGGCACGCGTCCGAGCTGAAGATCTCGTCAGCTGACGACCAACCGTGCTGGGGTATGATCGAAATGCCGTTATAAGTGGGTAGAAATGTCCGCCACCAGGCAATGTCCTTCCGAAACTCGTCGTCCACGGGAAGCCGTTGAGACCTGTCGGTGAACTGCTTCAAGAACAAAATCATTCGGGATACAAACAACCGACCTGGTCTGACGCAACTGGCAATGAAATGTAATTTGCCTAGTAATGATTCAAGTTCCCGGCGTCGTGTCACCCGTTTGTACTCCCAGGCGCGCAATTCTTCCAAGGTATCGGAGACCCGCTCCGGGGTGACCTCCAAGGTCATGGTCACAGAGTCTACAGTCCGTCCAAGGAATACCATTCTGGTAGAGGTGGGACCGCTTTCTCCTCGGATTCTTCCAAACCAACGTGGAGAGTAGACAGCCCAGTTGGTTGAAGGCTTGCGGCGCGCGTTCCACTGTGTCCGCGCCGCCGAAGTCATCCAGGTAATTCACGCACGAAAAACCCATGACGTCGTAGATGTGCGTCACCGCGTTAGTAACACGTTGACAGGCCTGGCTGGCCGAACGGATCCCGAACGGGAAGACGACATCAGCGTAGTATTTTCCGCGCCAGCAGAAGCCCAGCAGGTGGTAATCGCCTGGGACTACGTAGAGTTGTCTGTACGCGCGTTTGAGGTCTCTCTTATAAAGTAAACAGCCCGGACCGAGCCGGACAACTATGGAGAGGAAATCGTCCACTGAAGGGTACTTTAAAACTAAACGCTCCCCTAAATAACTGTCCGTAGGGATACCGGCGTTGACTGAAGAGCCCCCTGGGTAGCTAAAGTCGACGACTATCCGTCTCACAGCAGAGTCCTTCTTGGGGACTGTTTGTAAGGGGCTGCACACGAGACTGGGAGTAAAGAAGCCTTCCCGTAACGGTCCTATTGTGGCAACGTGCTGTAGTTCCACTTGAATATAGCTGTCAACGTGCTCCGCGTGCAGTGTTGCAGAACCGTGGTTAGTAAGGGGTACCGTCGGCTGTTGAGCCGCTACATAATTTATCGGAAAACCAAACTCTAACAAATCGCAGATGGGCCAAATGTTTTGAATTTTCGAGATAGAAGCGCCACGCTGCGACGTGCAAGCGACTGGCAACCGGGATACGCGGCCCTTTGAAGTTCGGGAGGCCGGATGTTTTGACAGAGTCGTGCCACATACGAAAGATCTCCACTGTGGGGCGAACTTGTGGGGGGTGAGGGAGGGGCCAGTCAAGTGAGACTGGAGGCGCCGGAGCGGCTGGCCCAGTAATGCAAACAGGCTGTGCGGAACCCCGATCATCTGAAGTAACGCCCGGGTGCGACAATAAACAGGGATCATTGTAAACCGCGCCTGGCTGGAGGCAGCGTAGGACATGTGCTCCCGTGGGGAGAGAAGAATACAAGTCACACGAGCCCGGCTCCGGGGCTAGTCGCGGGGCGACGGAACACGCACTAGGAACTGGCGCTACATTAGACGCACTAGCTTTACAATCTGACAGAGAAACAGACACACTGCTTTCGGTACAATCTGGCATAGGAAATAAACAATGCTATCCTCACAACTTGTCACAGGGACAGAGACAGAAACCTGGCTAGTTGTACATTCTGGCATGGGAAAATAAACAATGCTATCCTCACAATCTGTCGCAGGGACAGAGACAGAAACCTGGTTAGTTGTACAATCTGGCATAGAAAAATAAACAGTGCTATCCTCACAATCTGGCGCAGGGACAGAGACAGAAACCTGGCTAGTTGTACAATCTGGCATAGAAAAATACACATTGCTATCCTCACAATCTGGCGCAGGGACAGAGACAGAAACCTCGTCTTTACAGTGTGGCAGAGAAACTGATACAGCGCCGTGCGGCGGAGAAACAGAAACATCGCAATCGCTACAATGTGACATGAAAACAGTGACATCTGTATGCAGCGGGGAAACATTGCAATCGTCAAACCCCTGTCTAACAAACAATGAAGAGTCACGTACCGTACAGTCGTCAATGGGGAAAGAAACGGTTCTATACCCTGTAGCTAAAGTGTCCGAGCTAGAGAGAGTTTGTCAGGCGTCCTGTTTACTAGTATCGTCAGTATGGTCGTCCTTCTTGGCCTCTTTGCGGCGACGACAATCGGCCTCGGAGTGTTTGTAGCGCTGGCCCGTCTTGTCCCAGCAGAAAAGGCAAGCGTGGTCGAACTTGCAGGAGGTGGTAGTGCAGCCGTTCTTGTTGTATCGGAAGCATAACTTTGTGGACCGCGATTTCTCGCCGGACGCCGGGGGGGGGGTGCGCTCTTGGGTTTCAGCTTGGAAGTGTCCCCGTCGAAGAAAAACTCCTTGAGTGTGTTCCAGTCAGAGCTCCAGGTACCCGTGTTGGATTGGAGTGCACGCTGTACTGCTGCACTGTGGAAGGCGCGTACAACGGACCATTTGTACCGGGCCAGACGGTTGCACGTGTACTGTAGCAGGAGGATCCGTCCGAGTCTCTCCTCTTCCGTCGGCTCGTCGGACAGGAGGAGCCCCATGCTACCGCTGAGGAATTCCTCCGGGGTGAGGTCGTCGTAGTTTTTCACGTCGGCGGACTCGCAATTGAAAACGAATGACTCTGGAGAGAGAACTTTTCGCTTACCTTTTGAGGGGGGCGGCTTGGTAACGGAGGCGCCGTCCAGATGAGCCAGTTTTTCGTCCACCTTGGTCAGCAGCTGGGAGTCTTTTCGGAGTTGATCCAGGGTGACGTCTGCGTCGCCGAGCAGAGCCGCCACGCCGGCAGAGGATCCCGTGCCAGGGATGGTAGGAGGGTAAGGTGAGGCGGTCGTCAGGCGTTGTAGCTTCTTTTCTAGTTCCTGCACTTCGTGTCGAAGCTCTGCGTCGCGGATTGCCGCCTCTAGCTCCGCTTTTCGCTGGGTGCAAACGTATTTCCATGCATTCAGTAAATGATAGACATGTATAGGGGTCATATTCATATGATTCTTTATTGCTCATGAACACTGATTTTAGTGGCATACATCGAAGTGCGGTCATGTCGCCAACTGACCGTAAACTACCCCTTCAACTTCAAGTAAACCGGTAACCTTGCTATACCATATGTGGAACGTGGAGTACAGGGTAGAAGAAGAAATGGTCCCTAAAAGGTGGATGATCCACCAGTTTGGTTAGAAAAGGGATTATATATTTGGAAACTTCCTTGACTGAACCAAACAGAGACTTCCGGTGGACAGATTCTAATCTTCACCGATCGGCCTGGCCTGGCCGCCCGGTAGGGGGGTGGTTAACGTTGCGTGTGCGGGGAAGTAAATGAGGTGTGACTGTTACTGTTACTGTTACCTTTGGAAAAGCAGGGCAAAATGTTGAGGAGTAGGTAACCCTGACCTGAGTCTAATTATAAGGGGTGTGGTCGGGCGCGTGCGGGGAGGTAAATGAGGTGTGACTGTTACTGTTACTGTTACCTTTGGAAAAGCAGGGCAAAATGTTGAGGAGTAGGTAACCCTGGCCTGAGTCTAATTATAAGGGGTGTGGTCGGGCGTGTGCGGGGAAGTAAATGAGGTCTGACTGTTACTGTTACTGTTACTTTTGGAAAAGCAGGGCAAAATGGTAGGTAACCCTGGCCTGAGTGTAATTATAAGGGGTTGGGCCAAACGTGTGTTACTGCGAATTTTGGAGAAGCAGGGCAACATGTTGAAGAGGCTGTTGTAACTGTTCAGCTTGAGTGAGTGTCGATTATCCTTTAATTCCATCGAGTGCAAAATTAGACTATTACCTTTTCTGTGAAGTTGCTGATTCCCAAGGGAGGGGTAAAATGAACCCATGCTGTTGGTTTTATCTGTGGTAATGGACAATCATGTTATTTAAAAACCTAATGGACTGATGGGCTATCTATATTGCTATCTTGTAGTTTTGTTACCTTTTTTGTGAAGTTCTGAAATGCCCTGTGTTTTAGCATGTCCAATAGTTTGCCACTACTGGAGTCCAACGGTGAGCTTTACGGATCATCTCTCTGGGTTGAAGACTGAAGGTACCCAATATTCCTACACTCAGAGAACGGCGAGAACTGGCAGCCGTGAAGCTGCTCAAAGCCATGCTGAACGCAGACTATCCCCTCCATGACTTGGTGGAGGGGCTGATTCCATATTTACCTTCGCCAAGAAGGTTATGTTTTCAGGGGCGTTCGTGTATGTGTGTGTGTGTGTGTCTGTCTGTCTGTCAACACGATAACTTGAGAAGGTCTTGATGGATTGTCTTGATACTTGGTAGGTGGGTAGGTCTTGATGAGACCTCAAAATGATTAGATTTTGGGCCACCTGGCGGCTTGTCATGGTACTGCAGCAGAACTTCCGGTTTTGATATCTCGTGATCTAGACATGCTAGGGTAACGAAATTTGGATGGCAGGTAGCTCTTGTGCTGGGGAAGAAGTGACGTGACTTTGGGCCCCCTAGTTGCTTGCTCTAGAACTGCAGGGGGGTTTAAAGGACAAACGTTTAAAGGAGGATAACTCAAGAACCGATTGATGGATCATCGTGATTTTTGGTATGTAGGTAGCTTGAGTGATGCTTGACATAATGATATTATAATTATACAAATATGGATGTAATTTGCATGATTAATGAGGAAATTCTATCTATCAGCTGCATTCCATAAAAGGAAGATCAAGCTTGTGACATGTGTTATTAAGAATGAGAGAAACACAGGCAGATATCGATTATGTAAATGAAGACTTAATTTGCATAATTAAAGAGAAAATATTATAATTGCATAGTGGTAACTGCCTGGAATTTTATACTTGGGATGTTTGAAAGTTAAGTTAAGGTGAACATAATTAAACATAACTTATTCAAATAAGGACCTCATTTGCATAATTTATGAGAAAATGTCATCATGGCATTCTTTGTTAAGATAAGACTGTCTTTTGGTGGAGAATATGATCAACAGATATAATTCATGCAATTGAGGATCCTATTTGCATAATTAGGGGGATTAATATATAATTTCTTAATCATAAAAGCTAACATCATTTGGCGAAGGTATGAGATCGTGGAACTCTAGTTTTTAATGTACTGCTGCTATGCTGACCACTGTTTTGAATAATAAAGAATGATAATAAAGATATGCTTTTGCACTATTTCCCGATATATAGATATCCTGTATATCCAGTATATCCTAATATCATGAGATAAAAGGTGTAACATTTATTTCATTATAGACATTTTTGTACATTTTGTACATTAAGTACATTTTTGCGTCTCGAGCCATGTTGTTAACCCAAATTACCTACCTTTTGGTTTGGGGAGATCTTGGACAAATGCCTACAAAATACTTTTCACGAATTTTGCCTAGTTTAATTCAATTGTGTGTAAAACATGCCTTCCTTGCTATTGCAAGACATTTATGTCTCCTTATACCCTAATATTTAAACCAAATACCTAAAGTTTGTCACAGGGATGCATTGAATATATGTCCACAAAAAGTCATTCAAACTGCTTGCACATGTCACTCTAAGATTATGCAAAATGATGCTTTTGCCTTCTCAATTTGGCCGATGGCCGATGTTCTCAACACTTACTTTGCGTCTCAAACATGTCTGAATACCGAAGGCGCTTCATTTCCAAACTTTAAACTCAGAGGACGGACTGAGTTCCTGACTCTATTACCTGTTGTCCTGCAGACGTATACACAGTACTCTCAAGCATTAATGTTAATAAGGCCACGAGTAATAGACTTCTGTGGAATATTGCGCCTTCGATAGCAGAACCATTGTCACGTTTTTTTAATGTCTCACTGAAATATGGCTGCTTTCCTACAATTTAGAAAGTTTCAAACGTTGTTCCTGTGTACAAGAATGGTGATAAGCAGGCCAAGGAGAACTATAGGCCTATTCTTGGTACCTGTTGATGTTCCACCTGTCGTAGATAACATACATTATGAAAAAAAGAACTATTATGTAAAATACTGTAATTACAAAAATTTCTTTAATTATGCAAATTAAGTATTCATTTGTATAATTTACATTTAATTATGTAAATCTTTCTTTAAGCTACTTACATCAAAATGATTAAACTACGTTGTTTTTTGTGGACTTTGCCAGAAACTGTCCTGCAGTTCCAGAACAAGCTGCTAGGGGGACAAACCCCTCACCATTTATTCCTGATTGAAGCTATCTGTCACCAAAGATCCAAGACCATAGCAAGCTCAGGACAAAAGGTACATAAACCGGAATTTCTGCAACAATACCAACGTCAGTCAATAGGAAGCCCATATTAAACCCTGACCTTTGTCTCCCTACGACCTACTAACACACCAAATATCATCACAATCCATAAAGGCGTCCTGAAGTTATGCTGACTACAAATGTGCGGAAACACAAACACACAGACACACATACACACTCAGACAGGCCAAAAAGAATACCTCCATTTTTCATTGAGGTAATGACAGGGATACCAAAAAAAGTTATTCTAAATACGGAGACGGTCTATGATGCTACATTATTATACACAAGCTATCTTAATGCTATCTGGCCTGATGACAGTGCGTTTGATATATTTACAATATCAAGACTATTCAACACGCTCAGAGTGTAACTAAGTATTTGTAATTAAGCAATGTCCAGAGTTTATTGTATGAATTAGCCGACGGAGGGGGCTGTACGGATATCAAAAGGAATGGCACTGCAGATGGTGATTGCTCTGTTTATAGATGTTCTCTGAGATAGGGCAGTCAATCAATTGTTCACTGTTCCTGAAGATTCAGAAACGAACGCCCGCACTCGAGGTAGCAGACTTTGCAGGTGTGGAGGTTAGCGACCGTTTAACAGTTTGTACATGGCTACAGCAGCATGAAACCTTCGTCGGAACTGGACATACGCTAAAGTACAAAGTACAATATAGAGCTTGCTGTACAAAAGGATATGGTAGCCCGAATTATCATAGTCGTTTGATACTTGATACAAGCGTTGGCCCTAAAACAACGCCTTGTCTTACTCCGGCTAATGGATGGTCAACTGCTGTTGTCTATCGGAGAGACAGTTGGAGTATCAGTCTTCCATGGGTCAGCTGGTGACATATGCTCTTAGTTTGGAGAAACGTCCTGCGTATCAAACCTTGTCAACGACTTTTTGAATATCAAGAAATACGCAGTACACTGTTCCCCTCTATTTATATCATCAGTTCATTCCTCTAATAGCCTAGTCTGTTGGTACTTGTCAAGGGGGAGAGATTTGTTGTATAGACGAATTATAGGTACCGATAGCTGACAGATGTAGCAAGATAAAACCTTTTGAGGACAGGCAGCGGGGTCGAACTTTTCGGATGGGTCGCATCTTACAAAAAAATACTCCCATTTACTGATAAATTCGTTTGGAGTATTGGCTTTCTCCCGGAATTCCCAATACAGTTGAACCTGTCAATAATGGTCACTCAAGGGACTGGCCAAATTTGACCACTATAGACAAATGACCACTATAGAGAGATTGACCCCACCCCTCCCACACAAAAAGTGACACATGCTTTCAGTTCCAACAGAGATGTCTTTATTCTCAAGCATATGAAAACATTCATTGCACAAGTAAATACCTTTTAGATGTAGCGTTACATGTTATAGCTCAATCGTGTAATTTGTTGTTCTTTTGCTTTAGTTGTGGACTTGAAAAAAAGGAAATACGGAAATATAATTTTGCAAGGAAACATGATGATACATAACATCAAGGATGACATGCACTCAACATACTCGGTTGATCTATTGGAACAATGAAACCATTCACACTAAAACATAAAAAATCACTGGTTGTCATTTAATGTTCTTGACATGTGTACATGTACCTGAAAAAAAGAAAAGAAAGAAAGCAAAATCAAACAACAAAGGTTCTGTTGACTCCAAACAAATTTTCTTGTATAACAAAATCAAATTTAAGTGCCAGGAATGAAAACATGAATAAAGATAGTCTATTTATACCATGTTTTTTGTACATATTGAAATACAATAAAATATGACGGCTATACATAAAATAGTAATTTAGAAATAAAACAATGTTGTATATAGAGAAATCTAAAGACTATATTTGATAAACTTGCACGTCTTTGAAATAGAATGGAATTTTTTTTTACCCACCAATTAAAAAAAATATCAATGATTCAAAAGTGTACCTCGTTATATGCCACATCAATATCTGGTTCGCATTCATCATTGTTTTCGCCTCTGTACCATTTATCTAGATTAGTATACATCTTTCTAGAAGTCGGGCATATTTCAATGAGATTTCTACATAAATTACACCATACTCCATCATCCAAGGGGATGCTTTGTGGAGGATTTGTCTTCCACTTGAAGTATTGATTGTACATCTCTTTGTCATTGTCAAGTAATTTCAGATAACCAGCTAAGGCTTTTGGTGATTCAAAGTCATCGACATGTATAAAGGAGTTTGGAGGCGCCAAGTACTCATAGTCTTTTCTAGGTGCTCCTAGCACAACTGGAACAACATTGTTACCAAGAGCGTGTCTCCAGAATTTCTCCGTTATGTATTTCTTACATTTCATATTTTCAAACGCAAGATAAAACTTGTATTGGCGAATGTATCCCACCGTGCACTGGAAGTCCTGCTTCTCACAGACTAACTGTCCGCATTTTCCAAAGATGTCGATGTGAATATGCTTCAGCAATTCCTTTGCATAGATGATGCGGTGGGCACGCGATGAGCACTTACTGATAAACCAAACAGCAAGCTTTGTTTTACCAAGTGAAAAGTCTGTTTTGGGATCAAGATCAGCACCTTTGAGTCTCTTATATACCAAATATGAAGACCCCCAGGCACCTGACACGTCAGAGTCATTTCTATATGTTATGGTCCAGTTAAAAATACCACTGTAAGAGTTTAGATTTATTGAAAGGT
Source organism: Branchiostoma belcheri (assembly GCF_001625305.1). Lineage (NCBI taxonomy): Eukaryota > Metazoa > Chordata > Leptocardii > Amphioxiformes > Branchiostomatidae > Branchiostoma > Branchiostoma belcheri. The sequence continues at coordinate 4,584,755 of NW_017802713.1, forward strand.
AGTTCGGGCACTCAGAAATAAACCAGATCCATTGTTGATGTACAGAACGTTTTGGCGGCATTTCTGTCTTTGAGTATTGCAGTGGCAGTTGACTGTTTTCAAAGATAACAGCATCGGCATTTTGAATATTTTCTTCACTTGTTGTAAAAGTGCATTGTGGAAACAAGGGGCACAGTTTACCCTCTTTTCCTGGCATGTAAACGTTTAAGTGTTTTTTCCACATTTTTGTCCAAAAAACGACTTTCCTCGATTTACTTGCTGACTCCTGCCCCTTCTCTGTACGGTCATTCCAAACGGTATAAAACTTTGCACTGGAATCTACCGACGGGTCAGATGCAAGGTTGGGAACGCATTTCTTAGTGTCAGGCAGTGGCGGTGATTCCTTGTCATTTTTATCGGTTGCACTATAAAGGGAGATTCTGCAGATGACATCATGTTTACGTAACACATACCACCAGGTAAACAAAATAGAGCAGCTGAACATCGTTACTGCATACACCTTGAAGTTTCGTCTCGGGCTCATGTTTAGCCTAGTTACGTGTCAGTGTGTAGGACTAAATGACTTTTGTTGATGGCGATTTCTTCTGAAATATCCGGGCATCCTCCACAAAGTATCAGCTTAGAAGCTGCTTATTGATACATGGTGTTACATTTAGTTCCAAGTTATACCTGGAAAGAAAAGAAAAAGAATATTTGAACCTGCCTTAGAGATAGCGCTGGTTTAACCCTATCTAGACGGGGGGGGGGGGGCTAAAAGTGCCCGCGCCAACTTTGATGTCACATAGCGTCTGAATGGCTAAGGCTAGAACGACCAAACTTGGTGACTTTTCCTAAAATATTGTTGGCAACAATTTTCTATCATTGGAATAAGATAGTAATTTTTTGTGTTGACATGGCAACGGGTTTCTGACAGGCATTTTTTGCTAAATTTAGTAATTTTTGTTTCAACAATAGAATTTTATGGGTTTTATGTCAAGTTACTCATGGTTTTTAATATTGATAACATCCCATATGAATTTATGTAAATTTTATCATTAAATATGCATAATTTAATGCATGGTATGTTTGCAATGTATTTTAGGCTTTATCACGAAAAAAAGTATTTTTTTAAATTCAACTTTGATGATCCAAGATGGCGGATATCTTAAATATGTATGACGTCATTTTATGACGTCACCGGTGTTGCTATGGGCAACATAAGACTTAGTACACTCTAACATTCTGTCATAAACACTTTTGGTAAAGTTATGTTGTATACCATTTAGTTTTCAGGGAATAGCCTATCTAGACGGTTTTGGCCAATAAAATGCCATTAATGACGTCATAATGACGTCATATTACGTCATAATGACAAAAAATTGTAGATATGATAAATTTTATCTAGTACACCATCCTCTAAAAATTTGGTAGCCATACGACATACCGTTAGCGAGTTCTGAGGGGGGGGGCAAAAGAG
>NW_017802713.1:4586230-4607809 GCF_001625305.1 Branchiostoma belcheri
GGTCAAATCTTGCTCAAAAAAGCCCGGTCTAGATAGGGTTAAGGTTGAAGTACCAAAAACAAATAATTTTTTTTTTAAACTTAGAATCAAAGCGGATGGAAATATATGCACAAAAACTTTTGGCAAACATTTGTTCGGCAGCAAACAACAAATATCTCTATCCATTAATACCTTGTACCTAAAATTAAACTGTTCCATCATCAGCCTTTCCATATGGAAAAGGTTGATATTTTAATTTTGAATTTTCATTATGAGATTTTGGCTCAGAGTTCCCTGTGCTAGTGGCAAACGCACTAATTTGGGACCCTCAACCCGACGGGCTGTCATTTATGTAATAAAAATAAAAACAATTTCTTCACCATATTTATTTATTTATTTAGTGGTGATCTTAAATCAACTATGGCTGACAGATCCCTGTGGAGTGCAGTTGTGCAGCAGCTAACTTCGCCCGACAGGGACGACGGATGTTGATGAATAGAAATAGGGCCTACCAAATTACACTAAGTATTGGTCTTTTTTCGTAACATGGCTGCATTGAAAAAAAAATATAAAGGTGGTTTATTGTAAGTGAACAAGTGGTAGTCCACATGCTGAATTGTATGTTCTTACATACATATATACATAGGGAAATAAAACTAACTTACATAATAGAATTATTTAAAGCTACGACCAACTCATTCGATTTTTTCATTAATCGATACCTGGTTTTTATAATCAGTAACAACAATACAGTCATAGACTTACACATACATCTTATTCAGTAGTAGTAGTAGGCATCATTTCATCTCGAGATATGAATGTAGCGCTCTAGGTCTGTGGCTGTGTGCAGCATCTAATGTTGCGAATACATCTTATTTAGTACATATATAACCCATGACTCTACACACTGTTATTTAGCAAACTGATTAAAATGGAATTGGGCTGTTTGTATACGGCTGTGTGTACTTGCAATTGGTCTAGTTTGTTTATTTGCCTCTTGACGTCACCTGTGAATTTGGGTAGCCAAACTTGGAGTTGAGTTGAACATATTCTTACTAATATCAAACTTTAGACAAATAGTGGTCCGTCTTTGTAAGCGCAGCACTTCGCAGGCTGACGAATACCAGCCTTAGTTTTCCCAACATAATCCCAGGGCTGAATTTTTTTCAGGGTTACGGCTTACTACTCATGAAAGCTTAGTTCCTAATGTTTCTAAAAATGGGGCAAAATGAATTATAAGGTAAGTTTACCGCTATCTTCGTTGACACAAACAAACAGAAATGGAGGTCATTTCCTGCAAACACTTATTTTCTACAATTGTAGACTTACAATGCAGTAGAAATGTTTAAGATTTGTACTTAAAGGAGTACTAAAGTCCAGAAAGGAGTGCTATATTCAGACAGACATTAATTTTAGGAAATGGAAAATGCATATTACTTTACAGGATACAATAAAATGACCATTTTGCGTGCAAGTCCTAAAACGCATCGATCCAGGACAAATTCTCCAAATACTCTCAAAACTATCCCAGAATACAGCACACTCCCCCATTGGTGTCTATGTTTTAAACAAGAAAGTACGTTACAGACCTAATTTTTGGGGGCAATACGAAAAAATCATACTGCTTTGTGTTCTTTAGTTTCTTACCAACCTTCGGCCTTCTTGGTGTCCTTATCGCCCCCCCCCCCGATTTAAACCGAAAACATTGACGATAAAAAAAACGGCGTAATCTAATTATCTTTTTTATAAGTGTCTAATTATCTGTTGAGTGAATTAATATTTACATGCGAATGATCTAATTTGTATTGTAGTTAAAAACATACTTCATAAGTTGTAAATTAAACATAATTTTCCAAAGGTATGAAGTCGTGGAACGCTAATTGATTTTAAATCACTTCGTGGTTAAAACGCTTATTAATATGACTATGTTGTTCAGTGTGTCGAGGGTATGAAAGGTAACGTGGTACCTAAAATTTGTGTAATCTAGATGGTTAGTCTTGTGTCTGACCTTTTAACTGATCAAACATTTTCGAATTCTTCTCCCGGTGTCTGGCCAATTTAACCCTAAACAGTACACCTGGGGTCCGCGCGGACCCCAGCACTATATATTCTGTAATATTTTTTTTTTTGTTTCTAAAGATTTTTTTCTGAAATTTTAGGTAATTGTCACCCACAAAGTTGTCTCTCAATACTGTGCAGAAAACTCCGTTTCTACCATTTATAAAAAAAATGATATCTGATTTTCTTTTGGGGTCCGCGCGGACCCCAGCCGGCTTTCGATCATAACGGATACACTGGCGGTCTTATACATTACCTTATTTCCGTTTTTATATGTTTTTATGCACTCATCGTATGTCTACCAAGTTTTCAGAGAATGGTGTAGTAATAGAATTAAGTTTTAATAACTTTGGTGTAATTATAAAGTCATATGACGTCAGAGCTAATAATATAGTCCGCCATATTGGATTTTGACCAATGACGTCATTAAATTAGCATATTCTATGCATATTAAATGATTTAACTTATATTTATTTATGTAAGATGCTATTAATGTTGGAAAAGAAGTGTAATTTAATATAAAACTCAAAAATTTTTTATGTTTAAACCAAAATTACTTCTATTTAAAAAAAAACTGCCTGCTAGAAACCCGTTACCATGGCAACACAAAAAACATCAACGTACTAGTATTAAACTAATATGAACTTTTTTCCAGAGACATTTTAGGAAAGGTCTCCAAATTTTTATACTTCTAGCGCAAGCCGTTTAGCCGCTATATGAGATCAAAGTTGGGCCTCAAAAGCCCCTTCAGTCTGAAATGGGTTTAAAAATCGGGTATTTCTTCTTGTCTTCTTTTCTTCACCAAAAAATAGAAAAAGTTCAAAATGTATGATTTTTGTATGTAATGTGGACACAGAGGTTCCCACATCAGTTTGCAAAACAATGGAGCTGGTAGCATGTTGATAATTTCTAAAAATTAGCAAAAAACTGTTCTGGTGTCCGCGCGGACCCCAGTTGTACAGATTAATCAGTCCGGGAAGGTGTACTGTTGAGGGTTAACCAACTATTCATTCAATTTCTACTTAGGAACTCCATAGAATAAAATGAAACTTGATTTGAACCATACTGCATTGGGAAATACTATCCATACAGTGAAGGAATACCAGGATAAATTGGTCATTATTTTTCTAATGTTTTAGTGTATCGGTATGAAATATATAAAACCAATTAAATTTAACAAAATATTATAAAACAATGCTGTTAATAAGATTAAGAGCTAATTTACACTAATTGTTTAACCGAATCTGTTATGTTCCTCGTCAGAGGTTAAGCATGGTATTATATCGTGCTTTTCTTTCAGCTTTGTTTGTGCGATGCGTCTTCGCTCACGCATAGATATAGGGGGTGATAATGTTAACCCCACCGTGTCACAAGACGCAACATGACCCTGCTAATTAATCAAATGCCTGCCAGTATGCACAGGATAGTCCCCATACTACTTTCTTTGGAAAGACACACACGGAGAGGGAGAGAGGGGGAGGGGAGTACAGTCTGATTTTTAAAAATTGCAAAAATTTGGTTGGGGACAAAAAAGCCTAAGCACAAACGAAAATCTAAATATACACATTTACGGACACATGCAAAGTTACGATATTGTGACAATAGTACATTCAAGGGTATACTGACCTGTAAAACTACACTGCAAGAAGGTTTCGTAAATCGTGTATGGTTGGTCAAAGACACTAACAGTTGCAAAAATGACTCACCGGTGTACTGTCTCTTGGTGTGTCTGACTAGGTAGCAAACGGTAGAGACCTTAATAGGGTTGTCACAATAGAAAGGCGAGGAGCCTTTCGTCTTGGGCGATACTAATTTGGTTTAATAGGGGTGCTAGCAAAAGGACATTCAACCAACAGCACACCCGCACATCGGCTCTTTTTTGTTTCTATTGTAATCACTCCAAGTTAGTGGCATTGTATTTGATAACAACTTCACTCGCAGTCTGTGTTGAGTAACCCTGAGGAAGACGTTGAAGCTTTGTGGGCACGCAGCGCGGCGGCAGCAAGCTATATCACACCGAACGACTTGCTACACTAAATATTCGCTCATTTAATTGCAGAAGTTGTTTAAACCTTTTTTGTGATGATGGCCCGACTGTGCTTGGTGGTAATGACTTCCACTCTACGATAGTTCTTAAGTTGAACGAAGATTTTGAAGGTATCAATTCTAGGTTAATAAGTCTGATATTTCAGCACGAAAGTTCATCTGAGTTGGTAAATTACATTATGAAGAAGTTAAACTGTTCTCCAACTCAAAAGTTGACTCACCGGAATTTTCGACTGAATCAGAACTGGGTCAGCTATGTTCTAGAAACCTGGTTTTTAGTGAGCTTTCAGTTTCCCCGATGTAAGTTTCCCGACAGGGGCCTCTGTTAGTGTTTCCCTGGCAACTTATGTGGTTCTGTTCTGTTGCATCTGAGGTGTCACAGCACATCCACATAGAATCACCGGGACACACAGTGGATCTGGAGGGGGTTAGAATCTTGGATACCGAACAGGATTTCTTCAAGAGAGGCATAGAAGAGGCCATACATCAGGGCACTTCAACCATCGCTCAACCGGGACGGGGGGCGATATCGACTTCAGACAACCTTTGGGAATAATCACGTGTCCACGGGTCAGATAGCTGAGGAAGATTGAGTGATTCAGTCGAACATTCAGTCAAATTTTGAGTTGGAGAACAGTTTAACTTTTCATAAGTCTGATATTTAATGGCATGACTATTTCTTGTTCTTTAATGAGCTGGTGTTAGGTACTTGGTTGGTAAGTACACCAGTCTATTAGTCTTTCCGTACATCATGCCTAGTCTGGACATTTTTCATCTGTCTTTCTTTTGATTTCCGTTACACCTGCACCCCTTTCATAGTTGTTCGTGCAGAATCTTGCAGCTTGGTTCTGTACCCTTTCAGTTTATTTTTTTTTTACTCAGTGCCCGGATGAATCGGACCGTTGGTACGTAGAGAGGTGGAAAGGGAGGGAGAGAGGAAGGGGTCAGGTACTAGGTACGACACTGTAGTACCATGCTAATATGCTAGCCCAGGCAGCCAGTTTGTGTTTTTTGGTGACAAAGGCATATTTCAACTGACCGCCATCTTTAATCGTCAATAGTCAATCGTTAATATATAATCGTCAATACTCAATCGTCAATATTGAATTTTCGAATTTTTTTTTCATGATAAAGCCTAAACTACAATGGAATTATACTAAAGAGGTTCAAGTAAACATTTTCTGTAAAAAAAAAATTGAAGTTGAAATGAAATTTCAAGGAAAATAGCCGGAATGAACCTGATTTAATAATGTCGTCCACCATCTTGAATTTTGCCCAATAACGTATAAATTATGCGATATTATTGATAAAAATACATAAATTTACATAAGTTAAAATTTCATTGTTTAAGTCAAACTTACTGATTTAAAAAACGCATGTCAGAAACCGGTTGCCACTATTATGAACTTCTGCAACAAGGCAATGTGCGAAGGGGAAAAACCGCAGATCTTATGCCTTCGTCAGATGGACATTGTTCTAGATAAAGGGACGTTTTTTTTAATACTAGAAATCAATTTGGCCTAGAGTACAAAAGAATCTTTGTACTCCTTTTTTTCCCTTTTTTTATTCTACAACAGTGTTGCAAAATGTAATGAGAAGATGTGATGAAAGAAAAGAATCAGAACAGGGGGAGATTTATTGCTGTTTTCGTTTGTTTTAAACTATGTTCTTTTATCCAATTTGCGTCCTAACCTTTGTATTTTCACAGTTAGTATGTTCCAAATCTGTGCATGTTAATCAGTTGTTGTTTTTTACCTTCGTTTCTTTTATTGTGCTTTTGCAACAAATTTAAGGTCTCCAGTGGACGTCATCCATAGAAATTACTTGGTCTGGCCTTACAATTTAGGGAATGACCTGCCTGACGCATCTCCACTCCCCCCCCCACAGTATTTATAGGACAGCCCCTCTATTGTAAGCAATTGATACCAGATGTGGGGACAGCTGTCTCCCATGTGAATCAATGCAGAGGTTGGTGGGGGTAGTTGATTTGATTTGATTTGATTTATTAGGCTGATAACACATATGTATGCAGCCAGGACTGCCCAACTAGCCGGAGGCTATTATAAAGGGCTAGCCCTCACAACAATAACATAAACAATTCGGAACAGTTAACAGTTAACAGTGTCAGTTACAATTCAGATAGACATACTACCGGTACTACTACATAACAGATGTTGTGGCCAAGCGTTAACAAGCTAGAATATCCGGCCTGGTCGTCGTGCGTTTACTACAATTACATTTATATGTCAGGTTAATATACTATTACATAACAGATGTTGTGCACTATATTTACATTGTCAATACAATATTATTCTATTGAGCTATTTACTAAGTAGTTGTCATCAAGTATTTATCAAGTATTGTCCATAGTTTCTTTTTAAAGGAGCTGATGGAGCGGGCTGTTCGAGTTTCGCTAGGGAGAGTATTCCAGATAGTTATAGCTCTGATTACAAATGTTCTCTGGGATCTGGTGGTTCTACAAACGGGTATGGATAAGTGTTCACTATTCCGTAAGGGATACCGGGATTCTGTGGCGGACGCTCGCGCTCGAGGTAGCAGACTTTGCAGGTGTGGAGGACAGCGACCGTTCAACAGTTTGTACATGGTTACTGCAGTGTGAAACTTGCGTCGAAACTGGAGAGATGGTAGAGACAGTTCTGTGTAGAGACTATTGTAGGAAGGGTATGGGATCCCAAAGTGACCACTGATAAGCCTGGCTGTTTGGTACTGAACAGATTCTAAAGTCCTTTGGTCACGTAAAGTGAGGCCAGCCCAGACAATATCCGCGTACTCTAACGTAGGTCTTGTAATGGTGATGTACAGCCTGAGCAGTAAGTTTTGGGGAATTTTCCTTCTTAGGGCACATAACAGTCCTGAAGAACGTCTTGCTTTGTTAGAGATGACCTCGATGTGCATTGACCAGGACAGGGTATTCGTGAGAGTGACGCCTAAGTGTTTGTGGCTGGTGACAACTTGCAGTACAGTTCCTCCTAAGGTCACAGGGGGAATCGGTTGTGGTAGAGTACGAGTTGTAATGAACATGACTTTGCACTTGTCTATGTTAGCTTCTAGTTTCCATGTAGAAAGCCAGGTCGACACAGTACTCAACTCTCGGTTCAGTGTTGCAACTACGCGTTGAACAGAATGATGGGAGAATGACAGAGATGTGTCGTCGGCAAATAAGTTGGCCAGACAATGTGTACGGCTGGTGGCAAGGTCATTGATGTAAAGAATGAAAAGCGTTGGTCCAAGGACGGAACCTTGCGGTACTCCGGCTAGTGGGGACTTCCATGTAGACGTTGCACCCTGGATGACCACTCGTTGTTTTCTGTCCGAGAGGTAACCGGAGAACCAGTCATGCATAAGTCCACTGATTCCATATGATTTTAGTTTGGACAGAAGTCCTGCGTGCCAAACCTTATCAAAGGCTTTCCGAAGGTCTAGAAATACACAGCCGACTATTTCTCCTTTATCCATTGCATCAGTCCACTCCTCTACCAGTCGAGTCAGCTGGAGGGTTGTATTGTCAAGTGGTCGAAACCCGCTTTGGTTGTCAGTTAATATCCGGTTGACATGAGCCGTTAAACGTTTGTTAACAAGTGTCTCTAGAACTTTTGAGACTGTGCTAAGCAAGGATATGGGCCTGTAGTTGTTTGTGAGGTGGCGGTTACCAGCTTTGTGAATGGGTGTTACGTTATCCTTTTTCCATTCTGTAGGAACTTGGCCAAGAAGGAGAGATTTATTATACAGACGAGTTAGAGGAACTGATATGGGGGTAGTTCATTATCTATCTAACACAAAAGGTCCACTGCAGCAAAATAGGGACCCCCACGAGTCCCGTTTTCGAACTTGACCTTCGCCTCTACAATAGTAGCTTCCCTACCAAAAATCATGAACATCTGTTTAAATATACTCGAGTTATTTTGCTCACAAGCCACAAACACAAAAAGTCCACTGCGGTGACGAACGGACCCCCCACGAAGCCCAAACTTGCACTTGGCATTGGCCTTCACAACGGTAATCTGCCTGCCAAAAATCATGGACGTCGAACAATGCCTTCAAGAGTTATTTCGATAAATCCGCAGTCACCCACAATGCGGCGAGACAATTTTATAGTCTTTCTGACGAAGACAATAATTATACCCAAATACCGGTATCGGCAGCTCGTCCACAGCAATGTCCTGTCTCGGCCACATCTGGTCTAATGGCAAGATATCCAATCTCAGGCTCTATATAACAGCTTAGTGCTCTCTGTCCTACTCTATGGTGCAGTGCCTTGGACCCTCACAGCCACAGAGGAGCGTCACATGGACACCTTTGACCAAAAATGCCTGCGTAGGATCCTTGGCTACCGCTGGTATGACTTCATCTCTAACTCCACCGTACGCCAAAGAACCGGTCAACCGCCTGTCTCCTACAAGATCAGACACGCCCGCCTGCGACTCTTTGGCCACGTAGTCGGAGCTGATCCACCCCTGGAAGCTGTCAGTCTACTGAAGGCAGCCACGCCTGCAGGCTTGTCCAGACCCAGAGGCAGACCCAGACGCAGATGGGGAGACCAGCTGAATGCAGACTTCAGCACAGTGGGTCTTAATGCAGCCACAGCCTGGCAGAGGGCGCAGGACAGAACCATCTGGAAGACAACTCGAGCAGGAGCCATGTCCATTCGAGCAGGCGCCATGTCCATAGATTATCATTGTTTTATAAGATTGTTCACGGCTTAACACGGACATACCAGCTGACTGAATTACTTCCCCCAGAAATGTTTAATACTACTGTATACAACTTAGGAAACAAATTTAACTTCAGACTCAGTAGGCCTATTACTAATAGACATTGTAAATCCTTTATCCCGTACTATTTAAATTATTGGAATGATCTTGACTTTGATATTCGCTACTTACGTTATGTACCTTTTAAAATCGTCTTACTAAATTAGTAAGCCCCGTTCGTCCCCCGTGGTACTCTTGTGGCCCCAAATACACCTGTGCCAGATTCTTTCCCGGTTACGTATCGGCACTTGCAATCTTATTTATAGTCTTTTTAATCGTGTTTTGATTCTTAGCCCTTCGTGTATTTGTGGGTACCCCTGCGAATCTATTTCTCATTTTATATTACACTGCCCTTTGTTTACTCAGTTAAGAGATGATTTTGTTAACAACCTCTCTGATTTAATTGGTTCTTTGATTGATTTAGATGCCCTTTTTGAAAGTGCCAGGCTCCATCTTGTACTCAGGGGATCGTTTGCGATACCCTCTGAGTACAATGAAAAAAATTATGTTACTTACCCAATATTTTATAAGCGGCACTAAACGTTTCTTTGTTACAAAGTATACTCTGTTTTGTTTGTAACATATAAATCATATAATAGTTCTCCTGTTGATATATTGCTGTATGTATAGGGGTTTAGTTTTCAGCGTACTACTATATGTTTATGAATATTTGTATGATTATTGTATTTATGTTAAATGTTAAGTGGAGCTGTAAAATAAGTTGTATAACTTGAATTCAGTCCAACGTCGTCCTTGCATTTGTATTGCTTTATTCAAGAAAAAAGAAAAAAAAAAACTTGGAGAGGTGCGACGCTCCCTGGAGCATGCGGTGCTTAGTGAGTGAGTGAGTGAGTGAGTGAGTGAGTGAGTGAGTGAGTGAGTGAGTGATACCCAAATTCGAGAACCAGAAAAATAACGAGGCATTACCCTGAGCTAAATTGTTACCAAGAGACACAATAAAATGATTCTTAACAGAATAAGACCAGTTCTGGATGAGCACTAATTATTCAAGTCTCATCAAGACCTACCGAACTACTAAGTTTCATGACACTGCATATTAAACGTCTTGAGTTATGCTGTTCACAGACAACCAGACAGCCAAACGGGTAGACGGACAAACGCTACTGAAAACATAACCTTTTTGGCGAAGGTAAAAACGTCTTTTGATCCCCAGTCCCCCTGCATGTCAACAGCCACTTATCGTACGGCAACCAACTTTTAGAGAATGATGTTGTAATAAAACTAATTCATAACAACTTTTGTGTAATTTGACGTCACATGACGCCATTATGACGTCATTTAAATGATTTTTTGGGTAAAGCCTTCAGAAAATTAGTAAAACTCAGAATACAACCAAACTTAAAGAAAGTGTTTGTGATAGAATATTAATGTCTGCCCCTGGCAACAACACTGACGTCAAAATTACGTCATAAAATGACGCCATGCGTAATTTAAGCTGTAAGCTGTAAGCTGTTGCATCCAAAATCTTGAATTTTAAAAGTTGCATTTTTCAAGATACAGCCGGGACCAAGCAAGTGCAGATTTCTCTCCATAGATCCTTGTCTAACATAGCATTTTCTAAACAATCAAAGTCAATACCAGTGTCTTTAATCTAAGAGTCTGTGAAAGTCAAACTTCTGGAATGCACTCTGCCCCTCGGTTTCCACAGCAGGACGGTCGAGACTACATCTTGCTTGGCTTTGCAACAATGTCCTGCAAACTTAACCCGTCGATTGGTAAGCTTTTCGGACACCCTTGTGAGACCACCATAAATAGTGTTGATAGTGGCATGCTGTGTCCAAGATACGTTCTGAGCTCTACGCAGAAGCTTTGTATAGGTCCCATCCAGTCTGTTTTGCAAATAACGGGTGAGCGTCTATGTTTCCGAACCGTAGAGTAATATAGGTTCTGCAGGAGTAAGAAAAACTTGGACCTAAAAGTGTAAGACATACTTGATTTCCAGATTTTATCCAATTTGTTACTAGATTCCCATCCTAGGGCTTTTCTTATTTCAAAACCTTTCCTTGGGCACATCATGTAGGAGCCAAGATATCTAAAATTTTCTACTCTATGGATAAGAGCCCCAGACAATTAGCTAAGTTCCAGTGGTACAGTAATTACTTCCATGACATGTCATGGGGGTTATATTTTCAGTTGCGTGATTCTGTCTGTCTGTCTGTTAGTCAACAAAATAACTGAAGAACGCCTGGATGGATCGGTTTCATACTTGTGTGTTCGTAGGGTGTGGCAAAACCTGGAAATAATTAGATTTTGGCCCCCCTAGCGGCTTCCCTTGGTAATACAGTGCAACTTCCGGTTTTGATATTTCGCGATCTGGACATGCTAGAGTCATGAATTTTAGATGGTAGATAGTAGATGGTAGACATCGGGAAAGAGTCACGTGAGTTTTCGCCTCCTAACGTATTGTTCTCGAATTGCAGTATGGTTTTAAAAAAAACTTTCTAGAGGGGATAACTAAACAACCGTTTGACAGATCGTCTTGATTTTTGATATGTAGGTAGCTTAAGTGATGTTTGACAGAAATAAAGTACAATGATGCAAATCAGGACCTACTTTTCATAAATAATGAGGAAATTCTATAAATCTGCTGTATTCGATATTAGGGCTATGAAACACTTGTGACGCATTTAATTGAAAACAGCAAGATTATTGGCAGATATGGATTATGTAAATAAAGACTTAATTTGCATAATTAATGAAAAATTAATACAATTTTATGTTGGTAACTGCTGGGAATTTAATACTTGCCATAATTGGAAGTTCACTGAAGGTGGATATCACCTAACGTAATCTATTCAAATCAGGCCACCAATTGCATAATTTATGACGAAATGCTAGAATAGCCTTATTTCTTAAGATAACCCTGTCATTGGGTGGAGAATATGATTAACTGATACAACATATGCAAATACGATCTTATGTTTTGCTTATTCGCAGTAAAAAATGTATAGTAGTCAGTTTAGACGTTAACATGATTTAGCAAATGTATGTCAGAGGTCGTGCTTACATATAACCAACAATATCGTACGTTGTCCCTGCCAAATGATAAAGATTTCACCAGTGTGTTAAATGTAACTAGGTAGGGGCTATGCGAATAATTTGTATGGACATTTTGCTAATGAGCAGGATTGTAAATGTAAGCCATGTACAGGTGGTCACCATGCATACGATTTACGACAGCACTAAACTAGTCATGGAGGTATGAGATCGCTGAACTCTTAGATTCATTACAATGTAGTCCCACTAGTGATGCTGATTCTTCCAGTGTTTGAAGCAAAGTTTCTGCATTTTTGACGGTTCTAGCATAAGCCGCTCAGGCGCAAGATATGAAAGTGGGCGCAGGCCTCAAAACCCAACCCCCAACACCCCGTCTGAAAACAGTTAACTAAAAACTATAATTCTAGAAATATTTTAAGTAACCAGTTCTGGGCAAAATATTTCCGTCTGCTGAAAGAAATTGTTTTCGCTTGTACGTCGATGAAGGTTAGACATCCAGGTAATACGATATGCCAAAAAACAGTTACTTAAGCAACTGGATATGATTTTGAAAACGTCAGACGTTTCAGCTAGTATCCACTAGCTTTCGTCAGTGACTTAGAGACCAGAGGGGAAAGCAGGTTTATATACACAACCTGTTGATTGATATGCAAATAAAGTGAAGACAAATTTTTGGAAGTCGAAAAAGGAACAAAAGTCAGACAAGTCAAGACAAGATGATGCAAATTAGTCTGAAAACTCCTGTTATACAGGACAGGAGCCTAATTGTTGTCTGTCCTCGGGGCTGGGAGTGCCAAATCCCAAGTGCCGGAAAGATCGACCCGTAGCCCCCCTTCCCTGTTGAGGGTGGGGTTGTACATTCTTTCATATATTGCCTCTTTAACACCCCGTTCCCACCAGCGTGTTTCGCGGTCTAAGACATCCGTGGACTCGAGGTTGACCCTGGTTGTGTTGTAGGTGGTGGAAAATAGCTGAGGAGTAGCCGTTGGCACTAGGTCGGCAATGTTCTTTGTACCTTACTTTAAGCGGTCGACTTGTCTCTCCGATGTAGTCTTAGACAGGGAGCAGTACGACAGGAAGGTACAGGACCTATTGGGAGACAAAGACACCTACATGCCCTTGAAAAAGGACCCCACTAACAAGTTTAAAGGGAAAATCAGTTCAGCTCTCAAGAAATTGCAAACTGAAGGAGTTCTGGATCGCCCCACCTACCTAAAACTCAATCCCACAACGGAACAACCCCCTGCTTTCTACGGCCTTCCCAAAATCCACAAACAAAGTATCCCTCTACGACCCATAGTCTCCAGTATAGGCTCTGTCACCTATGAGTTAGAAGGTTTTCTAGCCAAGATTTTAGGACCACTAGTGGGGAAATCTCAGCACCATGTACAGAATAGTGCCGACTTTGTCAACAAAATCAAAGACATTCATGTAGAGGATGATGAAACCATCACTTCGTATGACGTGTGCTCACTTTTCACCTCCATACCACTCAAGGAAGCAGTGTCAGTAGTCAAGGAAGCCTTGGAAGCCGATGACACACTTGCAGATAGAACCAACTTATCCGTTGACCAAGTTTGTGAGCTACTAGAACTCTGCTTAGGATGCACATACTTTACCTACAAAGGACAGTTCTACCAACAAATGCACGGCTGTGCTATGGGATCACCAGTCTCACCAATTGTTGTAAACCTGTACATGGAGAAGTTTGAAAACAAAGCCCTCAGCACTTTCAATGACACTCCCCCGGCCAACTGGTTTCGATATGTAGATGACACTTGGTGCAGATTGAAAAAGAGGGTAGCTGCTGACTTCTTTGACCACATCAACCAGATAGATGACAACATCAAGTTCACACAGGAGCCAAGCCATGACAACATGCTCCCTTTCCTAGACACCAAAACTATCGTAGAGGAAGATGGTAACCTTCGTTTCGAAGTGTACAGGAAACCAACCCACACTGATCAGTACCTGGCCTTTGATTCCCACCACCCTTTGGAACACAAACTAGCAGTGATCAAAACTCTCCTCCATCGTGCAGACAACATTGTCACTTCAGACCAAGCCAAAACGGACGAACAAAGACACCTCCGAGGTGCCCTGGCTAAATGTGGCTACCAAAACTGGACTTTCAACAAAGCGCTCAAACCTTCAGATCAGTCTAAGAAAACCCAGAAGTGCAAACCATTGACCAACAAAAACAAGGCCAACATCACTATTCCGTATGTCCAAGGAGTATCTGAGAAACTCCGACGGATCTTCCAAAACTTCAACATAGCCACTAACTTCAAACCTCACTCAACCCTCAGACAAAGACTGGTACACCCTAAGGACCGACCTCACAAGGGTACCAAGGCGAATGTTATTTACAGACTCAAATGTGAGGAGCCCAATTGTAACAACACCTACATCGGAGAGACAAGTCGACCGCTTAAAGTAAGGTACAAAGAACATTGCCGACCTAGTGCCAACGGCTACTCCTCAGCTATTTTCCACCACCTACAACACAACCAGGGTCACTCTTTCAACCTCGAGTCCACGGATGTCTTAGACCGCGAAACACGCTGGTGGGAACGGGGTGTTAAAGAGGCAATATATGAAAGAATGTACAACCCCACCCTCAACAGGGAAGGGGGGCTACGGGTCGATCTTTCCGGCACTTGGGATTTGGCACTCCCAGCCCCGAGGACAGACAACAATTAAGGCTCCTGTCCTGTATAACAGGAGTTTTCAGACTAATTTGCATCATCTTGTCTTGACTTGTCTGACTTTTGTTCCTTTTTCGACTTCCAAAAATTTGTCTTCACTTTATTTGCATATCAATCAACAGGTTGTGTATATAAACCTGCTTTCCCCTCTGGTCTCTAAGTCACTGACGAAAGCTAGTGGATACTAGCTGAAACGTCTGACGTTTTCAAAATCATATCCAGTTGCTTAAGTAACTGTTTTTTGGCATATCGTATTACCTGGATGTCTAACCTTCATCGACGTACAAGCGAAAACAATTTCTTTCAGCAGACGGAAATATTTTGCCCAGAACTGGTTACTTAAAATATTTCTAGAATTATAGTTTTTAGTTAACTGTTTTCAGACGGGGTGTTGGGGGTTGGGTTTTGAGGCCTGCGCCCACTTTCATATCTTGCGCCTGAGCGGCTTATGCTAGAACCGTCAAAAATGCAGAAACTTTGCTTCAAACACTGGAAGAATCAGCATCACTAGTGGGACTACATTGTAATGAATCTAAGAGTTCAGCGATCTCATACCTCCATGACTAGTTTAGTGCTGTCGTAAATCGTATGCATGGTGACCACCTGCTTTCCCCTCTGGTCTCTCAGTCACTGACGAAAGCTAGTGGATACTAGCTGAAACGTCTGACGTTTTCAAAATCATATCCAGTTGCTTGAGTAACTGTTTTTTGGCATGTTTTCGCTTGTGTTTGTATTTACTCCGTGTCATTGGTTAAACCTTTATGACCACTTAGATTTCTTGATGAAAGCAACTTTTTTTATTCGCATGCTTACACCAGTTTTGGGGTTCCCTGGAGATGTCATCCATATAATCAACATGGCCTTAGAGTGTCGTACAAAAAATAAATGGCTAGAAAACAAATCAATATTGTTGTTCAATTTGATAAGTTATTAGTCTGCTATTTAATTACATGGATTCAACTTATTTATTTTGGGGCGAATTAACCGTGGACGTCATTGCCCTTATTCCCCACATTTTAATGATAAAAGAGGAAACAAATCAAAATCAGGAACTTTTGTTAATTCCTGTATTGATTAAGATGGACGAACATCATTATAACCATACAAACACATATCAAGGTGCACAACTGTTGCAAAGAATCTCAATGTACTACTGTAACCTTTACGTGGGAAAGATATGGAGATTTTTAAGCACACATACCTGTAAAGACAATAAGTGAATAAACAATATATTGCCATGCGCTCACAATATTTACAAATGGCGTGTTTAATATAGTAACGGACAAACAGTTGATTCAACCTTTATTTTATGTAACAGTGAAATTGTAGAAGATTATTATCACATGTCACATGACCACATAGAGGTTGCTTAAAAAGCCCACTATGTTCCGTACTTGCGCACTAGTTTACGTTTGGGCTTCGGATTGATAAGAGTCTCTGTTGTTAATGCACACGGAAGGACAATGAAACGTTGTATCTAAGGTCTCCGATTGAGATAAAGATTAACGTCTCAAAAATTTTGACATTATAAGGCGTAGATCTTCAAAGCCTGGGAAAAGTAGATTTTCAGGTAAGTCAAATCTGTGTATACCTTTCAAATTTTGTGGAGGTGAATCTTAAACATTATTCGTGCAATCACCATTATATCCACGGCACTTAAATTATTGGAAGTTCCTGCTTTGCTATTGCAAAAAGTCAATGAAAAATCAAATATTTTCAAAGCAATATTTTTATGCGCAACATAATGTTCCCAAGTTCTTAATCAGAAATGTAGAAAAGAAAGCAATAATACAATTGACATGTTATCAAACATTTGATATTCACTTTAACTTTATCAATCTAATTTTTTTTACTTATTTTCAGTCTAAGATGAAACCAACCGTTAGTAAGGAGATGCTGGTGTTTTGCATTTTGAGTGCTTTTTCACTTGGATGGTAAGAACGATCTAAAAGCTATTTAATTAAAGTAGCTAATATGCAGATATTCCTGATCGTAATTCATTAGTAAGTGTGGAGCACATAGCATTGTTTTGTTTTTTTTTTATTTTGAAGTTAAGTAAAAGTGAAGATGGTTTCACATAGTGTAATAAGAAAAAAATAATGCATTTTGAGTTTCTATCTAGTGAAGATACTGTAATGACATGTTAAATTGCCCATTCCTTTGTTTCATTTTTTGCGCACAGCATCGTCATGTCCCCAACGTTTACAAATCACGTCGTCGTTCGTGCAACGACAACACCAATGCCCCCTCCAGGATATGAAATAAAGACGATACTTCGACCGCTCAAAAAAGAGGACGACGACACATCAGTGCGTATAAACACAGAATTATTAGGGTAGGTTTTTTTTTGTCACTACATTGTCTGATGACCTTTAACTATATTCAGAAGGCTGATTTGGGCCAGATTCCATGTTAAAAATGTCTGGACGACTTGCACTAGATCTACCAAAACTGCTGACTTCTTCTCAAATATAACAATTTATCATTAGTGCCAAATTATGATTTTTGTGATACCTTGGCTGATTTTTATACAGGCAATACGGTAAAATTCAGTATTTTTTATACTACAACTTTTAATACTACAGTATTTTTACCCTTAAATTTTTGTGAAATTATACTTTCTGTTGAATGATACCTTATGAATTAAATCTATATCAATAGAACTCCTAATTTATGCTAATGTGATTATGTCATAGATCAAAATCCAAAATAGTTAACCCTATAGGTAGCCCCGGTGCAACCTTGGTATTTCATAAAAATTCATCACAAAGTTTGTTTACATTAAACTATCAAGATAGCATTTTGTTTTGAAGCTATGCCTGGAAAATATATTTAAAAAATTTCAAGATTGATGAGCCAAGATTAAGGACAAGTAAAATAGTTATGGTGTCATTTTGAATGACTCAAAGTTTAGATTTAAATAAACCAAACAGTTTTGAGGGGAAATATTTAAAGTTTGAAAATATTGATATTATCTATTCTGTTGTTTACCTTTGAGTAAAAACAAGTGCTTTTATAAAAAGCTGTCGATTGCCGCCGTTGTATTATTGCACAACAAAATCGTATGCAAAAAATATGTTTTTTTATAAAGTGATGATAAAGCCTTTGATTGAAATCTAGCTATGCTATACTACATACACATGTACATTGGGATTGTCACTATTGGCATGTAGACAGTTTAGGAAAAGATAACCAGAACTGATGCTCGAGCTCATTAGGAGCTAGTTCACGTCATTTTTAAGTGAGGAAATTAGATTCTTAATTATCAAATCTGAAATACAAAGATTTTTTATGTGATTTTTTATATTGACAGCTTGTCAATGGCCATACTACATGTAATATATTACCCATAGCGAGAATGTTAATCCCCAAGAATGCAATTTTAGGCAACACTTGCCCATATAATGGAAAGAACAGTAATAACAACTAGTTTTTTTATGTTAAAAAAATAAGTACTAACGTTAACAACTAGTTTTTGAATGTTAAAAAGCAAAACAGCGGATGTTAAAAAGAAAATTTAAAAAAACATATGTCGAGACTTGAATAATTAGTTTTTGAGTGTTAAAAGCAAAACAGCGTCTGTTAAAAAGAAAATTAAAAAAAAAAGTTCCGCAGCGGGGATCAAACTCACTACGTGTTGACACCGCCATTGCCATCCAGCAACGCTACCCATCGAGCCATTGGAGTGACCATGAAAGCTAGCCTTTAAAAGGAGTATGTATAAAACGTGTTGACATTCCTGAGTAAGAACAATTAACGTGAAATTATATTTGAAATGTATATCTGTGTCAACCATAGAGCTATGTTGACATTTTATCACATACTAGCCCAGTTTTTAGTGCTTCGTGCATAAGAGACCAGGAAGTGCAGACACAATGACGGGACTCGGTCAACAGAAATAGCCCGGATGTAGGACGAACGAACACCGGTCGGTCCAGGGAGCATGTAGGAAAGCCAGCACATTTTCGATTGCCGCGTGAGCGCGGCAATCGAAAAAAAAAACGATTATGTTATAACTACGTTATATTATAAAACACCGCAATTACTAGTGGTCATACGATAATTAATTTAGGAGTTATAGGGTTAGGGCCTCAAAAGCCCCCATCGATCCGAGGATGCCCAGTCTATAAGGGTTGAAGGCGTATTATCACATACTTAAAACATTGAAACAGGAAATATGTTCATTTGCTGAGCTTAATAGATTATCTGTGTTGATAGTTGTGGTTCTGAAACGGTTTTAACTGTAATTTTCGACATCACGACAGTACAACACCAGTTTTAAAACACCAGATGAAAAAGACTGTAATACATTCAAATTTGTAGGAATATAGGTCTAATTCTTGTGGTGCAAACTAATCCTATGTAGACGGGGTGTCGTTGACTAAAGTGCACGCGCCAACATTAATGTTGGATAGTGTCTGAACGGCTTACGTGAGAACCACCAAACTTGGTGATTTTCCCTAAAACATTGTTGGCAACAATTTTGTATTAGTGAAAAAGATATTGTAAGGTAAAAGATAACAGGTTTCTGAAAGGCATTTGTGCTAAATTTAGTAACTTCCGACCATATTATAGTATGTTATGGTTTTTATGTCAATTTACACATGCTTTCTAATATTAAAAACATCCCATGTAAGTTTATGTAAATTTTATCATTAAAAGGCATAATTAATGCTACTTTAATGACGTCATCGGCCAAAATTCTACACGGCGAACCATATCATTACATCAGGTATACACAGGTTTTCTTTTTTAAAATTTCATCAGTACTTTCATTTCTTTTTACAAAATGTTCATATTAATGCCTTTAGTCGATTTAGCTTAATCTTGAAAAAAATTGTTTCAAAATTGAAAATTGGTGATCCAAGATGGCTAACAATGCAAGCTATTCAATCTCTAAAGCTCTTGATTAAAATTATGTCGAAATAAAAATAATAGTACGTCCTTTAAACTAGAATATTAAAAATAGTGCAGTTTTAGTTCAAAGCCGTAATGTTAAAAAATTGGGACAAAAATAGACATATAATGTTTACTGAAACTTCCACTAAAACACAGTAGACCAGAAATAACAATAACATATTTAGAAAGTCATCTACTGAAAAAAATTGTCTAATCAAAGTGTTTTTTAAACAAAATAACTATTTAAATACTTCCTCATAAATAATAGATATAGGGTGCTTATTTAAAAAAAATACCTTTATCATTTTCAGCCTTAAGTCACTTCCAAATGCTTGTATAAAATTCCCGGCAATTACAAATATAAAAAAATTATATTTTCTTATTTAACACTTTCTCTCTAATTTAGTCTTTGTTATAATTACATATGTTACAAATTTAACCCTCAACAGTACACCTTCCCGGACTGATTAATCTGTACAGCTGGGATCCGCGCGTACCCCAAAGCAGCCAACTTTAATCTCAAATAGCGCCTGAACAGCTTAAGCTAGAACCATCAAATTTGGTGACCATTCCTAAAATGCATCTGGGAAAAAATTCATATTAGTTAAAAAAGTTAATGATTTTTTGTGTTGCCATGGCAACGGGTTTCTGACCGACAGTTTTTTTGAAAAAATCAGTAATTTTGGTTTAAACTTCAAAATTTTTAGGGATTTATATTCAATAACACTTCCGTTCTGACATTAATAACATCTTACATAATTAAAGATAAGTTAAATCATTTAATATTCATAATATATGCTAATTTAATCACGTCATTGGTCAAAATCCAAGATGGCGGACTACATTATTAGCTCTGACGTCATATAACGTTATAATTACACTAAAATTGTTAGAATTAATTCTATTAGTACACCATTCTATGAACATTTAGTGGCCATAAGATACATGTAGGTGCATTAACACATATTAAAACGGAAATAAAGTAATGTATAAGAACGCCAGTGTATCCATTACGATCGAAAGCCGGCTGGGGTCCGCGCGGACCCCAAAAGAAAATCAGATATGAAAATTTTTAAAAATGGGGAAACTGAGTTTTCTGCATTGTATTGAGGAAAAACTTTGTGGGTGACAATTACCTAAAATTTCATTAAAAAAATCTTTACTAACAAGAAAAATATTACAGCATATATAGTGCTGGGGTCCGCGCGGACCCCAGGTGTACTGTTTAGGGTTAAATATTCTCTGTCCGAGATGTACTTACTAAACTGGATACAAGTAAGGCCGTCGGCCCTGATAATGTTTCACCCTTTGTGTTTGATTTGATTTGATTTGATTTATTAGGCTGATAACACATATGTATGCAGCCAGGACTGCCCAACTAGCCGGATGCTATTATAAAGGGCTAGCCCTCACAACAAGAACATAAACAATTCGGAACAGTTAACAGTTAACAGTGTCAGTTACAATTCAGATAGGTATACTACTACATGACAGATGTTGCGGCCAAACGTTAACAAGCTAGGATATCCGGCCTGGGCGTCGTGCGTTTACTACAATTACATTTATATGTCTGGTTAATATACTATTACATAAAAGGTGTTGTGCACTATATTTACATTGTCAATACAATTCTAGTGAACTCGTACAGTTTTACTAAGTAGTTGTCGTCAAGTATTTATCAAGTATTGTCCATAGTCTGTTTTTAAAGGAGCTGATGGAGCGGGCTGTTCGAGTTTCGCTAGGGAGAGTATTCCAGATGGTTATAGCTCTGATCACAAATGTTCTCTGGGACCTGGTGGTTCTACAAACGGGTATGGATAAGTGTTCACTATTCCGTAAGGGATACCGGGATTCTGTGGCGGACGCTCGCGCTCGAGGTAGCAGACTTTTTTTTTATTTTTTTTTATAAAAAGTAACTTTATTCACACAACAACATCATAACAATACATTGCAAATGAACTAACAGTTGGTTTCATATTCGTGAGCACAAAACTGCTTACGATTTTCCTGAAGTTTTCGGTTTACAACACTTGTAGTATACATTGTTTACAACATGGTAAGCAACGTTTAAATTAAGCCTCTCACGGAACATTCATTTT
>NW_017802713.1:4607829-4614032 GCF_001625305.1 Branchiostoma belcheri
AAAGAATGGCCTGTTCCATCTGCCGTTGGCCATGGAACACGTGTTCCATTGCGGGTTACCTGAGGTCACATTGCACGTAAGTCGTGCGGAATGACCCACACATTCAATTTTATGTGCCTAAGACCTTCAAAATGTATCAAATCTCATCATTGTTAGTATTTGCATACCAGTAATAAGACTAGTAAAGCTTTCGAGATTCAATGTGCTTGTTCTCGCATCTTTGTTCTCAATTACATAGCTACTATATAGATGTATAAAAAGATAATCAAGGAAACGAATTAAGAACTTACAGAAAATTCAAACAGTCATATGAAAGAGAAAAATATCTGGACATTGAAAACTTCAGCTTTCGCCGAGCCATGGCTAAGCTAAGAATTAGCGACCATCCACTACACATTGAAACTGGTAGATACAGCCGGACTCCTCCGAATGATAGGCTCTGTGAACTCTGTAAAAATAATTGTATAGAAGATGAAAAACATTTTAATCCTGGAATGCCCATTGTACAGAGATCTACGCATCTCTCTCTTTAACACTATTAAACTGGGCCAGAGAGTTACAAAGTTAACAAACGACGAACTGTTCACATACATAATGTCATCGTCTAAACACCAGGTGATTGAGAAACTCTGTGAATTCGTGTACGCATGTCTCAAGAGGAGAGAAGAAACTAGTAAGCTACTAGTATTGTAAGCTTTAGAGTTAGATGAATTATAGTATACAGTAGATGTTAGTTTTGTTTTGTTTTCTTCTTATACAATTCCCTATGTACTAGTAACTAGTATCATACAGTATGTTAGGTCACCCAATGCATTTAGCCCGGAAGGGCATGAATATGCAATAAACATCATTGTCATTGTCATTATATAATTCATTTATTTGAGAATCTTTGCCAGTTTTACACTGGGGTAAGTTTGGAATAGTCCACTTTTGCGTGGGAGGGAGATGGACTGAAATATGCTGTATTTGCTCCCAAGCAAATGTCGGCCTCTCTAGTTACATGTCAGGTTAACATACTATTACATAACAGATGCTGCAGTCTAAGGGTTAACAGGTTATGAAATCTGGCCTAGACGTCATGCATTTACAATAATTACGTTGTGTACTATATTTACATTGTCAATACAATTCTATTGAACTCGTACAGTTTTACTAAGTAGTTGTCGTCAAGTATTTATCAAGTATTGTCCATAGTTTGTTTTTAAAGGAGCTGATGGAGCGGGCTGTTCGAGTTTCGCTAGGGAGAGTATTCCAGATGGTTATAGCTCTGATCACAAATGTTCTCTGGGACCTGGTGGTTCTACAAACGGGTATGGATAAGTGTTCACTATTCCGTAAGGGATACCGGGATTCTGTGGCGGACGCTCGCGCTCGAGGTAGCAGACTTTGCAGGTGTGGAGGACAGCGACCGTTCAACAGTTTGTACATGGTTACTGCAGTGTGAAACTTGCGTCGAAACTGGAGGGATGGTAGAGACAGTTCTGTTTAGAGACTATTGTAGGAAGGGTATGGGATCCCAAAGTGACCACTGATAAGCCTGGCTGTTTGGTACTGAACAGATTCTAAAGTCCTTTGGTCACGTAAAGTGAGGCCAGCCCAGACAATATCCGCTTACTCTAACGTAGGTCTTGTAATGGTGATGAACAGCCGGAGCAGTAAGTTAATATCGATTATGTTTATTATCGATATTAAGTTAATAACGTCTGTCTGAGCGCAGACGTAACCTGTGCCGGGCCTTTGCCCTTTCAGCTACAAGGTCTAGGCACGCCCCTTGGCTACCTGCAGACAGTAACCACCCACACAATATGCAGCTTAGGCAAACACGGCGATACAAACCACCCAAAGGGACACAAAGATATCTACGTAGCCCGGTTCCCTCAATGTTGCACATATTGAACACCTTGGACTTATAGTAGATTATTTTTATAATAGCTGTATATGTTGTAATAGTGTTTTATCTTATGTTAGTTGTAATAGTTTTTAGCTATATCATGTAATTTGTAACCGATCTTGTAACGCCGTAATTTTAACATAAAAGTGCAATAATCTAGTGCAATATTTGATGCTTATGCTTAAGTTATGTACATGTTAACTAGAAAGGCCAATATTTGCTTTGGAGCAAATACAGCGATGGGTTCACCACATTTTACGACATGGCAGGGAAAGAATGAGAAACACAAGGGAAAACAATGATTTACATTGATATAACTATAATATGAAGTAAAATACAACTAAAACAACAGTTGGATAGCTATTCCCTACTTTATTGGTTAGGATTTTTAATTGCATAATGCAAACTGTTGATTTTCAAAATAAAAAACGTCCATGCCCCGCATTCCAATGCTGGAGCAGGAAAGCTTGAAATACCTACCAAAACACTTGAATACAGACATACTGTCAGTATGGAAATGCTCTGTGCAGGTGTTAATCAAGTTAAATCCCAACAGCCAATCAGCAAGAAATGCTCTGTGCAGGTAGAAATGCTCTGTGCAGGTGTTGATCAAGTTAAATCCCAACAGCCAATCAGCAAGAAGAATAGAGGAAAGCTGCATGCCTATTGGTTGATGCCCTGCATTCCATTGTGATGACTCATGCCCAAACGTGGTAAACAAGGCACACTAACGACAGTAATACATTTGCTATAACACAGCCAAAAAACTCAAATAAAACCATTCTAAAAGCCTGTATCACAATAATTTAAAAAACGCCTAGGGGTATTTGCCCACTGTACGTCCATACCAAATTTCAGGACCTTGGGCCCTAAAATGAAGAAGCTGAATCCATTTAAAAAATGGCAGGAGAAGGAGAAGGAGAAGAAGAAGAAACATCAGAAAAAGCAATATGGTTTCACCACACCACTTCGTGGTGTGGTGAACCCATAAATATATTCTACCTGTGTATCTCATTGTAAAAGCTGCCCAATTCAGCCTGCGGGCTGCAATTAGCAACTTATATGTATGCTGTATGTATGTTCCTTTCGAAATAAACCAGTCTATAATTATATTGTACTTCAAGATTACAATTCACTGCCATACATGGGTTGTTCAACATATTTACTATTATAGTGAACCTGCGGGAGCCCATTTCTGAGTTTGTAACAAAGGCAATAAAGACATGGACAGGTCTAGGTTGACTCCCCTCTTTCACCGAGCATTTGTGTTGTAGTGATTTCCGCGTTTAGTCATTGCGTACATGACTAACCCTTACTAAAATATCCATCACAAAAAGTAATCTTCCCAATTGATACGCTGCAGTTGATCTATTTCTTGACAGATGTTCATTCGAGCACCTTAATGTCAGACGTGACGTCAGATGCAGACAATCAAGACGTCCATATACGTCATGCGTTCAAGTTTGTCACAACTCGTTGCGCAACAGCCACACAGAGCTCGGCTCTAAGAGGCACAACTACAACAAGACGACTGAGGGCTGTTCTTCGTGCCTTCATGAAACCTTCACCACCATCATCCTTTAGTAATAATGCTGGAGCCGCAGACTTCTGTATCTGTATAGCCGGTATAACCGCCCTTCGGCGTAACACACCAGCTTCTATATCTGTATAGCCGGTATAATCGCCCTTCAGCGTAACACACCAGCTTCTGTATCTGTATAGCCGGTATAACGACCCTTCGGCGTAACACACCAGCTTCTGTTTCTGTATGACCGCCCTTCGGCGTAACACACCAGCTGTAGTTCCTTTGAACTTTTATTCAGCCCGTCTTTTCACCAACAAAATGTAGTTAGTTGTAAATACTTCTAAGCCCACACTAATTTAATTATTGTTGGTCCTCGGATTTTTTTAAAGATAAAAATAGGAAGCGACATTCAAAGTCAAGTCAAATGCATCCTCTGATAGCCCCAAAGGGTACGGAGGTCAACATATCATGCTGTTTTTTGTTTACTTGCTAATTATTCAAGCAATGAATTTAACCTTTTCATCAATATCAATGCATCAAAAGATGGATAAACTGTAACAACCAGGAAGGCAAGGAGCTTTCTTCAACTAGTTGAACTAGTTTTTTTTCTTTTGCAAACCAGAAAAAGACGCGGGCAAATCTGAGAACCAGTTGAGTAAATTGGTGTGGCCTAAATCTCGTAAAAGTTTGAGACAAGAAATATTATAGATGCCATGTCCTTAGTAAAACTTTTAATACAGCAAGTTCTTCCACGACAAAATTATACATACGACAAAATTATACATTTGCTTAGAAGTTAGAACTATGAAGCTTCAAAGCAACCATTTGACAGAAGTGTTGTTCCCGAACAGTGAACATTCATGAACAAAAAATCAAAAGTCCATCTTATTTCCTTTCCAGATCTTGAAATCACAAAATAATGAAGTTCAACCATTGTTGTTGTCTTGTAACCAAATAACTGATAATTCTTGCTATTTACAAATGTTTTAAACATATTTACAGATAAACTGTAACACATAACACACTGTGACATGATACATTAAGAGAAATTCTTCTAGTATCTTTGAAATGTCCTGACAGCAAATTACCTGACAGTGTACTTATCAAAGACATATTAAATACAGTGTAGATTATACATGTATAATAATAGTGAAATAGTCTAAATTGGCAAAAATAATTACTCAGTTACTGGTGTGATAACATTTTGGCATCATTCCTGAGACGGCCAAGCCAGGTTTCTATCATTTTTTTTCCTTCCACAAGAAGGCAAACAGTTTATCCAGATGTTAACCAGTTTTTACGGTGCATTTTGTACTTTACACGGCGCAGTCTCCACATTTCCATGTGCCATCACTTGGAGGGCAGACAGGCAGGCAGCTGACGTGAAAGATCCTCTGGCATGCCCTGCACGCCTCAATCCTTCCGAGACCCTCCTCCTGCTTGCAGCAGCAAACCAGCGAGATTCTGCTGACCCTGGTTAGACCGACTTTCTTCCTCCGATTGGTCAGCTGAGGAAATGGTGTGAGCCTCCCTTGTTTGAAGCACTTCTCCAAATGGCTCCTCATCTCCCTGTCGTCATACGCAATGCTGCTCACGTCTTGTCCCTGTGCGATGTCCACTGCCCAGGCGATGGCAAACAGCCCACAATCAAAGACATTCTTCTGACGGTGTACCTCTGGTAGAATGATGGTCAGGATGTTCCTCTCTTGGTCTGCAAACGCGGCGTAGGTCTGGTAAAGCTGGACTTGCAGAGATGCGGTCATGTCGGCGCCAATGCTGTCATACAGGCGCACCTGTCCGTCTGCGTAAGACGACAGAACCCAGTGCGCTCTTCTGTTGTGGTGGATTTGTAGCCCCTTTCCTGTCATCTTGGCAAACCCGTCCTCGCAGAGACCAACTGTAGGGGCTTCCAGGCCTTGGAGTGCCGGGTACTGGTGGTGGAGCAGCCTCTGGGCAGCCTGGATGAGGTCGTCTGTCAGCATCTCGTTGTTTGTCAGAACCGCCTTGTCACCAGCGCTCAAGTTGACACTTGGCCTCCCCACTTCACACTCCTTATAGTAATAATACTTATAGTGAAAAACACGATTCAGATTCAGATCAATTTGGGCTCTCTTGGCCGACTTCTTGCCACTTGTTTGGTGGCTTTCCTCGGTGTCCTCTTTTGATGGAGACCCGGATGCCACCACCACCGGCGCCTTGCTGTCGGAGCAGATCGCTTGCCTGCTGCCATCTGCGCGGTTGTTTGGGGATGCAGGACGGACCGCGATGATGCGGCAGCCTCCTTTGGGGACATGAAGTTCCACAGCTGTAGCATCGGGAACATCTTTGACAGTCGGAACAAACTCAG
Source organism: Branchiostoma belcheri (assembly GCF_001625305.1). Taxonomy (NCBI): domain Eukaryota; kingdom Metazoa; phylum Chordata; class Leptocardii; order Amphioxiformes; family Branchiostomatidae; genus Branchiostoma; species Branchiostoma belcheri. Next base: position 4,613,593 of record NW_017802713.1, read on the forward strand.
GCTCTGCGGGGAGGTCTGCGTCCTTCATCCTGTGAGGATAGAGGTGTTTGAGTGAGTTTCTAAAATATTGTATGTTGAGTGTTTATCTTTAACAAATCAAGGCTATTTTAGATACTGTGCTCAAAACCATTTTTTGCGTAAAATGTGTACTTACTCGAGGTTGAAGAGGAACTGCCTCTGCAGCCACAGTTTCTTCACTTTAATCTCCACCTCGACCAGGCTGTCATGAAGAGTGTCCAAGGAGTTGTTTCAATAAGTGTTCTTTAATCACACATGAAATAAATCATTTACGGTAATAACAAAGCTTAATACATATTCATATTAAAAAAACATGCAGAAAAGGCCAGCTACTTTTTCCAGGGCCTCCCTGTAATTGAGATTATGATAATTACTAATCATGATAACATACTTTGTAGCAGCAGACAATAAAACAAATAATT
>NW_017802713.1:4614052-4633191 GCF_001625305.1 Branchiostoma belcheri
TCTTTTTGTACACCTGTTGCTGTAACGTTGCATTATTTGGATCAGTGGCCAGTTGTTTTTCTAGTCTCATTAAATCTTCTTCTAAAACTTTGCTAGTCATGCGTCTTTCATTAGCTTTTTGTTTGCCGTAGTCAATCGAAAAACATCTTAACTTTATTTTTACAATAATCCCACATCATTTGTTTGTTCTCGATCGACGAGGCATTTAGGCCATCTTCGATATTCTTAATAATCTGATTAACACTGTCTACATAAGCTTTATCATACAATAGTTATTAAATTTCCAGTATGATGAACCCTTATCCTGTTGGGTCACACACATGTCCATCATGACTGCTCTGTGGTCACTACATGGAAAGGACCAAATCTCACAGCTGGTACTTTTATCAAATAACAAATCATTAACAAAGATATAGTCCAGTCTTCTAGCAATGAATGGATTCTTTTTGGACCAGGTGTACTCTCTTTCAACACCATGAAATGTTCTCCATATATCAACAAGGTCATGTTCATTCAAAATATTATTCAAAATTGTCATTTCTGTGCTGTCGTGGTCCCTTCCCGCTATATTATCGAGAGAGTTGTTAAGGGTCGTATTAAAATCTCCAGCAACCAGTACATGTTCAAAATCAGTACAATATTTTTGTATCATGTTCGATACTTGGGAGAGAAACAGCTTTTTACATGTCACAGCATTTGTGGCATAAATGTTGAAACAAATTTTTCATTTTGAGACGTAAATCGTACACCGATAATACGGTCAGAAATATCAATGAACTCAATGTTTTTACAGTCAAAATGTTTAGATATAAGAATAACTTGCCCCTTACTGTGACGTGTGCTGGGATGGGCAAAAAGTTTATCACCCCACTCTTTCGTCCACAATTCAAAATCATCACTTGTTATATAGGTTTCTTGCATTAGTACAATGTCAATCTTTTTGACTTAAGAAATTGAAAAACAGTTCGTCGTACCGTTCGTTTCCTTAAACCTCGTGTATTGATGGTGAGCAGTCGTACCATAGGTGTCGGTGGAAGATAGTTCAGCTACAGTAACTATCCATTGTCTTTCCTTCTCCTCTGATCGTCCAAGCGACCATCGTCTTTGTGAAGTTTGTCCGGCTTTGTCTTATCAGGTGGAGTAAGAACGTTCTTTCTCTTTCTAGCTGACCTTGTTGACACAGGTTGGCGTCGTAGACCACGCTCCCCAGTGTTCTCGGTGCTGGTCGACGTTGGACGCGATGAGCGCGTTCGTCTCCTCTGATAGGACCCATCAGAGAGCCCTGCTTCCTCTTGTGGGGGTTTTGCTTTTGCCCCTCTTCCAGTGTTTTCGTCTTCGCTGTCTTCCACATCTATAGGGCTTTCTACAGCTTCAGCAGCCTCGTCCGGATCACAGGAAGCCCAGTCACCGCTGTGCTCGTCTCCGCTGTGGCAATCATTGCCTGTTTCACGGGTAGATCTAGTCGAGTAAGGGCGGGAGGAAGGGTTGGAAGCTTCCCTTGCAGCCTTAAGTCCAGCACTTACTGACTGATCAATATCTTTTCTGCTTTCACGAGATGGAATAGTTTTATCGGCTCTGCACCTACTTTTTCGTGTGTCCTTTCTTTCCGCAAATGTAGCAGGTGATGCGGTGAGGGCATTCGTGGAATGCATGGTCCACGGCTTTGCAGGATTTGCAATTGATAGATTGACCGTCATGGAACACAGTCACTTCTATATCAATTAAAGAATCAGTGTCTGTAGGATCAGGTATACTGTAAGTGGAGTAGCGCGGAAACGGGTTAATGATCTTAGAGACGTAGCAAAATCTATGCCCCGAATACAGATTCTGAAAGGGTGAGTCAACATTCCTGTTCTTCTTTTGATGCCTCTTAACCTCTGTTAGCCTTTCAGCCCGAGAGTCCACCCACTGAGCTACTTCTTCATCAGACACACTATGTGGGATTCCATGAATTGAAATTCTGGTTTCAGCTTTCCTTAATCCTGTCTTTTGAAAGTCCAGGATACCGAAAGACCCTGTGCCGACGACGACGCGACCGACACTGATCGCTTTTAGCTTTAGCATCCAGGCATGAAAAGTTGATTACCCAGGTGCGTTTTTGGCTAAGGTACTGCGCCCCTAATATTTCGTCGGGTTTTATGGCATCCGTCATCTCGTTTCGCACCGTATTGTATAAAGCTTCAACTACATCGAACTCAGAAAGTTTAGGCATACCGACTGCGTCAATTTTGATCCAAAGGTTGGTGTCTTGGAGCCTTGAAATGTCGTCACGTTCACGAGCCGCCATCTTTGCTGTATGCGTAGCTCGCCCTCCCACTGGTTGCGAAAAGAAGCCACAAAACTCTCACAGGGAAGAAAACGGGTAACTTCAAGGCAGCGACGACAGTCAGTGATCACTTATAAAACTTAGGAATCAAAATAACTGGAAAATGTGCGGTTTTCACCGCTAATGAGCCACCAGAACGCATATTCTGGCGAGCTCAAGAAAAAAGAACGTCAGGTGACCTCACCTGACCTTTCACCTTCAGGTGAGGTAGCAGACTTTGCAGGTGTGGAGGACAGCGACCGTTCAGCAGTTTGTACATGGTTACTGCAGTGTGAAACTTGCGTCGAAACTGGAGAGATGGTAGAGACAGTTCTGTGTAGAGACTATTGTAGGAAGGGTATGGGATCCCAAAGTGACCACTGGTAAACCTGGCTGTTTGGTACTGAACAGATTCTAAAGTCCTTTGGTCACGTAAGGTGAGGCCAGCCAAGACAATGTCCGCGTACTCTAACGTAGGTCTTGTAATGGTGATGTACAGCCGGAGCAGTAAGTTTTGGGGAATTTTCCTTCTTAGGGCACATAACAGTCCTGAAGAACGTCTTGCTTTTGTAGAGATGACCTCGATGTGTTGTGACCAGGACAGGGTATTCGTGAGAGTGACGCCTAAGTGTTTGTGGCTGGTGACAACTTGCAGTACAGTTCCTCCTAGGGTCACAGGGGGAATCGGTTGTGGTAGAGTACGAGTTGTAATGAACATGACTTTGCACTCGTCTATGTTGGCTTCTAGTTTCCATGTAGAAAGCCAGGTCGATACAGTACTCAACTCTCGGTTCAGTGTTGCAACTACGCGATGAACAGAATGATGGGAGAATGACAGAGATGTGTCGTCGGCAAATAAGTTGCCCAGACATTGTGTACGGCTGGTGGCAAAGTCATTGATGTAAAGGATGAAAAGCGTTGGTCCTAGGACGTAACCTTGCGGTACTCCGGCTAATAGGGACTTCCATGCAGACGTTGCACCCTGGATGACCACTCGTTGTTGTCTGTCCGAGAGGTAACTGGAGAACCAGTCATGCATAAGTCCACTGATTCCATATGCTTTTAGTTTGGACAGAAGTCCTGCGTGCCAAACCTTATCAAAGGCTTTCTGAAGGTCTAGAAATACACAGCCCACTATTTCTCCTTTATCCATTGCATCAGTCCACTCCTCTACCAGTCGAGTCAGCTGGAGGGTTGTATTGCCAAGTGGTCGAAACCCGCTTTGGTTGTCAGTTAATATCCGGTTGACATGATCCGTTAAACGTTTGTTAACAAGTGTCTCTAGAACTTTTGAGACTGTGCTGAGCAAGGATATGGGCCTGTAGTTGTTTGTGAGGTGGCTTTGTGAATGGGTGTTACGTTAGCCTTTTTCCATTCTCACGATGGTCAAATTTGGGCCCAAATATTCCAGCCTTTTTATCGAACAGAATCATGTTCGATATGACGTCATTCGAATCGAATCATGTTCGATATGACGTCAATCGAACCGAACGTTCGTTCGATCCGGGGTTACCCGCGGTCACGTACAGTAAACCCGCGGCTTCAAGCCCGGTTTTACATGGGTGCCGCCTAACAGTAAAAAAATCCACATTTTCACAAATATAAACCGATTTCGGGACAGTAAATCTATGCCCTGTTTTATAGTGGATATGTAACATGTAACGAAGCTACTGCCGTTATCGTGTGTGACCTTGACGATTGTTATTGTTGTTTACGGGGATATAAGTTACTCCCTGCACTTACTCACACGACCTGACATGCGTGCAATCGTGGTATTTAAACCGCAAGAAAAACAAATTCAATTTACCTCAAAAACGTTTTAAATTGTAGGTAAGATAAAAATCTCGATTTGTGTCGGACGGATTTTTTAAAGATGGCGGCGTTCTGGAATTATCGGTCTTGGAAGTTGAAAAAGTGCATTTTTGGCGAATTTTTTAACCTTACCAACACTTTAACTTTGAAATAAAGAAAACTGTCCGACTCAAATCTTAAGTTTGTTATACTGATCTCTAAAATGCAAAAATATGGAATTTTCTGAGAGATTTGGGGTCGGTTTAAATCACTTGTTTTGTTATTGACGTCGATTGTTCTAGAATAAGCATTCTACACGTGGAGGGTGATTTCACACACATTTAAGCATTGTAATAAAAAAAAAAACATTTGAGGTATATGCAGTGCGGATTTTATCACATTTGGACAAGAGAGTCCCCGTAAAACTGTTCATTATTGCTTAACAAAATATTTACCGTTAAGACTGGCTCCACGGAAGCCGCGCGTGGAACCCCGGTAACCTGATACCCTTCCTTAGAATTGGAAACTTTACCCTAGAAATTGACCGCCGTGTCTGTAGGAACTTGGCCAAGAAGGAGAGATTTGTTGTACAGACGAGTTAGAGAAACTGATATCGGGTCGGCAACTAGGTGTAATAGCCTCGGAGTGATCTTGTCGTGACCACCTGACTTTCCGACTTGCAGGGTGCGCAGTTGTTGGCGTACCTCTTCCTCTGACAACTGAAGCGAGTCTAGAACAGATTCAGGAACAGTGGTAGGTTGGAACGTCGGGGTTGGATCGCTTCTGCCAGGAAGGTCTGTCTGTTTGATGAAGAAATCGTTCAGAGCATTGGCCTTCGCTTCCGGGGTTTCTAGTATTACCGAGTCGACTTGGAGGGCCGGGATGCCAGTTGAGGTCGTTCCTAGTGCAGATTTGGCATAAGTGAAGAACCGCCTGGTCTTGCCGGTCTCCACGTCATTCACGAGATCCTCAATGTATACTGTCTCCGCCCTTCTTGTGAGATTGGTCACAAGATTTCTTTGTCTTCTGTAAGTGGCCCAGGCGTCCTCAGTGTTCAGCCGTTTTGCCCTGGAGTGCAGGCGGTGTTTTCTACGGATAGCGGCTCGGATTTGTTTATTGGAGTATATCCACGGCTTAGCTGTGAGGAATATGCCGTTTGCATATGGCAATAAACATGCTGTACCAAGAGTCCCATATGTCATCCATAGAGTCGAAGATAAGATTTAAATCCCAGGGGGCTGTTGCGATGTCTTGATGAAGGGCCTCGATGTCAGCTTTGTCGTATAACCAGACTAGACGTTTACCGCTGTGCTGGCTTGCCTGTATGGTAAGCGCTGTGGCCGTTATTAGATGGTCGGAGTCGCCAAGAGGCGCTAGTGTGCCCGTCTGGTAACACTTTGCTGGATGAGAAGTCGCTATCAGATCAAGTAGGTTCCCTCCCCGAGTCGGTTCATGAAGCACCTGTTCCAGTCCATGATTCAAGAAGAGGTTTTCAAGTTGACGCCCCGGGTTGTCAGTCGTGTTGCTGGCTATAGCTAAGGTCCCAATTACGACGGTGCCCGTCGGGGATGTAGCCCCGGCTGGCCCCGGCCGGGTTCAGGAGTCGAGCGGGCATCGGCTGTCGTGGTCACAATTGAAAGTTTCCTTCAGTAGCATTTTGTTAGAAATTTTGTCACCCTCTTTGGTCGGTATCCGGCAGGCACCCGGCAGGTACCCAGCAGATTCTCTGACGATGTCTTGTATTGACCTATACGTAATGCAGAATTCACGTATTTGTTGTGATCATTTGATCTGTGAGGTCACACATTTTACCCGGGTTTACGAAGTACACACCTTTATTCTGTTCATCTGGTCTGTGACGTAAGAAATGTGTCCCGGTGGAATGCCGGCAACCGGAGGGGTACCTCTCGGTGTTCTCACGATGAGGTCACGGCGTCTTTTTGTCAGCGGGGCCCGGGTAGAATTTAACTCAGAATTAAATTCTTATCGGGGCCCCGACGGGCCAAAAAATAGCCCGGTAGCCGCAGGGTGCCCCGCGGGGCCACGTCGGGGTCCCGCCCGAAAGTGGTAAAAAACAGCCCGGGAACTACCCGCCAGGGCCCCTTTTCCCAATTGGGACCTTAGCTTAACCAGTTGCTGTTCTTAGCGTTGAAGTCTCCAAGAATGACTTTAATAGACTGTGTTTGGTTCGTAGCTAGTCGCACTTGACCTTCAAAAGAGTCGAAGAAAGTGTCATCCGCCGAATGTACAGTTGATTAGAAGACTCGTGTTGGCCTTTGTAATTTCACACCATATAGATTCTAACTCATCAGTTTCCAGATCACAACGTCTTGTATTGTACAGGTAATCACTGACATAAATCATAACGCCACCTCCGCGTCTGTTTCGGTCTTTGCGGTGCGCCTGGTATCCTTCCAGTGCAATGTCGCTGTCAGCTATTTCATCGCTTAACCAAGTCTCAGTTATGCATTAAATGCCAAATTGCATGGTACATGATAAGGATCTGAGTTCATCTATCTTAGGAAGTAAGCTCCGAGCGTTGAGGTGTGCTATTGTCAGTAGGTTTTTGGAGTTTGAATTCAGGAGAGTTTCGGACATGTCTGACGCAGGGTCACACGTTGTGTTATGGCTCAGTGTGGGATTCATCTGCATAGTCAGGTCGAGATGAGTAGCTTGTGTTGGCACATTGTTAGTTCCTATTCGCAAGGACAGAGCGACTAGGAGCAAAAACCAAATCAATTTCAGAATGTGGTCGAGCATTATGTCAGTTACTTGGCACCTTTCCTCCCCCTTTTCCGCGAGGACGGGGCACTTTTGGTCTTATAGGTCACTTCGCGGTTACCAGAAAGGGGGGACACTTTGCCTGTCCCCTTTGCCGTCTTGCCTGCCTCTTTCTTGATCTTTTTGTCGGGTCGTCGTGTTGTATTGGAGTCTTCCGACTCACTTGGGCTTGACTCACTTGGGCTTGACAGAGGTCGTTTGATGGCGCTCTCATCTTCTGACGAGTACTCAGAGATGTGATCGCCAGATTCATCCAGTTTGAGGGAAAGACCATCGGCTGACTGGGCGATTTCCGTATCCTCTGTATCGGACATCCACTTGCTACCCCCCTCTTCTGGAAGAGGTGTAGACTCAGGGTGCCCTTCAACAGCTTGGGGAGGGTCTGTGCTTCATCAGGAAGGTCGGTTGTCGTAGGTGCCGCCTTGCTGACCTTTGTTTTGGCTGGTGAGTTAGATTTCACCACATGTTCACGTGGAGGCTTCGTCCCGGGTTTAGGGGAAGTCTGCTGCGCAGTGTCCCCAGCACCTGGGAGAGCTTTGGTGAAGTACGGCAACTTGGGTAACATACCCTCCTCTTCATTGGCACCCATCGAAACCTCGTTCTCGTTCTCTTTCGCTCCTTCCAGATCTTGTTCCTCCCCGCCATCAGCCTCGGCAGGCCGAGCCGCATCCCCGGACTTGGCAGTGGAGGAGGTCTCAGTGGGACTTGTTTCTGCTGGGCCACTGGACTTAGTGTGTTCAGAAGTAGTGCTTGCGGTTACAGCTTTCGCCCACGACGTTCCCATGCTCAACCTGTTGGCAAAGCTGAGCTGACACGTCCTGCCAGCGTGGCCTGTTTCTCTGCAGATATTGCATTTTATCTCGTTAACACACACACATCCGCCTTATGCCCTATTTCGCAACATTTGTTGCATTTTACAGCTGTGCAGTCAGCAACAAAGTGTTCCTCGCTGCCACATCTATGGCACAGCTTCGGCTGGCCAGAATACCGTATGCCTATCAGATCGTTCCCTATACGGAAGGAGCCAGGTATGTGTTCCTTGAGCTTGATACGGTATTGCCGGGTGCCTGATAGAATTTCTGGGAAGCCTAGGTTAGCATACGTCAGGAGTCTGGACGCATCTATGGTCCCATACGCTTGGAGACGGTGACGAACGTAATTGTCATCCATGTCCATTGGAATGCCGATGGCAGTGACCACAGTAAAGTTCTTCCAAAACAGTTCGCAGTCCACTGCTGTATCAAGTGCCAGCGTAGGTGCGACTTTGGCTAAAGCCGCCTGCGAGGTGAACATTACTTCACAAACCCCCTTGCCTTTGTTCTGGATGCCTTTAATGTCCCCTCGTTGTGCCCCATGTTTTTGCACAAGTTCGAGGACATCCTTGAACTGAATGGTGTCTTTGCTCAGAAAGCGCAGACCTACAATCTTGTCACGGTGTTGTTTTGACTGAACCGGCATTGTGTGCAGTAGTGAACGGTCCCGTGTGCTTCGACCTGCTAACAGGGGGCACCTTTGTGTTGAAGAATTGTGCCCAGGTACTTGCAGTCCCTCTGACCTTACTGTTTAACAAATCTGTTAGCGCAGGTGTTGTTCCGTCGTGCTGGAAAGACGCACACGTATCACCTGTTTATAAGAAGGGTGACAGGCAAGATGTATCTAATTATCAGCCGGTTTCTTTATTGTATATTGTAAGGTCATGGAGAGATGCATGTATGATATGGTATTCCCAATTCTGCATGATTCGATTCACGATCTGCAACATGGATTTATAAAGGGGCGTTCAACTGCCACACAGCTACTTGAGGTTTACCACAGTGTAGGCTCCATCCTTCATCGTGGCGGGCAAGTCGATATGCTCTTTTTGGACTTTGCTAAGGCGTTCGACTCTGTTCCGCATTTATTTATTTATTTTATTCACATTTATTTTCCGAGGATGAGGCAAAAAGTTATAAAACTTATCTCAGCCCTCTCCTCACACATAAAAGGATACAATAAAACAAAGTAATAATAATAATAAGAAATGACAAGGGTACATAGTAGGCTGGTGTACAAATCAAAATGAATCAACTAAATCAAACAAAACGTCCTGTCTGCAAAATAAAGTTGAAAACCACATCAAATATGTTACAGTTGTTGACAAACGACAATGAGGGGTTACCCCTGAGAATGGTTGAACATAAAGTGTTGTCGGTGACGTTGTTTGTGTCAAATGGCAGAATGTTAGTTAGAGATGATAACATGTCAATGCGTTCGTCAGTGTACAGTGGGCAGTGTAGGAAGTAGTGTACAGCTGTTTCGTTGAAGTGACCACATTTGCACGCAGGACTGGGCACACATTGATGTTGGAACAGGTGAAAGTTTAACTGACTGCGGTTGAGTCTGAGTCTGGTAAGGTGGATAGCTGGGTTTCTCGGACCGTGGGAGAAGTGAGGTTGAGTGTGAGGGCTGTGATAAAACGTCTCCAACTCTTTTTTAAAGATGGCAATTGATGTTGATGCTCGTGTAGTTAATGGCAAGTTATTCCAGGAAACAATGGAAGTAGGCAGAAAAGATCTTTTGAATTTCTCAGTTCTAGCAGGAATTAAGACGTAATTCTGATCAGTACGGAGACTGTAGGGGGTGGAGTCACGGGTTTGTAGTGGTACCAATTCCTGTAAGTATTTTGGTGCTAATTCTTTGATAATTTTATAAAAGTTTACAAGTTTATGCTTTTGACGCCTACATGACATGGTTTCCCAGCCAACCTCAGACAAGATGCTATTACTATTTGTTCCTCTCATTGCGCCAGTACATATCCGAGCTGCATTGAGTTGAACAGATTCAATTAAGTCAGAGTCTTTACCAGTTAATCCGTCCCAAACAACGTCGGCATACTCCAGTAATGGCCTTATCATTACTTTATTATAAGGTTTCAAGAGTTTTCGTGGAACAAAGGATACTATTCTTTTAAAAGGTTAATCCGTTTCATCGCGGTAGCAGTTATAATTGAAACATGTAATGACCATGATAGATTAGGGGTAAGATGTAGGCCGAGGTGTTTGTGGGAAGGGACTTCCATTAACTGAACTCCTTTAAAATACAATGGTGGGTGGGCAATTTTTATACGTTTGGATGAAAATGTAATAAGTTCAGTTTTGAGTGGGTTAAAGGTCACCAGCCATTGGTCTGCCCAGTTTTCCACTATTTTGAGGTCATGATTTAGTCTATCAGCTGAAATAACAGGATCTCTAACAACTTCGGTCAGTGAAGTATCGTCGGCGAATAGACGGCCGTCTGTTACCAAGTCATCCACTAAATCCTTAATAAAAACGAGAAAAAGCAACGGGCCTAAGAGCGAGCCCTGTGGCACGCCCGCATCAACAGGCGCCCAATCAGAACAGGTGCCGTTAATCACGACACGCTGTTGTCGGTCGTTTAAGTAAGAAGAGATCCAAGCTAGAAGAGATCCGGTTATTCCTAGTTGCTCTAATTTGAAAATTAACCCCGCGTGCCAGACTTTATCAAACGCTTTGGATATATCTAGGAAGACAGCGCGTGTATCAAGTCCTTTGTCAAGTGCAAGATGCACATTGTGAGTTAGATATGTCAATGAATTTATTGTGGAGTCCCCAGGGGAAAACCCAGAGTTCCGATCAGTAAGCAGATTGTTTTCAAGGAGGTAAGAAGACAGTGGCATGTAAACAATTCTTTCAAAGACTTTCGATATACAACATAGAAGAGAAATAGGCCTGTAATTTATCTTGTCTTGTTTGTCGCCTTTCTTGTGAATTGGAACTACGTGAGATCGCTTCCAAATTGTTGGAAAACAACCACCTTGAACTGATAAGTTAAACAAGTTGGACAATGGTTCAGCCAAGGATGGGGCAATGTGTTTAAGCAGTCTATTACCTATACCGTCAGGCCCTGTGGCCTTACTTATGTCAAGGTTACACAGGACTTGATAAACTTCGGCTGGAGAACAAGTAATACAATCAAGAGTACACTCAGTCCTGGGTACAAATTGGGGAAGAGAGGCACCCATTGTGTTTAGGTATGTTTGTGACGCAAAGTACTGATTGAAAGTATCAGCTTTGGCCTTATCGTCGGATATAACACATCCATTGTCAATCAAAGATGGTATTGTATGATCAATTTTGCCGAGAAAAATTTCTTTGGAGACTGACCACCACTTCTTAGGATTTGTAGTCGGGTTTGCGAGATCGAGACACCGGCTGAGTCGATAGTTTAACTTGGCTTTCCTGATCAAATTTGTGCAGGAATTGCGGATGTGTTTAAATGTAGTAAACAGAGTTGGACTTTTCGTCCTTTTGTACTTCCGATAGATTCGCTTCTTTTTCCGCATTTACTGTTGCTTCATAAGCTACAGATGTATGGGTTTAATGGTAATCTCCTGTCTTGGTTCGACTCGTACCTTGCTAGCCGAAGGCAGCGTGTGGAAGTCGAAGGTCGTCACTCCGAGTGGCTCCCTGTTACCTCTGGTGTCCCTCAGGGCTCAATTTTATGGCCAATGTTATTCTTACTATATATCAATGATCTACCTAGCACTGCTAAACACTCCATTGTAGCGTTGTTTGCAGATGACTCTAAATGCTTCAGAGAAATTTGTAACACTGATGACTGTTATAAGTTACAGAATGACATTTCTTTCATGCATGAGTGGAGTCTTCAGTGGGGAATGTCTTTCCACCCAACTAAGTGTATGGTTCTCCGGTTAACTCGCTCAAAGAGCCCATTAACTTTCACCTACCACATGTCAGATGTCGCCCTAGATACAGTTAATAGCATGAATGACTTGGGAGTTCTAGCCCAATCTGACCTGTTGTGGAAAAGTCATATTGTGAAAATCGTGGCGAAAGCCAATTCTATGATCGGCTTCATTATACGCACAGTTGGTTACGAATCCAGTCTGATGGTACGTAAGTCCCTATATGTAACACTGGTTAGACCAGTGCTAGAATATTGCTGTCAGATATGGTCACCCCTGTCCCATAACCTCATGTCCCTGTTGGAGGGTGTGCAAAGGCGGGCAACCAGGTTTATTGTAAGTGCAGATGCAGGCGCTCGTGCCCTCGACTATAAGGGCAGATTACAGTATCTCAACATGTTACCGCTTTCGCACAGGAGAGAGATTGCTGACATTATGCTTTTTGTGAAGTCCTTGGCCAATGTATATGATTTACACATGCAGAACTATGTATCATTCTCCACTAGACTAATTAGGGGTAGTAGGGCTCACATGCTGATTCCCAGTCGTTGCAAAATTCCACTTTTGCAATGTCGTACATCCCCCGACTAGTGGCCGAATGGAATAAACTAGAAACGCCAGTTAGGGCCTTGGGGGTTGCAGCGACAAGTCAGTCTGACATTTTGCAATTCAAACAGTGTCTTGTCCAGTCAGTAATCAACAAGTTCCAGTACAACTTTGACACAGACAACATATGTACATGGTCTACGGCTTGCAGGTGTGGAACATGCATAGCGTTAAGACCGCGCTGACATTTACGTAGTATGATATTTGATTTATTACATGTCCATATTTTTGTATGTATATTTATGTATTGCTTTCATACTTTATTTAAATCCAATGCTGTTTTATACTGTTTTTATTGATGTAATTAGGGGAGGGAGCTGGTAAAGGTGACCCACCTGTTCTCCCCCCCCCTCCATGCATGTGCTGGTAAATTTTAATAAACAAATAAACAAATTCCTATCTTGTAACATCATGCAAATTTGGTCCTGATTTTTATAAGTGTTATCTTATTATGTTAATCTTCACTTAAACTACCTACAAATGATGATCGTCCGTATTACTTGAGTGTCCAAGTTTAAAGTTGGTGAAAACTACAAAGCTATGGTTTCGATATGGCTGCAGTTAAATGGATGGAGAGGTACCTCTCACAACGCTTGCGGTGTGTTTACTACAATGGCCGTAACTCTTTCTTCAGGGATATCACATGTTGAGTACCTCAAGGGAGCTGGCTTGGACCCCTTCTTTTCGGTATATTCACAAATGATCTTCCTCTAGCCACAAAGGGGGCTGCCTCAGTTATGTATACAGATGATACTTCCGCTTACACATGTGCACCGTCAATCTCTACAATTAACTCCACCTTGCAGAAGGAGATACAACACATAAGTGACTGGATCTTAATGAACAGGTTGTTTCTCAATGCAGGCAAAACAAAATCAATGGTAGTTGGAAGTAAACCAAAAATAAAAAAGAACCTAGTACTCACCTTATATTCTAATGGCCAAGTCATCCAGCAAGTAAAGGAAACAAAACTCCTAGGCATTACTCTTGATGAGTGCCTCACTTGGGACAATCATACAAAAGCTACTTCAAAGAAGATGGTCTGTGCATTGGGAATGATAAGGAAATGTGCCACCTACCTGGACTCTTCATTACTTAAGCTGCTAGTAGACTGCCTCACACTGTCACACGTTGACTACTGCTCGCCAGTTTGGTCCTCCACTTCACAAAAATGTTCAACTACTACAAGTCATGAAAAACAAAGCAGCTCGTCTGGTTCTACATTGTGACTTCAAAACCCCAGTACAGCAGCTCCATGCGTCTCTGTCATGGCAGACTGCCAAGGAAATGATTCTTATAAACACTGTCTCTCAGCTACAGAGGTTCATTACTACACATCAACCAGAGGTACTCAACAAACAGTTATGTCCTGTATCCTACCACCACAAGAAGACTTTCATCTATAGATCTTTAACAGTTTGGAATACTTTGCCACATGAGGTACAAGCAGCAACTAAGAGTAGGTTTAGGCAGGAGTTGTTAGAGCACATGCGTACATAGGCACATGTTGATATGTTACTTTCAAATGTTAAGTTAAATGTTGTATGTAAATAATGTTGTAATTTCGATGTAGTGTATTTGTACTATTGTTGTGTATTGGTATTACTTTAACTCCAGGAAGATTAGCTACATACTTGATTTTGTACCAATGTCTTGTGTGTCGCTAATGGAGTTTAATGATGCACATAAATAAAACACATAAAGTTAGTTAAAGAGTGCCAAGCGAAAAATAGTAAATTGTGCGATAGGATGTAAAGTGTCAAAGTAGTAAAAAGTTATCGATAACTAGACAAATTATCACAAAATTGTTGGCCGTCACGCGATCGGTCGGAATTCAGGATTTTTAGTGATGCAGTTTGTAAATGCTATAAAGGATTCTGTGTGTAGAAGTTGTCGCTACTATTATGTAGCGAACAAAATGTGTTTGCTCCTTGCCTAGATTAAAAACGAGTGATGTATGCATGATCTAATGCCAGGATTCCTTACACTTGTTTTTTTTTTCAAATCCAGGTTAATCAATAAGGTACCATGTGACTGCCAAATCCGTTGGCACTGGGACTACTATTCCACGAAAGATTGGTCTAAAAAACAACAGCAGCAGCTGGATAGTTTGAAGAGATACCAGAGGCGGTAGGTGTACATGATGACATATTTGCTGTAGGCAATCTGTATCGGTATAACCGGGATAACTGCATCGCAAAACAACAACATATCGTAGCCACGTGGTGTGGCAGCAGCATATTGCCTTTCAATGAAAGGCAACACCAACATTTATAAATAACCATACACTAGAAAATATTGAAAGTGAAACTGTTTATCAGTCGTTTATTTTCATCTTCATCTTTTAGAAAATAAAAAATTACCCATCGACTAGTTTCTTCTTTAAACCTTTTGATTTTAGCCCTTGCCAATTGTAAAAAAATGATGTACAAAGGCAAAACACACACACACACACACACACACACACACACACACACACACACACACACACACACACAAATGATTAGACACAAGCTGACCTGTGAAGGCATCTAAGATTTGGACATATGTCGTTGCTGCTGGGGCAATTAAATGTATTCTTTTTTCGTCGTTTTCTTACTAAATTAGTACGTCCAGGGGTATTCCTTAAACCGTTTATCTCGATGTTTAGAAGATGAGATAAAAAAAATACATATGGCGACAACACTGCTGCAGTACCGTTAAAATGCCCATAACTGATCTTGATCTTAAGCTACAGCCCCACATCTTCAATTCTGACAACAAAATAGGCAATCATCATTTGTGATACACAAACTATTTCACTTTACACAAATTTACAATTTTAATCTTATAATTAGTTTTCAGGCCGGTTTCTAACAAAAAATGTACATTTTTTGCTTCTGAAGCTCTGTTAGTAGAAATTCTTCGATCAGTGACTGTTTTTTGTAAGGTAAATGACGTACCTCCAAATTTTTGGTGTCGACTGTACACCTTGATCACGGAGTGACCTAGTCTCGCGAGAACACGAGACTACTGTTAACTCTACGTGACTGATGAACCTCTTTAACGATATTCTGGAGCTCTGTTATTAAACTATTAAATTTTAATTTTAGAATTAATATTCGGATACCTTGGACACTCAACCAGAGAACGTCCTTTACAATTTCGGTACATTCCAATACGAAAGTGTGTTGAAAAAGAACTTCGTTGCTATTTTAGGACAAAAAAATGTAGCTCCTTTGCATTGGTATTAAAACAAATGACCCGATGACACATCATTCTCGAAGTCGGGGCCTACTCCCCAGGAGGTAGTTAGTACAGTTAACACCGACCTGCAGATTGTGTCAACTTGGTTCAACGACTGGAGTCTCCAGGTTCACCCCGACAAATGCAAGTTATTTGCATTAAGTTACCACAGAACAGAGTGCAGCTCCCCCCTATCTACATCTCGTGGCAGATCGTTGAACAGGTACCCGCCTACACACACCTGGGTCTTACTGTGCACCAGTCCCTCACTACAAAATGGGATGATGGTCTAAATGAGAAAGGACTCAAACTTAGCTATGACAAGACAGAGTACATGGCTGTTGGCAAGGACCTGGTAACTCGTGACCTGGACGTTAATGGTCACGCCATCAAACCTGTTGATACGTTCACATATCTTGGAAGCACTGTTAATAACGCTGCCACCATTGACACAGAAATCAACAACAGAATAGCCAAATTTTCCAAAAACACTGGTGCGCTATACCCTCTGTTGAGAGATCGTAATATCCCAACAGAAGTGAGAGTCCACATTTACACTAGCATACTAAAGCCAATTTTGACATACGGCTGTGAAACATGGACGCTCACTGAAAGACGGAGAAGCATTCTCCAGGCAGCAGAAATGAGGGTATTACGGTTGATATATGGAGTCACAAAAAGAGACCACATAAGAAACACCACCATCAGAGCTTCCCTAAAGGTTGAGCCAATCATCAACTATGTGGAAAAAAGCCAATTAAGGTGGTTTGGTCATGTGAAAAGAATGGCAGCCACGAGGGGCGTGAAACGTATTCTGGAGTGGAAACCTCCTGGAAAAAGACCCCTCGGCAGACCCAGGATGAGATGGACTGACGGTCTGAAGAAAATCCTGGCCAAAAGAACAAACATTTCCTTTGAAGAAGCCGAAAAGCTGTGCGGAAACCGCACAGCTTGGAGAAGTCTGATTGGGACTCTCAACTGACAGACCAGTATGGTCTACAGGCAATCGGGTGAGAAGGTGAGAAGTCCCTACGCTGGACAGAACACGCCCAACTTGCCTCCAACCAGGCCAGGAGGACAATGGGACTCCTGTGGAAGCTACGTGGTAAATTCTCCCAAAAAGCCCTGGAACTGGTCTATTTCACGCTTATTCGTCCTAAGCTGGAATATGCCTCCATCCTACTTACCAATATCGTTGCTGCGGCATCCAAGATCCTGGAGCGAGTGGAAAACCACGTTGGCATCTCGTTTCGGGTTCTGCTGCGCGCACACCCTACTCAGAGATCCTCCACCAGCTCAGGTGGGATAGTCTAGCGACCAGGAGGGACTACCATCGGCTAGTTACCATGTACAAACTTGTCAACGGCCCCGTCCCAGCTCACCTCGAGCAACTAATCCCGACTACCCGAGTCGCAAACAGCCGATCCCAGCGACGACTGTGGAACGCTCATCACCTTCACATCCTCCGGTGCAGAACAAACGTCTACAGAGACAGTTCCCTTTTGTACACCTCCCGACTGTGGAACCGCTTACCCAGCGAGGTCACAGGGTCGGCCACCATCTCCATATTCAAGGCAAAATGCAAACACCACCTCTTATCCTGACTACTCAAACACCAATTGAAAATAAAAATCCTCCAACCGTTCCATTTCAACTTTGATCATTTTATCGATTCGTATTGTACATATATTGTATTGCTTCTGTATTGATTGAATTTGTATGTACTTTGTATGTATATTGCTATTGTTTAATATTGAATTGAATTTGTACGTACTAAGTAATATTGTATTTTGATATGCCTTGTATTTATGCACTTATGCGTCAGTGGTAGCCGCTACCAGCCTTGTTGCTGCCTGGTTGCCACTTGTTATGCACTGTTGCATTTAAACAAACAAACAAGCAAACAAACAAAATTTAGTATGAGCCTGCCTCGGACACATACTTAAAGAATACCGATCATACATTTGACATACACCCCTTAAAATTTGTGTAAAATGAGACTTTTCCCCTATTTTCCACATTTCTACAACTTTTTCAAACATTTATTTCATTTATTCATTTATTTCGAAACCTTTTAGCCCCGAAGGGCTAATCTTCCAAGGCTCAAACAATTAAAATGACATAATCACAACATAGTAGAAACATTTAAAAATACATACATACATACATGTACACCACATCAACAATAAATACACATAGATATTAACAATTTAAAAGTAGCGAGCAAGGGTCAAGGATCAGGTGACACTACTACTGTTTGAAACGGCTTTCTTAAAACTGATAACATCGCACAGTGTCTTAACGTCAGATGGTAGATCGTTCCAGAGCACGACTGCACGGTACAGGAATGAGCGTTTTCTGCTATTGGACTTAGGTATTGGTAATCTAAAGTTATGTGCGGAAGATCTGGTATTATGACTGTGAGATGCATGAACAGGCAAAATGGAGCTACTTTAACATTTTGTATATTGGACATTTTTTGCTATTTTTGACTATGGCCCCTGTGTATAAATACTAAAACAAAGTGACCTGGAATTAGGTATGGAGGACCCTTGGACACTTTAGCCAAGAGAAATTTGTTCACAACACAAATGGGCGTTTTTTTATTTTAAGACAAGATGCAATTTCTTTATCCTCTGTCTTAAAAATAAAACCAAATGACCTAAACATTTGGTATGGAGGATCCTTGAACACGTGTCGAAAGAATGGTTTTTCGCAACTTTGGTATACATCCCTGTAAGATCTTATAAAATATGATTTTTGTATTTTCAGTCAAAAATAGACTTTGACTATCCCTTATTATATCTGAGGGTCGTTGAGGACTAAGTAATGGTGCTCTAACGACCATCAACTAGGTCAAGGGATAGTTGACGTGAGGTGAGACAAAAATGTACTTATTTTTTCTCACCCCTGCCCTTGGGAACATGCAAAATGGTGTAAAATCATAATTTTTCTATTTTTAGACAGAAATGTAATTTTTGGCGCTGTGCCTTAATATCAAAACTAAATTACCTGACATTTTGTATGGGGACATCTTGTAAACAACCCCACAGGAGGTTAATCACTGTTTTGGCAAATATGAACAGTCCATATTGCAATGGGAAGAAAGATTGACTGAAATATGTTTCATTTGCTCGTGAGCAAATGCTTTCTTTTGTTCTTCTTGTATTATTGAAAATGTGTACAAATATAAGATTTGTATTTTGCTACACTTTCGTTTTTTTCGTTTTTTTTAGACAAATGGATGCAAACTACGTCTTCAATCAGGTACATGGCATGTCTCCCATTAGTTACCCAGCTCATGGTGTTAGCATTCGACCTCTTCAGGCAACAAAGTTGGAAGGTAACATGCATTTCATTTTGTTCAAGGACGTTATTGTAGTTTGAGTTGTATCTAAGAAAGACTCAATATGAAAGTAACTACTAACCAACGTTCTCGAAAAATGTAAATAGATCATCGTAACTGGATGTTAGTCCTGTCACTACAATATATTCGATTGTTTCAACGTAAAAATAGATATTTTATACAAATGAAGATTTAAAAGCGTTTTTATCATTCAATTTTTTGAAATATTTCTTAACCACAGGTATTAAGATTGAATGGTTTGATATCAAAGACATTGATAAGAAAGAAGAATTTAAGGTAAGTCAATTGCTGTTAAACGTTGGCTGAAAATATATATAATATAATATATAATATAATATAATATATATAATGAATATATA
>NW_017802713.1:4633211-4666421 GCF_001625305.1 Branchiostoma belcheri
TTTATATATGTATATATGTCGTTAGGGTGTGAACTTTAGTAATTAATTAAGGTTAGTTAATTAAATAAGTTAATGACCCGCCCCAAGGTGAATATGGCGTGATAAAGCCTTGTCAGTTGCTATAACCACCGAATAAAGCCACCAAGTGAGCAGAGCGAACGAGGTGGCTTTATGAGGTGGCGGACCATTAACGCTATTATAATATAGCTTACACGATAGCCTATTCAAACGGATGCAGTAAGTGATACAATGTACAATTTACCCGTTCCACATGCTGAATAGAACAAAGTTCCATCTGGAGTCACCTGAGGGCACTGGGTACTGTTCACGTTCTATGTCTTCTATCTGGGTCACAGGTGTTCTTATGGGAGTCACCCGAGGTCATTGGAACACAACTCAAGTTATTTTTGGATTTTTTAACTAGAGCCGTGTTCTATTGGGTCACCTGAGGTAATATGCGGGTGATTATTGGGTTGTTTAATGTATGGATTTGGATGAATAAATACCCGATTTCGACTCTATTTGTGACATTACGGCGTCATAAGGAATGTGGAATGGAGCCTTTTGATTGGTCAACGTCACCCGTCTATATGGTAATCGACTATAATGAGCAAATGTAATTTTTCAGGTCCAACTTCGAGGGGAAAGGGGGGTTTTTCGATTGCTGGGTAGTGTGGAACATGTTACTGTGGATGGCTGGAATACTAGAAATATGACAATCCGGACATCACTGCCGTCTTTGCTGAATCTTCAACTTCGACATATCATCTATCAAAACACAGTTTATGATGCCAATTCACTTGAATTAGGTAAGGTTGATTTTGCTGTTGCAAACCTTTTACACACGTCAGAATGCCTTTATTTGTTTTTATTACGATTTTGACGCTGATGTAATATCCAACAAAAATTAAATAAAAGAACATGCTTTAACAGTATTCAGACCTGGCTTTTTGGGGCTTGCTTAGACGGGGGGGGGGGTCTTTCGAGGCCCGCCCCCTGTAACTCGACAACCACTTCTGGTAAGGCCACCAAATTTTTAGAGAATGGTGAAGTAATGAACTTAATTCATAGCAACAATTTTTGTGTAATTATGACGTCATATGACGTCAATTGTATGCTTTTATGGGGTAAAACCGTAAAAAATTGTTTTTTTCCGTAAAACTCAACGGAATACAACAAAACTTGAACAAAAAGTAACAATAATAGAATATTAATGTGTGCTTATGTTGCCCAACTTGCCCCTGACAACAACACTGAGGTCAAAATGACGTCATAAAATGCATAATTAAGCTGTCGGCAACCTTGGATAGGAAATCTTGAATTTTTAAAGAAACAGCCTCAAAACGCAACGCAAATGGATTAAAGATGTTCATATGAACGTTTTATGTGAAAAAACACGAGTAGATACGAAAAATTTGTGAAAAAAACATGGTTACACCAAAGTTAATTATGTGGTCCGCCGTCTTGAATTTTGACCGATTACGTCGACAAATCGTCGAATAAGCATAAATTATGAATATTTAATAAGAGAAATTAAATATTATTATATAAAATATTAAACCTATAAAATTTCAATGTTTTAACCAATAATACTGATTTGTCGAAAAACTGCTAGTCAGAAACCCGTTAACGTTGCCATGGCAACACAAAAATCACGAACTTATCGAATTAATATGAAATTGTTGCCAGATGTTTTTTTAGGAAAAGTCACCAAATTTGCCGGTTCTAGTACGAGTCGTTTTGGCGCTATCTGAGATGAAAGTGAGCGCGGGCCTCAAAAGCCCCTCCCCTAGTCTGAATAGAGTTAAAATCGACATTAAATGCCAAAAGTATTGAGTAATATGTATAACAATGCCATGGTGCATTGGGTAGGGGATTTAACCCTACCTAGACCGGGCTTTTTTTGACATGGGGGGACGGGGGGGGGGCTCTTTTGACCCCCCCTAAGAACTCGCGAACGGTATGTCGTATTACCACCAAATTTTTAGAGAATGGTGTACTAGTGAAAATTTATCATATCTAAAATTTTTATGTCGTTATGACGTAATAAGACGTCATTAATGTGATTTTATTGGCCAAAACCGTCTAAATAGGTTTTTCCCTGAAAACTAAATGGTATTCAACATAACTGTACCAAAAGTTTTTATGACAGTATATTATGGTGTACTAAGTCTTATGTTGCCCATAGCAACACCGGTGACGTCATAAAATGACGTCATGCATATTTAAGATATCCGCCATCTTGGATCATCAATCTTGAATTTTCAAAAACAGTTTTTTTTCATGATAAAGCCTAAAATACATTGTAAACATACTAAAGACCTTCATTTAAACCTTTTGTTGGAAAAAGAAATGGAAGTATTGATGAAATTTTAATAAAAATAACCTGTATATACCTGTTCTAATGATATGGTCCGCCATCTTGAATTTGGCAAATGACGTCATCAAATTAGCATAAATTATGCATATCTAACGATAAAATTTACATAGAATTATATGGGATGTTATTAATATTAGAAACCATGAGTAACTTGGCATAAAACCCATAAAATTCTATTGTTGAAACAAAAAGTACTAAATTTAGCAAAAAATGCCTGTCAGAAACCCATTGTCATGGCAACACAAAAATTATTATCTTATTCCAATGATAGAGAATTGTTGCCAACAATATTCTTGGAAAAGTCACCAAGTTTGGCCGTTCTACGGCTAGCCGTTCAGACGCTAGGTGACATGAAAGTTGCCGCGGGCACTTTTTACGCCCCCCCCCCCGGTCTAGGTAGGGTTAAACTATTTAATTCTAACTTTACATGTTATTTCCGGGATAAAAACAGAAACTTGACACAAAATATTGCAGTACATATTCCAGACCTATAAATTCCAGACCTATAAATATATATATAGTTATAGTAGGCCTTGTTTATTTGATTACATAAATTACATGCTATGGGTTAAAACTGTTGCGAGCGTGCGAATAACAAAAAAAGGGTTTGGCAAAAAGGCGGCTTTCATTCGAACAAATGGCACAAGGCATGCAACGGCGAATAATCTAATCTTAAAATCAAGTTCTTTCCAGTTTTGTCTTTTTCGTTTAATTTTGGCATTCCACGACATTGTTAAGTTTTTTTGCAGCTTATGGTATATATTTCCTCATTTTACGACTGTTTTGTAAGATTTACAGTGTGGTTGAGGCTCAGTTCCCACTTCAGTTGGAACGTTGTAACGGTGGTAAGGTGGTAGGCATGCAGTTTGCAACGGTGGTAGGCACACAGTCAAGTAAACCATTGCAGAAGCCCTTTATACGCCATGCCATCACAGGTCATAGCATCACCAGGCCAAGCTAGGCAAAGCCAGGCCGGGCTAAGCCAGGGGTCTATGCCACCACATCAAAATTCGGTGTCAAAATTCTGCTTAACAAAGGAAAGAAAAATACAATTCTCTTTTCACTGCATAAATTATGTAGATCAGGTAATGCAGGTTGACAGTTTGCGTGGAGAACCAGTTCACGGTCGGTTATTGACACAGCTACAATTTAAGGCATATCAGAAACCCAGGTTAAGCAACGTAAACATCAATTGCTCAGTTGGTTGCGTTGCGTTTATGTCGGCAGGTCCTCTAACTCCGGACATCGTAGAATCGATTCCCAGTGTCGGCACTTCTTTTTAATTTTCTTTTCTAACATTCGTTGTTTTGCTTTTAACATTCAAAGATTAATTGTTCTTCATTCTCAGGACTGTTAATCAGTTTATAGTTAAATTGGTTCTCTTTTGTATTTTTGCACTTTTGTATTTTTGTCTTGCATGTCTTGGTAAGCTTTATTCGCAAGTTCGAATCACGGTGTCGGCATTACTTTTTCTTTTTGACAATGCCGAAATGCCAGCTTTTTAAAGCTCTTTCATCTCGCGATGCCTTCACCTAGTTTTTTTTGACGGCCAGGCCAGCTCTTTTCAAAGCCTTTCTCGTTTGAGAAACGGCCGAATATTTAGGCGCGCGAAAGGCATCCGTATAATTAAACCAACAAGGCCTTGAAAGGATTACAGTGTTTTTACTAATTGATTTTTATTGCAACTTTCAGTTGATCTAACTTACATGGGATCAAGCGTGAAAATACCTATTCACATACAACAACAAAGGCTACCATGGCTGTATGAAGCAGGATCTGGTAAGTTGCAGTTGTGTAAAATACACTATAATTACAATGTTGTAACTCATTTACGCTTAACATGCTATGGTTAAAAATGCTGTTTGGTTTGCAAGGTTATGAACTAATTCAAAATCCAACCTTATATTGGAATGGCCTTTAATTTAAAGTTTTTAATAATGTACTGTTAAAAGTGTATCTAGCTAATTCCGAAATCACCATGCCAATGTGGTGTTGCTCCTGTGGAGGATCCCTGGTGTCTCCAGAACATGCTTTATCCAGCCTTGTCGGCGAAGGGGACAATCCTGGATATCTAAAATGCACTTCTTTCTGTGCAGTCATGTGCGCTGATTGGTACCAGGTGCAGCCATTCATACTGATTGACAGAAATAGAAACAGTAAATATTCACGCCCAAGCTTTCATAATTGGTTGGACCACACACGTGAGGCCAGTCTTCAGGGTGTATGCCACGTATATGTTAAGTCTGAAACCATTAAAACCTCGGTATCAATAACAGAAAGACAAACCATCTTGCTTAGCGTAAGCTCAATGGGGCCCTTGTGCTAATACAGATGTTGGCTTCAAATCCTTTAATATTTTGGTGTTCACATATCACATCTGTGATCGAATTGGAAGTTGCTAATCGGGTGAAAATTTTTATTCAACCATCAGCACACTCCCGAGTTGTGATCGCACGCACACTGAAATCAACAAAGTTAACTATTTCAGGGTGAACACGGGTAGTTTTAGTGCATTTTTAATACATTAATGGCAGAATTCTATGTGCAGCGGTTGCAAACGTCGCATCGTCCACTTTGCCTCGAAAAAAACGTCTAAACAGATTACGTATCAAGGGTATAATTATGCTCCTTCGGCCTGTGACGACTTCTGGATAGAGCTTTAAGTGCAACGACTTCTGGATACAGCAGTCACGTATCTAGATTGTGCCATTTTGGATAAGGAAAACTTTTGGATAGAAAAAATATGTATCCAGGATTCTGTTGTTTTTTTTAAATCTATATCAGCTCTTACTCAGCATTAGCAGCCAAACTGCCTAGACAGAGCGCCGTCAAAGTTTTGTGCTGAGGAAAGAATTAACTTCACGTTTGAATCTTTGTCTGTCCTTGATCTTAGCGATCTCCCTCGGAAGACTGTTTCAAAGTTTAAAAGTTGTTGGTACAAAGGTTCTCATATGATCGTTGGTGTGGAAGACAGGGAACACCAGAGTGTTTTTTTGCTGGGATTTTGACTGGCGTGTCACCCGCCGCACATCATTGTGTTTAGAAACAAGGTCGTTTAGCAGGGCTGGTGCCTCTCTGTTGTACATAGGTGGAAGAGAGTCAATGCACCAACTTCCCGGCGGTGGTCCAAATGTTGGATACGCGCCTTGGAAAGACCAGCTAAGGAATAGTTAATGATTTTCAGGGCTGAGGAAAAGTTAATGATTTTCAGGGCTGTCCTTTGTTAACAGTCAAGCCTAGCTAGCTCGTTTTCGCTTGCAGACATCCATATAGTTGGGGCATACTCCATGGGTGATCTTTCCATGCTTTTGTATACGGTTGCTCTTCAAGTTGGTTTCATGTAAGAAAAAACCTTTCTGAGTAGGCCTAGTCTCTTACCCGAATCTGTAGCCATTTTCTTTACAATGTGGTTCCAGTTAAGGTTCTTATGTATATTGATACCCAGTAGCTCTACCTCGTCCACCTCCGTGAGTATGGTGTCAATAAAGACCAAAGGAGGCTAAAACAAGGACTGTGGCTAACACAATTGGTAACTAGGGTGAAACAGGACGCCGACTCACAGCAAGACTTGTTAATTGAGTGAATTACCCTTGTATTAGGCTCTTGCATAAGAATGTACAAGCTATGAGAACCGCAGTGTGTAAATTGTTACAAGTATCATGTTACGGAGTCAATACATTTCTGCCCGTACTGATGTGACGGTAAGCTCACTGCCCTAATTGTATGTGTGTTTTTCTTTGAAATACATGTACACTGGAAGTTTTTGAAGAAGGGAGGTGATACTTTTCTTAATTTTTTAAATTTTTTTTTCAGGTTGTTGTTTATCGCCCTGGTCCGTTCAAGGTGCATATTGATGCATTTTAATCATTTTTCTGGCGTTGTAATTAACTCTATCTAGACTGGGATTTTGATATTTGTAGGACTGTTGGGACGGCGATTCTTCATGACCAATACCATACAGTCTTTTCACCCACCAAAAATCTGCTTAAGTATTAGATATTATTTACAAAGAGGAGATGTGAGACATACTCTCGATCAATCTTAATTTCTTCCATCAAGGTTCATTTTGTTAGGGATAAGATTAATTGTTAAACATGTCGTAGTGGCCATTTTTCACTTTGACTCACGACGTTTGCTCTTGATAATGGGGGATTATGTTAGTTACCGTGTTAAATGTTCCACATGTTAATCAATAATCCTCCAATTGACAGTTTGGAAGAAGCACGAGTATATCGCTGAGAGAGAAGCGATATCGCCATTTGTACCTTTACCAGAAATAGAAAGAATGTTCGGGTTGACTGTTTTATTGGGTGTGTTTCCGCAAATTTGTAGTCAGTATAACTTTATAATACCTCTATGGATTGATGCTAATTGGTGCCTTGATAGGTTTTAGGTACACAAATGTCAGGGTCAAATGTGATCCTAAGGAGTAATTGACGAACGCGCGTCTGTACCTCCTAGCAGCTCAGGAGGATATTCTGTAATTTCTGTGTATTACATAACAAGACTAACACCATTATACATATACAGCGTCAATGAATAGGTCATTTGTATATTTAATGACGAAATGTGAAATATTGCCATATGATAGGACTCTCAATATCACATCAAATATATGCAATTTGAATTGAAAAAAAAACGATGAGGTAAAGCAGATGTTGGTAAGGATTTTTGACTGCAATTCCTCACTCTATGTCATATTTCAGCAAACCCCTAAAATAATGGTCTAAATAGGATTGATGCTTTCGCCTAAAAAGCAAATTTTGCTGTAACAATGACGTTTATACTTCTTTTTTACATGACATGAAAACAGGAAGGTTTAGAGACCGCGTCACCGTGGTGGTCAAGACTTTCCTTCGTTACACTAATCTACGACGATTAATACGTTCCATCCATGAGTTTTACCCTGGAACCAGAATCATAGTTGCCGATGACACACCAAACGAATTCTACAAGGTGATTAAAGGTGACGATGTCGACCAATTCAAGATGCCAAATTTTACGGTACACTTGCAATTATTTCTGCTTTCCAGTTTAAGGTTTTTAAAGATGTTAAGTTATAAAAGTTTTAAATATGTTTGTTTTCTGGGGTAAAAACGGACGTATACTTGTTTTTAATCATACAAGAACTACACTATGTTATTTTGATATGGACCCTTACAATGGTTTAGTGACAACTTGTTTTTATTGATATACAGGGATTTTTAATTGCTATTTGCAAATCTAACATAGAATACCACAATAATACAAATCATATTAAAACTGCGTAGTAGTATCAATCGTTTTGATAGATCTTAACGTCGCACTGGTTTAGGGTCGAACTGTTCAATAGATACAAAAACTTCTTTAAAAACTTATTCTTCCCATGGAATCTGTCTATATGGGTGCCCCAGTACACTGTTAAGTAACTGCCTTATACGGAAAAAAATATATTTCCAATAAAAGTTGCTTGATAAGTTGAGGACAGAAATTATGATATTCCATGCGTTGGTAGGAGTTTACAAAAAAAACTGATAAATGATACCAATTCCGAGCCATAAGCGGCCCTTTTAAGGAACGGGAGGACGTCATTTTAATTTATCAATATTCTTTAATTTTGTTTTGGACATGCTTTTGTGATTTCTGAAAACGTGATGAGCTTATTGTCACGTGATCCTGTCCATTTTTACCTTATGTAATATTTTAACTTATATTCTTTCAGGGCTACTTTGCTGGACGAAACCTCGGATTGTCTCAAGTATCAACCGAGTATTTTTTGTACACTGACGATGACCTCTACTTGTTGAAGCAAAAAAGTGACTTGGATTATTTGGTATCCCTGTTGGATGAGACAAATTTTCATTTGGTAGGTTATTTTTTATATTTTTAAAAATTCTTTCATATGTAATTAGATTTTACCTTGTTGGTATAATAATCAGAAAGTGAAATGTTTCTCCTTGTTTTCTCTTGATTTTTATTCACATCCGTTTAGGTCGGTTCATTACAAGGAAATCAAACCAAGACGATGGGATCGATTTTCAACTTTAAGGGATACGGCGATCACACTTGCATTGAGAGGAAGTTTGGTTATCACTCTGAAGTTCCAGGATTTCCTGGTGTGTTTCCTTTACTTTTACACACTATTTCATAGGATACCCTTTTCTTCCAAACAGTTACTCTATTGTCTCGGAAAAAAGGTCAAATGCGAATTCGTAAACACATTGATGTAGTGTCTGTGTTGTAAAATTGTTTAAATTTCAGAAAATTTTGTGCTACTGTTTTTCACTTGTATCAGACGGTGCTATTTTTAGCAGGTGGGGTCTCATGCTGTGTTTATCAAAAGTATGTTAAAAATTACATCATTATTTTGCCGGTAATAGATGTTTGTTCATTTTGGGGGCGTTGTTAGATTGTGTTGTTTAAAAAGGAAAATAAATGCTACAATTCCAAATTGTTGTGTGCCGAGTTTCATTATATCTAAGTAATAAAAGATTTTGCATTTTTAACCTGTACAGCAATTGGCCTTTAAGTGATAAGTTTAAATCAACTTAAGAAACGGCAAGGTACAAATCTTATTTTTGTTTCTTTTTTGCAGGGTGCTTCATCGTGGATATGGTGACTAACTTCTTCATAGCTTCCACCATTGATGTTAGGGCTGTTGGGTTTGATCCACATCCACTGTTGTCAATTGTTGGGCACAGAGGTATCTTAAAATATCTAAAGAGTGCACTCTTTCATATGCATTTGTTATTCAACCCTTTCTCTATTCCTCGAGGCTAAAATTTTCTTCAGTAGTAGAACATTGAAACAAACAAATTAAACTTATAAGGGGCACCCTTTTCTAATGTACATTAAAGGACCTTGATGCATCTTTTTAATCTTTACTTCAAGACGTCTTGTCGGTATTGCTATACTAAAACTAATTTATAATTTTAGTGTACAAGTTTTGAATGTGCCTTTGTAAAATGCTTTTAGTCCTTATAACTAGCGTATTATATGTAGGTAGTTGCCAAAGACACCCCTTATACAATGCAATTACGGTCTAAATCGATTTAGCCAAATGGCAGGAGAGACTAAGACAATACATAAAAACAGGTAAAACTTAATTCCAGAAATACCTGTAAACTAAAGAATGACAGGAGTTAATCGCAGCATTGAGGGCGAAAACGGGTTATTATTTTCTAATAGATTAATAAATCCGATAGCGGCCACTATGACTGTCAGCACGTTTTTGTGCCTCCATGTCAATTGTCCACTAGAGAGTGCAGCTGAACATGAATATATCGCAAGGTATTTGTTCGCA
Organism: Branchiostoma belcheri; assembly: GCF_001625305.1. Classification (NCBI taxonomy): domain Eukaryota; kingdom Metazoa; phylum Chordata; class Leptocardii; order Amphioxiformes; family Branchiostomatidae; genus Branchiostoma; species Branchiostoma belcheri. Next base: position 4,642,874 of record NW_017802713.1, read on the forward strand.
TGGTTCGCAACAGTTTGACAGCTCATCGTGCTCTTTTTGGTAGCAAATCATATGTGGACCGCCACAGGAACGAGATGCGGAGAGGTTCCATCTGCCACAGGACACTAAATGGAATGTTCCTTTTGCTCAATTCTTTCTTAGGTTGCTTACGTTTCCTGCTTAGCCTGTGAGGCTCCTACAACAACACTCTTGTCCTATTCCCTTTCTCTTACTTCCTGCACACCCATCTCTTTTTGTTCCACCACTTGATGATGACAACCACTTTGAAGGTACCAGCAGAAACTACAACTTTTCCAGGCAGGCCAAAATTATCTATTGCCTCCCACATTCACCTATGAGATTTAGTTGTCTTCTGAAGTCTGTTGGTGTATTTTATGTCCTCAGTATTACCTCAATATCACAGACTCAGTCTCTGGATTATGACAGCCTGCTTCTGAAAGGCTGAGACTTGTTATCCACTTTGGCGAAGATGGTAGTCAACTATTTTTGTGTGTGGACATTTTTACTAGGTGCCAGTTAAGTCTTAATTCTGTATACACTGTCAACTTGCATTGAAAGACGTACTGACTGTTAAAGTAATGTCAATAGATTGGCCGTACAACGTTTCAGAGCACTCGGTCTGTAACTGCGCACAAAAGTGATGCACTTCTAACCATTTGTTAGAACGTGTCCGGCCAAGGACACGAGAACAAATTGGCACGCATTGATGCTATCGAAAAATTTCGAACGAGAAACATGGTTTTGCTCCTACCCAAAACTCCTCCTTCAGTGTATATAGCGTTAAAGTGTACCAAAGTTGCATTTTTTTATTATCTAATTTTTTTGTCTCTTTTATCTTTTCAGAATTCTTCTATAGCGCTTTCGGAAGGCTTCGCATAGCAGTGTGCAGAAACGTTGTCTACGCCCATGAACGTGGTGGTGATTCATCTTTTGAAGACTACAAAAGTCGTAGACATAATATAAGTGTAGAACATAACGTGCTTAAGGCAAAGTATGAATTGTTCAAAAACCATATCGGTTGCCTCACACGAAAACCAATGTTAGCAAAAAATTTCCAACCTTTCTTTAAATCATAATTGTAAAAAATATCTGTTAACTAAGAATCGATTCTATTCCTGGAACCTGTTACATTTTGGTAATTCAGCACTGTTGTTAAAGAATACATTAGTCAACGTTTGCATTTAATACGTTTAGAATAAGTCGTTACAAAGACTGTGGTGTTAGAATGGCTTAATCCGTTAATTTGTTTTGAAATATTTTTTTTCTCCTCCTCCTTTCTTTATTCCTAAGCCAAATTACCTTAAAGCTAGTATGGAGGTATGGAGTAGTACCCCCATTTAAATTTGTATTGTTTAAGACTTGAGCCTCGTTTATGGGCGTATCTATACGGAACCACCCAAGGCGGTTTACATGTGGTTTACCCCGAAGCCGGTTTCAAGTGGCTCCATCTGAACGCTCCGAAATCACATTGAAAGCGCCTCGATCCCAAGCCACTTCTAGAGGTGGTTTCGAATCGCTTTCCCCGCATCGCGATTTGCGTCTGAACGCAATGTGATTTCAATGTGACTTCGCCTGGTCATGGATTACGGAGTGATATTTCTTTTTTTATATGCAATACCAACTTTTACGTGGCAGCAACTTAAAGAGCAGTAATGGTCAAATAATGTGTCCGTTCTAGGGCGAGCTTCACCGCCTCTGGCGGGACCACGTCGGCATTCGGCCGAGATACGCTGGGAGGTGGGCATCAGCAAGCAGGTCGTTGACCTCTGACATTAATAACACGCCGCCTTGCGTGTTATCATCAAACAGCAATAAATGTAGCTCAAGCGTATTGTGTTCGGACACGGTTTCACAGGTGTGTGTGGCACATGGACCAGATGTGAGGAATGTGAGTTACCCGAATCGCGCCTTGGGTGGTTCCGTATAGACACGGCCTATGTGAAGTCACCCAAACCGCGATTCGGGTAACTCGCATTCCTCACATCTGGTGCACGTGCCATACATTCCTTGCAAACCGTGTCCGATCACGATTCTCCGAAACTGCATTTATTGTTGTTTGATGAAAACACGCAAGGTAGCGTGTTATCAATGTCAGCGTATCTTGGCCGGATGCCGACGTGTTCCCGACAGAGGCGGTGAAGCTCGTCCTATAACGGACACATTATTTGACCATTACTTCTCTTTAAGTTGCTGAACGTAAAATTTGGTATTGCATATAAATTAAGAAATATCACCCCGTAATCCATGACCGGGTGAAGTCACATTGAAATCACATTGCGTTCAGGAGCAAATCGCGATGAGGGAAAACCGATTCGAAACCACCTCTAGAAGTGGTTTGGGATCGAGGCGCTTTCAATGTGATTTGGAGCGTTCAGATTGAGCCATATGTGAACCCGGCTCCGGGGTAAACCACATGTAAAGCGCCTTCACTGACTTCACATGAACACGGCCTTGGTTGGTTGTTGGGCTGTAATTCGGCTAACTTATCGGGCAACTGCACTAGCTATGACATATTGACAGTATAAACTGTATTTAAGTATTAAGCTTTGGAATGTGGGGCGTTAACATTTTTATCAAGAAAATCGACAGTTTGCATTATGCAAATATCAATTTTTAACATTGTAAAGGATCTTTATGTGTCAGATTCTTTTTTGACACAACAGAAAAGTACAGAGACTTTTGTATGGTCTTCTACAACTTAACTAAAGATCTAACAAAGCTAAATACATGTGTGGGTAACGTTATCTTACGTACAGAGTATATGTATGATGTAACAATAAAGGTTAACTATTCTCTAACATATGTTCTCTAAGATAGTTATCCAACCATTGTATTTTAATTATTAATCACCTCATACGCGATTAATATTGATGAAAAACATTCTTTTTGTTTTTAGCATCCCCATCCCCAAATCAAATCAAAATTTGGTTTCGAATGACCTGGTCACATTTGCAGTCTCCAAGCAGATATAGGGTGGCATGAGTAAGTAATATTTAAGCAGATACACGGAATCTTGGCTTTTAAGCAGATACAGGGTGCTGTGGATTCTGTCAAAAATACGAAAATCTGTACAAATGACCAGGTGATCGTCGAAAGAACTATGTGGGGGCTTCTAGAACACTGACGTACTAAAAACAAGTGCTTTTGAAAAAGCTGTCGTTTGCCGGTGTAGTCTGTAGGAAAGTTTGTTTTGTGTACGACTCTTCTGTTTTTTGAGAAGAGCAACTTGTGCTGGACACTGTAAAGATTAATATAATGTTCCCTAGCGAGGAAGGGCGTTACTGCAAGCAACTGTGATTTTGGCTGATTAGTATGATATATACACAAAGGAGTAATGTGTGTTTTCCTTGGTTTGTGAGTTGCTGACGCTAAATTTCTAGGTATTATAAGCAATTGAAAATGTACATCGCAGTGATACAGTTAAAAGGTAATTCTAGTGTATCATACTTTAGCAAGACGTATTGGAAGTAGACTCACACATTTGGGTTGTACAACAATTTTCTTTATTCTTGTCTTTTGTCGTTAGCTTGTAAATATAAACATGATGAGGGTAACTACTAGTATACCGTCATATGAACTGGAAACAAAATGACTACTAGTATATAAGGTACATGTACATGGAAATGACCTTATCTTTTAGCTCGTAAAGTAAACGTGAGGGTAACCATACCTCATATGAACTGGAAACAAAATGACTACAATGTACTAGTATATAAGGTACATGGAAATGACCTTATGTTTTAGCTTGTAAGTAAACATGAGGGTAACCATACCTGATATGAACTGGAAACAAAATGACTACTAGTATATAAGGTACATGGAAATGACCTTGTGTTTTAGATTGTAAAGTAAACATGAGGGTAACCATACCTCATATGAACTGGAAACAAAATGACTACTAGTATATAAGGTACATGGAAATGACCTTGTGTTTTAGCTTGTAAAGTAAACATGAGGGTAACCATACCTCATATGAACTGGAAACAAAATGACTCACGTTACATAAGGTCAACGACATTATATAGGTAGCTATATAATGTTCTTGATAAGGTACATGGAAATGACCTTGTGTTTTTAGCTTGTAAATATAAATATGATGAGTGAACTACTAGTATACCGTCATATGAATCGGAAACAAAATGACTGTAAGGTCAAGGACATTATATAGGTAGCTATATAATGTCCTTGATAAGGTACATGGAAATGACCTTGTGTTTTTAGCTTGTAAATATAAACATGATGAGGGTAACTACTAGTATACCATTATATGAACTAGAAACAAAATGACTATATAAGGTCAAGGACATTACATAGGTAGCTATATAATGTCCTTGATAAGGTACATGTAAATGACCTTGTGTTTTTAGCTTGTAAATATAAACACGATGAGTGAACTACTAGTATACCGTCATATGAACTGGAAACAAAATGACTATATAAGGTCAAGGACATTATATAGGTAGCTATATAATGTCCTTGATAAGGTACATGGAAATGACCTTATGTTTTAGCTTGTAAAGTAAACATGATAAGGGTATCTATACCGTCTATCAACTCAAAACAAAATGACTATATAAGGTACATTTGTGTACATGAAAATGACCTCATGTTTTAGCTTGTAAAGTAAACATGATAAGGGTAACTATACCGTCTGTCAACTGAAAACAAAATGACTATATAAGGTACATTTGTGTACATGAAAATGACCTTATGTTTTAGCTTGTAAAGTAAACATGATGAGGGTAACTATACCGTCATATGGATTGAAAACAAAATCACTATATAAGGTATAGCAGGCTTTTTACGACAATAGCAAGGTTTTTATGTTTCTCTTTTTATAATTGTAGAATATTTATGCGCATATGATTTGTGTGCAGATGTTTTGGATATTGCAGAAAAAGTGGTAGTTTCCTTCTTTCAAGAGGATTTCTTCAACTAGTTGTTCATTTGTCACGCTAACACTAGTAACAGGATCTGAGGTGTCTGTAAGGGAGGTTAGTGTATCTTTGAAACATGTAGTGCAGTGCAAGAACATGTACAGTAGTCACGAGTTAGCAAACAACGGTAGTCACTGAAAGAAAAAAAAATACAGTAATTCAATTTTTTTAATACATTAAATTCAGTTTTGCTTAATTACATCATGCTGCCTTCATTAACTGGTTTGTGTTTGTGTGCAACTGAACATGATAACTGAAAAACGCTTCCATGCATAGCTGCTTTGACATACTAGTAGTATAATTTTAATAACACTGTATCAAAGCAGCCATGCATGGAAGCGTATTTGTAAGGGCTTGGCTTGCAACATATATTCAAACTACACAACAAATGACCCCTACAGCGTTCCTGACCTCTAAGAGTAAGCCGACAACTGTTTGAAGTTAAGACTGGTTGATCGTTTCCCAAATTCTTTTCTCACAAAAGTGCGCGTTCAAGCTGCAGCAGACAGAACTGTATTTTATAAGGTCACACGCCCCCCTCCCCATTTCGCGGCATGCCGAAACAAAGGCACCGAAATATTATTATTATTCCCATACATAATCTCTAGAAAGCATTACAGAGCTTTGTTGTTCTATGAAGTACTTTAAAACACAATCATACGCTCCAAGTCGTTGAAAATCGTTTCAAGACGTAAGTATTTTCACGATAAAAAATACAAACGCACACAAACCTCTGTGACCTTGCTTTGCTCTGCATGCGCATATGCGCACCCTAGCGGGGATAGGCCGTACTGCCACTGCCAGATCTTGCTGGCTTATTAACATAATATATGCAACGATGAGCAATGTGTGGCTTTTGTCAGTTTATGGCTCACGTGGGCGACATTTTGACGTAAAATTATATTTGAAATGTTTAATTTTGTCAAACATAGAGCTGTGGTGACATTTTATCTTATAGTAGCCCAATTTTTAGCGCTTCATGTACATACGGGACCCCAAGCGCAGACAGCGCAGACACAATGAGTCGACTCGGACAACAGAAAGATGACGTAATTAGGACCAACGAACGTACGTACCTACCTACCTAGGAGCATGTAGGAAACCCAATACAATTTCGTTTGCCCGCCGTAGGGCGGGCAAACGAAAAAAAATCTGTGTCGGGGTTTAGGAGGAGAGCTTTGCGAAAACTTACTGAAAAGCATTATTTCGGGGATTCTAGGATATCTTACCGATAAATACTGTATACTAAATTGTTACTAACAAGCACTTTCTGGGTACTAAACACGACAAGGCGGTATGGAATCACTTGATACTGAGAAGCACTATATGGGATTAGATATGAAACAGTCTATTTTAGAATAAGAGTATGGGCTGAAATATGCTATATTTGCTCCCAAACAAATGTCTGTCTTGTTTTGTTTATTTGTAAGGTATACCCGAAGTGTGCGGGTTTAGAATATGTTCAGGCAGTGTACTGTGTTGTTGTGCTGTTCGTATAGTCAATGTATCGATACTTTCTTGCACCCATTATTATTGAAGCATATATCGTGTAAAAAATATTATTGAGTAACGTAAATCGTGCATCTTGTTGCCATAACAATGGTAAATACCAAGACTTTTAAATGGTGAAAACGGACTCTAACTGTACATCGAAATCTCGACTTTAGCTGTTTAAATTCTATTCAGACTGGAATTTTGTCATTCTGAGGGGGGGGGGGTGTTGAGACCCATCCTCTGTAACTTAACAACCTATTAACACAAGACGCAAACAATTTTCATAGGACGGTATCTAACAATTTTGGTGTCATGACGTTATATTTCGTCCCTTAGCGGCTTGGTCTGGAACTGTAGACGCATTCCTTGAAAAATATTTAGGGACGATTACTCATGAACCGATTGACGGATTATTTTTGGGGGTATGTGGGTAGCTTAAAGAATGACATATTAAAATGATAGTTATGTAAATAAGCAATTAATTATGATGATCAAAGAGGAAATGATATAAATCTGCAAAATTCCATGTTAGAATCATTCAAACATGTAACATGTGTAATTTTGAAAAAGACCAACATTGGCAGATATTGGTTATGCAAATGAAAGCATAAGTAATGCCAAAAGCCTATGATTCCATAGTAACTACAGGAAACCTCATACTTGTGGCATTTTAAGTGAGGGCGGACATCACTAAAAATAGAATATTCAAATAAGGACCTCATTTGCATAATTTTTGAAGGAATTCTACATTATTTTTCAAGTATTTCACCCATAGAAAACAACGGTACAAACATAGAGACACAAACTATACCTATAGCATCTTATATACATAAAAAAAGAATTTCTGTACTGACAATCTGACATCAGAAGACATTGCATAATGCTGTTGTTGGTGTTGTTTAGCCTATCAATAAAGGAGTAGCATAATTTTCTGCGTCTGGTATTAAATGTGTCAGTAGTTTGGTAAACAAACATAGTCCTTGCACTGGGCCATCTTGCAAACTTAAGAAGTATCCGAAAACACCCGAAACTTGGCAAGTTCACTCGATTTAACACGGTTCCAAAGCTGGACGTCAAACAGTCCCGCGCTATACATATATAAGTTAGCTGGGTACATATGACTTAAATTACATCGATTTCAAAGCTTGCTCGAGCAAAAACTAACACAGACCATATTCCGTTCACTTTTTAACATGGTGTCTCCTTTTCAAGATTACTATGTATATCAGAAAACATTTAAGTTGTATTCCCACTGTTAGATTGAAATTATTTGTAAGCTGTGCCATAATAATCAGAAATCTTTAGTTTCAACTAGCGTTTGCTAAAATGGGCTTCAATAAAGCCGCGGTTTCTTCAGACAAATGATACGTGATGCGTGATTTAGATCCTCATCCCAACTTTTACGTCGGATAATGTCTGAGTGGATTGTAACAAAGAAACTCGGAGGATTTTCCTGGCAACAACCACGATGATCAAAAAGGCCATCAAAAATCCTCATTTGGAAGTCATTAATATTATTGAGAAATCGGTGTTAATCAGTCATTTCACTATTGGCAACAATAGCTGATCGGTTCACGCATAAGCGGGCGGGGACTTGACATGTTTTGGTGACACTTCGAGTCGCAGTTTTTTCCCGCGATTTTGTCCTTTCATATGCGCGCCTTTCACCGCCCCTATTGTTCTTTAATTCACACAATTAACAATGCCCCAACACTTATTCAAGCCATGTTTAATTTCCACCAACAATAATTCACAACTGTGCTACAATTTGTCTTATTTCGTAATTCAACACACTAAAAACTTCCACAGGGATTAAAGTTCCCGGGAGCTTGATCGCGCTACTGCATACTTCATACAGGACGGAACGCGCCGGTATCGGCCGGGTGACACAACAGCTAGAATATCTCTAAAAAATTCGAGACTCAAGTGATTATTCAAGAACACCCACCAAAAACTTACTACGTACGATTCAGATACATTCTAATACATGTATCCTTGTTGTACATGTTACTAAACGAGGTTTACGGCGCGGAAACAGCACAGACGCCATGATTGTTTGGCCGGCGTGCCGAGTACTTCGGCTCATACGCTGGGAATACATTGTAATGTTCTGGAGTTGATGATAGAAAAGAAACATAACCGTACTAAAAAGATTTTAGAAGTAGTGCAAGTATGATAGTAAATCTTGTAGAAGAAAGTCGGCTGAAGCCAGAGTTGGTTCACAACATATCTGGATTAGATCGGTTCCCTCCGTTGTCCCTTGTTTACAAACCGACGCCATTTTGTTTCACAGTTTGTAAACCTATAACCCCATGTTTTTTTCTTTAATTCGTGTAGCGAAGGAGGTGATATACCTACCTGCATTTCGAATCCCAAATAACACATTCAAGGCAATGTTCTAGCAACCATTTTGGTCGATCACTGTCGATGCTATGTTTCATTTACTCGCGCGTGCCGACACAAAGCTTTAGTGATTTTTGTCAAAATTATTTCTTTCAAACAAGTAGTTTCAGGTTCCAACTGACGACTTCGGTACGGTTGCACGATGGGGATAGTTTTAGATTTACCATATAATGTCGCCCAAATAACCCAAGAAGCTTAAAAAACATACGGTGGGGAAGTAAATTTTATTCTCGTTCGCTACCGAGGTACTTTTGACTTCTCTTCGTTGTACAATGATAGGCGTCCACTTGGGGGAATATGAACTTTTCCTGATATATACGATATATACGACTTGAAAAATCCCTTGAACTGCCAAAGAAAAAATCTTCTCAAAAGGCCAGTATCGCAGTAAATTTGCATCAAGCCACCGAATTGTTGTCTTTAAAATTCGCTCCCGGGAGGAGAACAATAGGGCCACGCTGGTCGAAATGTCTATTGCACTGGCCTTCCCTGGAAGAAGGTGAGAACGAACCGCTCTGATCTCCACCGACGTCCTCATTATAACTCTAAAACAAACCATCTGTTCCACCTGAATTTTAAACTAAAACGCAGAGCATGTATTTTGGCCAATATCTCCCAATACTATCGCTAGAATCCAATGAAAAATACACCAATCGGAAAAGTAAACATCTGGCCGCCATCTTGAAAAAAATGACGCGATTCTCTGGCGCCGTAATGGAGTTATGGGAGAAAACATACTATAAAATCGATATAATAAGTTAAAAACTCACAGACAACAAAAATTCTACAAGAGAAAGGAGATTTAAAGGTCCTGATATCAACTATTAACCATTGACCATTAAGTCATATTGAAACTGCAATCTTATTTTTCTAAAGTACGTATAATTTAAAGATTACAGTATACAACGTAAGTTTTAAAAGAAACTGGTAACACCTCTGAGTTACTGCGCTCGGGCCGCTATTTCGACTATTTATTATAGATGTCATCAAATTAGCATTAGTTATGAGTAATATGATAAATAAAAATTACATCTAATCACAAATTATGTAATCGATTTTAGAAAGCATAATAAACATGAAAATTTATAAACTTGAAAGATTCTTTATTACAAATTAATGGAATTTAATAAAAAATATGCCATCACCATGACGCCTCAAAAACATAATACTTAACTCAGTAAAATAAAGTTCACGGTGCGTCGATGAAGGTTAGACATCCACGTAATACGATACGCCAAAAAGTAGTTACTCAAGCAACTGGATATGATTTTGAAAACGTCAGACGTTTCAGCTAGTATCCACTAGCTTTCGTCAGTGACTGAGAGACCAGAGGGGAAATGCAGGTTTATAAGCACAACCTATTGAATGATATGCAAATAAAGTGAAGACAAATTTTTGTAAGTCGAAAAAGGAACAAAAGTCAAACAAGTCAAGACAAGATGATGCAAATTAGTCCTGTTACAGAACAGGAGCTTAAGTGTTGTCTGTCCTCTCCGATGTAGGTGTTGTTACAATTGGTCTCCTCACATTTTAGTCTGTAAATAACATTCGCCTTGGTACCTTTGTGAGGTCGGTCCTTAGGGTGCACCAGTCTTTGTCTGAGGGTTGAGTGAGGTTTGAAGTTGTATACTGTAATCTTTAAATTATACGTACTTTAGAAAAAATAAGATTGCATTTTCAATATGACTTAATGGTCAATGGTTAATAGTTGATATCAAAATCTGTTAATTTTGTAATATACCTATGCCCAATAAAAGCAATGCCCAATTGTACTTTAAGGATTATATATGATAATTACTTGATAATGATAATATGATAATGATAATATTGCTCTCCTGAAATCCTGATAATATCAAAATCCTTCAAAGCCATTGTGTTTGCTTAACACCAGGTAGGGGAGAGCTAAATAACAAACCACAAACAGACTTTCTGCAACCTATGATGCACTTCTACGGAGTCACGTGTGTTATCTGCGTGACGTCACGGAAGCGGTGGATTGTTCATTCCTTGACAGAGACTGGAGTTGTACAGTCGACAATTTGGGTTGGTCCAATTTCTTGTCTTTGATATTACAGTTTAAACTTGCTTCATTACATTAGAGGAAGTCTAAATGAAATAATCTAGATTATAATGATAAAGAAAAATACTTTGATTTAATTACACTTGGTAAAAGCAGCTAATTCAATATTCTAAGGAGGTCAATTTATTTTGGCAAGACTCTGATTGGAAAGATAATGTATACAATTTTCAGCTAAACATAATATTTACCTATAAACATTAGCAACAGAATGTAAGCCAAAATATCAAACCAGCTCACTAAAATAAATACTTTACCAGATATTGGTCTACTAATTCAAACAAACAAACACCACAAATTGACAAAGTGTCTTAAACCTTTCAAGTGAAAAATGTTTACAGAAACGAATAGTAATTACACATCGCCTAATAATATTTAAGGAGCAAAAATTCTACACCATTCCATAATAATCTGTGTATGTATGTGTCTTAATAAGGTGCTTTACCAGTATTTTACAGAGAGGAAATATAGCCAAAACTGAGAATGGAAGGGAACAGAGGCAGGGCGGCGTGGGTTTCCATCATCGGGGCTATCTTCTTGGCAATCATGCTGTACATTGCACAGGTGGTGTTTGTTTGTTTTTGTTATAAAAGTTGGATTCTTTTGATACAGTTTACAATTTTCCATCAAGGTTGTAGATATATTAATTGAGGAGAAACATTGGAAGAATGCGGATATATAAAGGAAAACATCTCGACAACGTAGATATATTAAGAAGAACGTGTTGGCATCGTTATTTCTCGAGTGACAAAGGAGTTCACGCCATTGCTTAGTTAAGGAGAAAAACTGCGAGAACTTTAATATATTAAGAAGAAGCATTACAAGAACGTGAGACATTAACAAAATAACAAAAACGGTTCCAAAAATTATTAGAACACTGTCAACGTGTCTCCGAATATCAACATTACTTACTTACTGGGGCCCTTAATGTTTATGTTTTGATCGTTTTGCTAAAGCTATTTAAAAACTTTATGTATGCCACTGTCATTTAAAATTATATTTATATCTTATTTATCGTAGTATGATAGGCCTTAAATAGAAAAAAAATTAAGTCAGTTGGACTGATAAATAATGTAAAAATTGTATCCATAGAATCTAAGCAATGCCCTTAAGACTGCCTCTTTGAATATAAAATTACGTAGTATGTTGTATTTTCTACATGTCATAAAACGAATTTTATGTACTTGTCACCAATTTATCCTTTTCAAAAATTTAGAAAATCATTACGTCTTACTCATATGGCGCCGATTTTGCTCATAATGGTCATAAAACATATTTTAAATATTATTTCATCAATTATGTTTCTAAACAAGTCAACCCCATAATGGCAATTCAGCACCATGCAACTCTAGTTGTACGTCCTCGAGTATATTACTTTGCGTTTCCTTTTTTGCATTGCACATGCAATAAGTCAAAGATTGACTAACAATAATGGGAGAACAACCGAAATTTCATTTTAAAAACTTACCAATCTTTTTCAGCATTCAACAGTTATACCAAACCAAGGAAGTTACAAACACAATACTACCATACTTGTGGATGGAACAACGGATATGTTTTCTAAGCGATGGCTTCATCAAAACGGTTCTATCAACTTTAATCGGATCACTTTTATTCAAAGCTTGATCATCACCATTGTCAACCCTCAACCTATGTATCGAGTTGGAGATCTATTGTTCATCAAGATTGTGGCTATAGACTCGGAAGGGCGACAAAAATCCTACGGTGGAGATTTTCTTCGTACAAAACTGTACAGCAAATATCCAGTTCAAGCTAGCACATCCGGAATAGTGACTGATTACGGGAATGGAACCTACATCTCACGTTTTTTACTAAGTTGGCCAGGACATCTCTCATTGTCAGTCAAACTTATACACTCCAGCGAGGCTGTGCAGGTCCTAAAGAAAATTCGCGAAAAGTTTCTTCGGCGGCTTATGAAGTGTAGTTTCCTACAGAAGGGTAGCAATGTTTCTGAGTGGGTGCCTTGTACTTTTAATATCAATAAGAGCCTAAATCTCCGTGATGTTTGTGACTTTTCAAAACCACTCATTAATGTGACATTTCACTGTCAGCGTCCAACATCCAGTCCCTGTGATTCCCTTTCAATGTGCATACGAGATCAACAGAGAACTAAGGCACAACAGGATTATGTGCTTTCTTCTGATGAAAAGAAGCTTTTTAGAAGGTAACATTCTATTTTTTTCAAAATGTTTACTGTTTCAAAAACATGATATCTATTGTTGAAACATGAATTTTAATTACACTTAAATTACACTTATGTAAATAGTAAGACGTTCTTTTGTCAGTTTAAAAGTAAAGGAAGTTTTACACATTCTTTATAACTTATCAAAATTTTCAATTTCAAGATTTCCGTACTCTCTGGAACAAAGAACTACCTTTGCCTACATAAAATGTAGGTATTGCTACCTACATGAAAATGGAAATATTGTTTTTGGTGTGTCTGTGAGTACGCGTGTGTGTGCCTCCGCAAATGTGTAATTAGCATTATAATTAAAGAGGATAATTGTATTTTGTATGTGGGTAAGTCGTAAAAAGGTCGAGATACTGCGGCAGAACTTTCATTTTTTTGTATCTTTTGTATCATGTCAGGATGTCAGGAACAAGTGGTGTGGCTTGGTCTCCTTAGCAGCTAGTTTTTGAACTACAGGGAGGTTTTTGGTGAAGTCGATACATCAAGACAAGAACAAAGAATTTTCAAGATTTTTTTCATGCAGTTAGCTTGGACAAAGATGTAGACATCTAATGTAAATTACGTAAATGGACTAATTTGCATACTAAATGAGGAAATGTAATTAATTTGTTTTATAGAAAGGACTTTTATAAATTTAATTAATGTAAATAATGGCAAATGTTTACAAAACTTTACAAATACAAATTATACAAATAAATACCTAATTTGCATAATCGGTGCAAAAATGCTGTGATTCCTCATTGGTAAATACAGGGCATTTTACATTGCATCATGCGTAAGGTAGATAAAGGTGAACGTCCCTATGCATTTAATATTTGAGGGCCACTTGCATAATATTAATAAAATGTCAAAAACAAAACATTGTCAAAAGATTGGACTTTTACATACATTTGTAATTTGTTATTAGAAAAACATACCCAAAATAGGTTAGGTTCACGTAAAAGTCGAATTTCCATTTCAGATGATAAAAATCCCAAACAAAAAATCCTATAAATATTTTATACGAAAGAAATCCCCGAATTCTTGGCATTATAGATTATCTGTCTGATGCAGCCATTTGACAATTTAAACGTCTTTAGCAGGGCGAGTTAAATCACAACAAAACGCAAGGAAAGACTTACTGTATGCGATATATAAGATGCGTTTGTGTGGAGAAAAAAATTACCAAGTGTGTTCACTGTCTTTACGAAGTGTGTTATTAGAGCGAATAGCATCATTGTAGTTTTTAATGACAGACTTGTCATTGTGACAGACCCAATGTGTTAGTACAAATAATCAATAATCTGTTATTGTAAATTGCAGGGAGCTTGATATGGGTGAAGTGTCAAACGACTTCAGGATCCAAGTGAAAGGAAGGCGTAAGTATGTCATATTACATATATAAGAAAATTCCGAAGAAGGCTTCTTTGTTGCGATGGAAGGTTGTTGGCCAGCCCATACTATTTTGTCTGAAAACAGCCGACATAAGTAAAGCTCTCTAAACAAGGACTGCATTTCAACAAACAGAAAACATAATTTTTAGCAGTTTTAGTACGCAAAAGGTATAATGTGGTGTAACTCAGGTATTGTATTTTCATTTTAAATACGGTCGAGAGTCGACAAAAAGGTTATCGAAAAATATTTATCCGGTGATAATTATAGACAAATATTTCCAGATATGGAAATGGAGACTAGGCCCTGTTAATTACTTCAATGACATGAAATGGAGGTTAACAAGATAACTCAAGAACGGCCGAATGGATTGGTTTCATACTAAGTTTGTTGGTAGGGTGAGAAAAAAAACTAAAAATAATTAGATTTTAGGACCCCCCGTTGCTTCCCTTGGTACTGCAGTGCAACTACCGGTTTTGATATCTCGCAATCTGGACATGCTACTTTAATACATTTTGAATGGTAAGTAGCTCTTATCTTTGGAACAACGTCGTGAGTTTTGGCTCCCTAGCAGCTTCCTTAAGAAGTGCAGGATGGTTTGTTTGAAAAACCCTCGCGAGAGGATAACTAAACAACCGTTTGACCAATTTTTGGCATATAGGTAGCTTAAATATTCCTGAAATAATTCAAGTACAATTATGCAAATTAGGATCTACTTTAACAATTAATGGGGAAATTATATAAATCTGCTGTATTCCATAATATGACTATAAAACACTAAAATTGAGAACGACAAGAACATTTGCAAATATTGACAAGTTAATAAAGACTTAATTTGCATAATTAATAGAAAATTGGAACATATTTGCTGATAACTGCTGGGAATTATTATTATATTAACTTGTATATTATATTAACTTGTATTAACTGGCAATTAACTTGCCATTATTAGAAGTTCATTGATGGTGAACACCACTAAACATTATTTATTCAAATCAGGACCTTTTTCGGGTAATTTAGAGGGTATGTTAGCCTTATTTATTTATATTGCCCTGTCATTGGGTGGAGAATATGATCGACTGATATAATGTATGCAAATCGGCTCTAGTAAATTGCATATTCGCACGAAAAATATATAATTAGTTTGGACGTTTAATATGATTTGGCAAAGGCATGGCAAACGCCGTGCTTGCATATAACCAACAATATCTTACGTTGTCTATGCCAAATAATGAGGATTTCACCGGTGTGTTGCATGTTACTAGGTATAGGCTATGTAAATTGTTTGTATAAAATAAAACTTTGCTGATTAGCAAAAATGTAAGCCATTTACAGGTGGTCCTCACTATTCATAAGATTTACGAAAGCACTAAACATGTCATTTAGGTATGAGATTCCCGAACTATAGTTTATAATATGTTTAAATAAAAATATTAAAGAACACGACTAAAATCCTGAAATTCCTACATATTATTAACACGAACGTGTGTCGAGTTTTACGTTTTTGGGGATTGGGATTGACATGTGGTTGTCTCTGCAGTTGTCGATTTTGTAATTTGTAATATGAAAATTAAAAAAAGCCAAGATTTAAGACTTTCAACAGTATATGGCAAACCAAGTTGTACCAACCGCAGGATTTGCATGATGTAATTTAATAACGACCAGTTCCTTCCTCTTCACCCCATGTTCTCTGTATCGCCAATATTACCCCCTGCCACGTAGCCTCATCATCATCCACGTAGCCTACTAATTCCCCCTTCCGAAGCTATCATACCGCCATTAAAGCTATATCAGGACACGAGACATACAGTCATACAAAAAGCTTATCCGTTGTCAAAATCTAACCCTTACATTTCATCATTCATAAATTACATATTTCCTTCTTACACATGGTAAAAGTATGCAATTCCTGAAATTTATCACTATAGCATCATATCAGTTTATACATACTGGGTCCGTAATAACAATTGACATTTTTAATGGTTAATTACACATGTTTTCTAACATCTATATCGTGTCTAAAGCCATGCAATAATATAGTCATTGGTAAAATGTCAACATAGCGAACAATATCATTTTGTAAGGTGTTTATAAAGTTTCTATATAAATATTATATTTTCATGCTTTTGTAATATTTATATGACTGCCTTTAGTGTGTTCACAAATATTTAAAAGAAGTGTATTTTTAAAGATTCACAATTGCCGATTCAACATGGTGGCTAGCTCAAATGTGTTTCAGGTCACGTTGTTGTCATTTTGATATCGGCGTTGTTGCAATGTGCAAAAAATTCAACAGACCGCAATATATTATCAATCTCACATTTTCTTTACGTTTTGTTTCCACTAAAGAAATTTTTACAGGGCTTTAGCCAGCGCCCGTTATGCCGTCAATTGGCGGTATTTTGTCGCGTCGTACGGTAAAAAATTAAGTTCTTACCGTTGACCTTACAGTCAAAAATGGAAAAAGAATCTGGCGAATTTCAATAAGTCACGGCGCGGCGTCTTTTCGAGACGCATTTCTTATTATTTGAATACGATGGGAAACCTGACATTAAGGAACGTGCTGACGTCTAATGACTTGGCTCAATTTTTCATTGTTGCTGTATGCTGAAACAAATGTGCTTTGTGAGACCAGTACAGATAAGTAATTTAAATTCTAGTATTGTGGCGCATTGATTACAATGCGTAAAGCCTACATACATTTCTTGAACAATGACGTTTAGATAATTCCCTTTTTGTCTAACTTACATTATCATCGTTATCCATATTTGTTAGGATTAGGTGGAGGAACACTACCGGTCTGTGCCCCTCGCCTTCCAGAAACCGTGTCTGAAGGGTACTGGTTTAACGGAACCTGGAATTCACTGCGATGCAGAGTACGAAGTTTCCCTTCCATCTCGTCTGTTTTAAAATGCCTGCAGAACAAGACTCTGTTCTTTCTCGGGGATTCTACCGTTCGGCAGTGGTGGCGATTTTTGATGCTATTTCTTAAGTTAACTCAGCATGGTAAACTTTTCAAGCCCGTCTTCGCTCGTAATAATGAATCAAATACAACCTTGCACTACCAATTTCACCATTTTCCATTAAATCAAGCGAAACCTATAAGTGTTAATGATCTGTACTATGTGGCTGAAAGAATTGATAGTATTATTGGTGGGCCAAATGTCGTTATAATTCTAGGTTTGTGGGGTCACTATACAGCTGAGCCGATTGAAACATTCCGTTCGCGAGTTTACGGAGTTCGTCGTGCGATAGAACGTATGCACCGTCGTTATCCTGATACAAAGGTTATATGGCGAACAAGTAACGTTCGAGACCATGTTAGATTTTTTCACTTTGTGGAAAACAGCGATTGGTATGCACACGAGTTGATGTTAGAAGGCCAAAAAATCCTTCAAGGTGTTAACATTTCAATTATAGATGTCTGGGATATGTCAGAGTCTATGTGGCATGAGCCCATAATGCATCCACCTGAGGACGTAGTTGAAAACCATATAAATATGTTGCTATCATATATCTGTCCCTTGTAAACTGATAAAAAACGAGGGTGCCTTGCAGAGATTACCAGATAAGATTACGATCTGGCATAAGTTCGTTAACTAAACAAAAAGAAGTGCCTATAAAATATGCGTTTTAAAAAAGCAACTCTTACGGCCATAAGGTTTTGATAAACATAATATAAGGGGATTGGACATTACTTTATTAGAGTAATTAAAAATTTTGCTTACAATAATAATTATATAGTTAGTATATCTAATACCATTGGCTGAATAGCTTAGCACCTCATGTAAACTACATGTATTAAAGGATTACAAAAAAAAAAGAATGCAAAAAGTTGAAAAGACTGACATCTAATTACTCTTTAGGCCGAACAAATTTGGGCATCTGTTAGTATTTACTAGCAAAAGCCTTTCATTAGCGGTTAGCGGAAACATTAGTTCTCATTGCTGGCACAGTTTAGGAGGGTTAAAAATGAGTTACACTTCTTGGCCGACCTAGAGATTAAACTTCGCGTGGAGCAGGTAAGGTCATGTTGATTTGATTATATGGATGCCATCCAAGTGCACATGAATTTTTTGACAATACTGTAAAGTGTGGCACAAGGCATCTGCAAATATATGCCGTCAATTATTAAAAAAAATAGTGGAAAACGATACTGATGTTCTATCATGACAATGTTGATTCCAATGGAAACGAAGAAATGCAAGGAAATGAACACGAAGAGTCAATTAATCGCTATACCATACCTAGCATGTTTAGTTATTTGTTCAACCTTCATGACAACGGAGACTTCAAAATGAAGGTAACTGTATTTCTGGCTAGACTTTTTAAACCAGTTTTGGGGTTTTCAGAGGATATCATCCATATAATGAAATGAACATTGCCTTATTCCGAGAAAACTGCTGACCTTTGACCTCTCTGGGTAATAACTTCTTACGGCCTCTCCAATTCGTGTGTAGCTAGCAACAAGTTATCCCGCACGTTGTGTGTTGTGCGGTGTTGGTAAGAATACAGAAATCAAAGATAAATAATATTCGTAATTAAAAATATAAAAAGAAGAGCATCTTCATCTTAATAATAACGTAATAACAACGATCACGAAGGTACGACATAAACTGTATTTTGAGTGACAAGTTCAATATCACCAACTTTATATTATGTAGTTGCTCGCACATGCATTTTTACGAATACAATATATGTCATCTAAATCTATGTCCCGATTTCTATATTATTAATTAAAAAAATAAACCGTAAAATTGATTTTTGTCAATGTTTGTTTATGTTTCACATGTGTTTGCTGTTGTTGTTGATCGTTTTATCAAATGATATTAACCCGAATCCTGGTCCCGTTCGTTCAAACACATCTAAATACCTAAATATTGTCCACGCTAATGTTAACAGCATAACGGTAGGGACGAAGATAGACGAGCTCTCTTTAATGTCCAAACAATTTCAACTGGATGTCATAGCAATTACTGAGACGTGGCTGAGCGATGTTGTTTCATCTGACGATCTTTTTATTCAGAATTTTCAGCCTCCGATTCGACGTGATCGGAATAGACACGGCGGAGGAGTTCTAGTTTACCTCTCATCTTCTATTGCCTTTAAGCGCCGTACCGATCTAGAGCCCCAATCTTTTGAAGCCATCTGGGTTGAACTCAGAATCCAGTCTTTTAGGATTCTACTTTCCGTGTACTACGGCCACCTGGCCAGGACGCACGTTCTGTTAACGATTTTTTGAATTCCTTCTCCGATTCCGTCCAGATGGCGGGTATGTCACGCCCAGATGCTATCATTATTGTTGGAGATTTCAATGCAAAACACGAGCGGTGGTGGCATCGGGACACTACCTCCCCCATCGGCTCTGAACTATACCAAATTACTCAGCTTTTAAATCTTATCCAAATTGTTAACGAGCCCACCTGCGACCTTTCACGAAATCCCTCCCTTATCGACCTCATATTTACCGACGCCTTTAACTATGTTGATTCTGTGTCTGTCTGTTCACCACTCTCCCGATGCCATCACTGCCCCACTATTTGTTCCTTGTCCTTTACTCGTCACATACCTAAACCTTTTGTACGTACTGTGTGGGATTTTTTAGTATTAATTATGACAAATTGTTTGAATTTTGTAATGATTCGGAATGGAACAGCATTTTCTTACTTCCCACTGTGGATGACGCTGCGAACAAATTAAGTCAACTCATCATTAAGGCTAAAAACCTTTGTGTCCCAAGTAAAAACATAGTGGTCAGACCAAAAGACAAACCCTGGATGACAAATGATATCCGTAAGCTAATGCGGTCCCGCGACAAATTTCACAAATTGGCCAAGTTATCTAATTCTCAGGAAAATTGGGCCGCTTATCGTAAAATCCGCAACAAGCTTTCGAATGCTATCTCATCCCGTAAGTCTGAATATTTTAGTCGTCTGTCAGAATCTCTAAGTGATCCTTCTTTATCAGGTAAAAAGTGGTGGCACGTGGTGAAACACTTTTACAGCCAAAAGCAACTACCACTATTCCTCCTTTAAAGAAAGGTAGTACGTTTGTTGTTGATTCCTCAGCGAAAGCTTTACTTTTTAATGAATACTTTGTCTTTCAATCTTCCATAGACGAAACAAATGCTTCGCTGCCGGAATTTCAATATTTTACCACTGGTCGTTTACTCCACGTTACCACCACTCCTGAAGAAGTTCAACTCTATGTGAAAGAACTTGATACTTACAAGTCACATGGATACGATAATGTTGATAATCGTTTTCTCAAATTAATTACGCCATTGATAGCAGATAAAATTAGTTTTGTTTTAACCTTTCTTTGTCACATGGATACTTTCCCACGATATGGAAATATGCAAATGTAATACCCATTTTTAAAAAGGGCGATCCTACTGATAAAAGAAATTACCGCCCTGTGTCCTTACTTCCCACCCTGTCGAAGGTCCTAGAAAAAATAGTTTATAAACACCTGTATAATTTCCTAATACAACACAATCTTTTGTATCGGCTTCAATCCGGTTTCATTAGAGGCGATTCTACAGTTTGTCAACTAGCGTACTTTTGTCACATTATCTTGAAAGCCCTAGACACCGGAAAAGAAGTTCGTGCCGTGTTTCTCGATTTTTCTCGGGCCTTCGATAGGGTGTGGCACAACGGCTTATTATTCAAGCTACAAAGACTTGGTATTGAAGGACCTCTCTTAAACTGGATCTATTCTTATCTTCGTGACAGATCTCAAAGAGTAACAATTGATGGTATATCTTCTCCTTGGTGTAATGTTACTGCAGGTGTTCCACAAGGGTCAGTTCTGGGCCCCTTATTCTTTTTGGTGTATATCAATGACATCGTGGATAATCTTATCTCCCAGCCATTTCTCTTTGCTGATGACAGCTCTCTTCTTCATGTTGTTGATAATTCGTTTTATTCAGCTGCCTGTTTAAATGCTGATTTGGAAAAAATTCATTCATGGGCTGTTCAGTGGTTAATGGAACTTAACCCAGCCAAAACAGAAGAAATGTGTTTCTCAACCAGAAAAGATAACTCAACACTCCAACCTCTTCTTTTAAACAACTGTATTATTAAGTCTGTCCCCTCCCATAAGCATCTAGGACTTACATTAAGCTTTAATATGTCCTGGAAACCTCACATCAACAACATGGTGTCCAAAATTTCCAAAAGTCTAGTCACTTTTAAGGGTTTAAAATTCAAACTTTCTCGACAAGTTTTGGAAACGTTGTACAAAACATTTTTTCGACCTTGTTTAGAATATGGAGATGTCGTTCGGCACAACTGTACAGTGGCGGAAACTCAACTTCTAGAAAGAATTCAATACCAATGTGCACTCACTATATCAGGTGCTGTCAAAGGGTCTTCTTACTTCTTAACTCGGAAAGAACTTGGTTGGGAATTACTATCAGACAGGAGACACATCCATCATCTGTTGCTGTTCTACAAGATTATCCACGGTACTTCTCGTAGTTATTTGTATGACCTAATCCCCTCCAATATTGTATCGACATGTTCGTACAACCTTCGAAACAAATTGAATCTAAGACCATTGACCACTTCATCAAACCGCTTTGCTAAGTCTTTTGTTCCTTACGCTTTAAGTTATTGGAACAAGTTAGACGTGGCAACAAGAAGTCTTAGTTATTCTATGTTTCGAATGCATTTACTTAAATCTGTATGCCCCACCAAAGTCAAACATTTTATTTATGGTCCCCGATATGCCTCTGCCCTTTTAGCACGCTTTCGCATTGGCACCTGCAGCTTGAATGCCAGTCTTTTCAGTCGTACCTTAGTTCACAGCCCGGCTTGCAGCTGCGGGTGCCAATGCGAAACCATATCTCATTTCTTACTTCACTGCCCTTTATACAGTTATCAACGACAGCGTCTCTTCGGCCAACTTGAATCATTGGTAGGACACCTCCTTGACAAAAACTCACTCTCCGACAATGCTCTCGAACAACTTCTACTTTACGGATCCCCTTCATTCACGTTCAAAATTAATTGTCAAATAATGGTTCTAACTCAAAATTTTACTATTTCAAGTAAACGCTTTGCTTCAACCTAATTTATTATTATCATTATTTCTTTGGTGTGTCCTACCAATCACAACCATGGATACCATTAGTAAGGGTGGGAGGGGGGAAGGACCTGCGCTTTTAGTTTTCTTAGCTTCATTCTTTATTCAAACCCCATCTGTCTTATTCTTGTTTTGTGTATTATATTTGTTTGTTAGTGTATGTATTGCTTTATTTTTGTATTAAGTTTATTGTTTGATGGCGGCGTTAATATAAGTTAGCCAACTTGAGTACGCCGTCATCGTGTCTGTATTTCTTTATATATGTTTTAATAAAAAAAAACCGTAAAATATTTGATGGATTTGTTTTTTTTTAAACATGCAATCACAAGACGTGGTGACGGCACACTCAAGTTTTTTCAACTTTTATTAATGCCGCCACCAACACAGGAACAGTGCAATACTAATCTACACCTGAATGAAGCGAGGAAAGTCATGTAAAATGCCTTTCCCAAGGGCACAAGATCGGTGGCATGTCAGAACTCGAACCCGGGGCCTCTGGTTCCGAGTCGAGAACGCTGCCGCTACGCCACACGACTCCACGTGTTCCTCCGGTTGATAGTTTTTTTATGTTTTTAATTTTACCAACACATACATACATTACCTTGTAGCTTCTACCTTGGTCTCTGAACCCAATCCAGGGTCGTGGGGGAACTGCATGGTGGAGTGTCTGATCATCTGCTCCCATCCCTCTCGGCTGTTAGCTAGGGTTAGGGTGTCCTTTCCGTCCATACTTGGATGTTGTCAGCCCATTTTTCTTCTGCCTTCCCCTTTTTATGGGTTCACCACACCACGAAGTGGTGTGGTGAAACCATATTGCTTTTTCTGATGTTTCTTCTTCTCCTCCTTCTCCTTCTTCTTCTCCTGCCATTTTTTAAATGGATTCAGCTTCTTCATTTTAGGGCCCAAGGTCCTGAAATTTGGTATGGAGGTACAGTGGGCAAATACCCCTAGGCGTTTTTTAAATTA
>NW_017802713.1:4667342-4681430 GCF_001625305.1 Branchiostoma belcheri
ACGTTTTTTATTTTGAAAATCAACAGTTTGCATTATGCAATTAAAAAACCTAACCAATAAAGTAGGGAATAGCTATCCAACTGTTGTTTTAGTTGTATTTTACTTCATATTATAGTTATATCAATGTAAATCATTGTTTTCCCTTGTGTTTCTCATTCTTTCCCTGCCATGTGGTAAAATGTGGTGAACCCATCGCTGTATTTGCTCCAAAGCAAATGTCGGCCTTTCTAGTTCTTACTGTCTTTGAAGGATTATTTTTGATAGTCCATGTGACCTCTTTACATGTTCATACCTCTTAAAGTTCCTTCTCTTCACGACTGCCAGGAGCCATTCATACTGACAGTGCTGTTTTACACTGTTTATGATTTCTTCATTTGTAACACGGTCCAGAACTGTTATGTGTCCTAAGAAGGAAAATTCACAAGAACTAACAACATGACGTCATTAATCTGATATTATTGGCCAAAACCATCTAGATCGGTTATTCCCTGAAAACTAAATGGTATACAACTTAACTTTACCAAAAGTGTTTATGACAGAATATTAGGGTGTACAAAGTCTTATGTTGCCCATAGCAACAACGGTGACGTCATAAAATGACGCCATGCATACTTAAGATTTCCGCCATTTTGGATCATTAATCTTGAATTTTCAAAAGTATTTTTTTTTTCAGGATAAAGCCTAAAATACATTGTTAACAAACGTTTATATAAACGTTTTTTTTTTTAAGAAGAAAGGAAAGTATTGATGAAATTTTAAGGGAAAAAGCGGTATATACCTGTTCACATGATATTTTGGATTTTGGCCAATGACGTCATCAAATTAGCATAAATTATGCATTCTAATGATAAAATTTACATAAAATTATATGGGTTGTTATTAATATTAGAAACCATGTGTAACTTGACATAAAACCCCTAAACTCCTATTGTTGAATCGAAAATTACTAAATTCAGCAAAAAATGCCTGTCAGAAACCCATTGACATTGCAACACAGATTCTCATCTTAATCCAAAAAAATTGTTGCCAACAATATTTTAGGAAAGTCTACGGTGGCCTGTTAGTATAGGCATGCGTATCTGCGCGAGTACCTTCCACGTCTGCACGATTACCTTCCACGCCTGCACGACTACCTTCCACGCCTGCACGACTACCTTCCACGTCTGCGCGAATACCTTCCACGTCTGCACAGAAAAAAAACTTCCTCGTCTGCGCGAATACCTTCCTCGTCTGCGCGAATACCTTCCTCGTCTGCGCGAATACCTTCCTCGCCTGCGCGAATACCTTCCTCGCCTGCAAAGAAAATTCTTTATGGTATCCGGAAAAGATGGGCTAGGCTAGGGCTAGGGCTACCTTGGTGGGCTACCCTTTCTGGGCCCAAAAGGGTGTGCCTGGGGGTTTAATCTCTAACAAATTTACTTGTCTTTACAGCTGTGGGTGGGCTGTTTGGGGGCGGTAATCACTGCTATAATCAACGCGAGCAAGACTTAGTCACAGGAACTATGTATTTATTTATGAAGAAAACAATTCTAACTAGAAAGGCCAATATTTGCTTTGGAGCAAATACAGCGATGGGTTCACCACATTTTACGACATGGCAGGGAAAGAATGAGAAACACAAGGGAAAACAATGATTTACATTGATATAACTATAATATGAAGTAACATACAACTAAAACAACAGTTGGATAGCTATTCCCTACTTTATTGGTTAGGATTTTTAATTGCATAATGCAAACTGTTGATTTTCAAAAAAATATAAAAAACGTTCATGCCCCGCATTCCAATGCTGGAGCAGAAAAGCTTGAAATACCTACCAAAACACTTGAATAAAGACATACTGTCAGTATGGAAATGCTCTGTGCAGGTGTTAATCAAGTTAAATCCCAACAGCCAATCAGCAAGAAGTGCTCTGTGCAGGTGGAAATGCTCTGTGCAGCCTGTTAATCAAGTTAAATCCCAACAGCCAATCAGCAAGAAGTATAGAGGAAAGCTGCATGCCTATTGGTTGATGCCCTTCATTCCATTGTGATGACTCATGCCCAGACGTGGTAAACACGGCAGACTAACACAGTAATACATTTGCTATAACACAGCCAAAAAACTCAAATAAAACCATTCTAAAAGCCTGTATCACAAAAATTTAAAAAACGCCTAGGGGTATTTGCCCACTGTACCTCCATACCAAATTTCAGGACCTTAGGCCCTAAAATGAAGAAGCTGAATCCATTTAAAAAATGGCAGGAGGAGAAGAAGAAGAAGAAGAAGAAACATCAGAAAAAGCAATATGGGTTCACCACCACTTCGTGGTGTGGTGAACCCATAATAATACAGTAAATGTCGTGTTTAACTAGATAGAAGGGAAGGCGTACGGGAGACGATTGAAACTTTGCAAAACTATGCATGAAACAAGCTAACACCTTACACCTGCTTGGATATATAAAGACTTGGTAATGGCAGGCGTGGAATGATCATCCTAGTTCTAGCTAGCATGGCCAGAGACGTAGGGTTGGTTTTTCATGGGGAAAACTGAGGCTACAAAGTAAGGCATTGAAGCTGGTCCCACTGTACAGCATGAGTAACCCTTGCCGAAATCCAACTCATGTGTGAAATCACTCCCCCGCTGTGCCTCGTACTAGTACAGTGAGCACTGCTGGCCTTGTCAAACAGCTCTTTGATGGTTTTGATAAGCTTTTTTCTCCATTGTGGCCCAAAGAGCATCATGCTATACTCTATTAAACGCTTTTTCTTAAGTGAATAAACACGTGATAGATGGAGGTCATTAGTGCAGACCTGCGGCTGAAATTTTCTACCTCCATGGAGGTAGCTCCATGGAGGTAGCTCCATGGAGGTAATTAGTGCAGACCTGCGGCTGACTTTTTTGTACCTCCATTGAGTTAGCTCCATGGAGGTAGCTCTATGGAGGTAATTAGTGCAGATCTGTGGCAATTTTTTCTACCTCCGTGGAGCTACCTAGGTTAAAAATTGAAATTTTCAATTTTTTAGAATATTCAAATTTTCAAAAATTTTTAATTTTTTTGAAAATTTCAAAATCGTAATTTTCAAAAATTTCAAAATTTATTATACACATTAGGTAATCATTTGCATAATTGGCCTATCTAGACCTATTGGCTTTTAAAGATTTTGCTAGAAAGTCCCATCCAGTTCCAGAATAAGCTGCTGGAGGGAACAAACCAACACCACTTATTCCTGACAGGAAAAGCTATCTGCCACCAAAAGACCTTCGTCTTCCTAAAACTTACCAGCATACCAAATATCATCACAATCCATAAAGGCGTTCTGAAGTTATGCTGACTACAAATGTGCGAAAACACAAACACACACACAAACACACACACAGGCACACACACACACAAACACACACACACACAGACACACACACACACACACACACACAGACAAGCCAAAAACAATACCTTAATTTTTATGGAGGTAAATACGCATCAATTTTCGAGGGACGTTCTGCGGGAGAGTGCAGGACATCCTGCGAGAGAGTGCGGTATGTCCTTCGGGAAAGTGCGGGACGTTCTGCGGGAGAGTGCGGGACGTCATGTGGGAGAATGTTCAGAACTGTCCACTGGTAATGAGAAACGCTTCTGCGAAACTTCTTCTGCGTAAGAAATATTTGGCGAGATTTTGGCCGTTAATGAGCAGCCTTTGTTTTTTTGACATTTACATGAGACTTATTTCACCTCATTTTCACGTATTTGCTGACGATTTGTGGACAATACGGCGGATTATCACCGCGGCGGGTCCACGCGGTCTCGGCTGTGGGCGATTGATGTTTACTTTTTGATACTTTGATATTTGATACCGATTCGTGTCATTCCAATAAACATTTCACCTAACTAAGAACTAGTTGGATGAATGATAGATTCGTGGATGCCTGTATATGATTTAAAAAACAAAAATCTGCGGCTAAAATTGCCAGACATTTTGTTTCCCTCTGTTGGAACAACGCAAGCCGGAGGTCAATGACCTGCGCCCCGCAAGTAAACAAAGTTACAAACGCGGTAAACACGTAATGTGTATCGTCGGCACGCGCGCGCCACGGTATCAACAATTTTCCACAATCGTTACCAACTAGTATTATCAAGGTTCTGTCATCGATTTCCGAAAAATCACCAGAATTATAGAGTGTTCTGATTCAGGCATTCGTCTGTTTTTGCTGAGAACATCGCAAGACGGCATCGTGGCAAATTTTCCTAAAGTGAGGCTGCATGCCCGACAGTTTTCAAAGATTGGACAGGGTGGGGCTGTAATATCAAAGGATCCGGAGGCTTGTGTTAGCAGGGCTGATAAAAACGTTACATCAAGGAGGTTTAAAAGCGAACCTGATAACGAAGGAAATCTCCTAGTTAGTTGAAAGTCTTGGTGCCTTACTTGAAGCGATCGAGTTGCCACATCCGGGGGTGATTTCAAACAGGCTTTGGCGTATTCCGACTTTAATCTAAAACGTAATGCAATATGGCCGGTTTACTTTGCATATTAACCGGGCACACGTACTGGTCCGTTGGTATGAGCAGCATTAGAAGGGTGAAAAGGACTAAATGCTTCCTCAACTTAGGCCTTGTTTATATGAAACCAACCGAACCGCTATTCGGGTACCTCGCAATGCATTCATTGTTATTTGATAAAAACACGCAAGGTAGCGTGTTGAAAAAAGAGAACCCCGGTGCACACCCCAGTTCTGGGTCCTTGGTAGTCCGTTGTAAAAAGTGACGAAAGGGTTTTGAGGGTCCAAGTTTGAGGTGACATTTCTCATAAACTGCCACGAAATATCATTAAAAATTAATATGGCTGAAGAGTGTAAGAAATGGTGATTCTGGGGTGAAAATTTTCGTTGGCTCCAAACCTTACTTCCGGGTATCATTGCGCGCCAAGTGTAATCCGCCCGTTTGATCAAGATTTCGCTCTGCGCCTTCCTAAGAGTGGATTTGCAACCCGTCGCGCCGTGGACAGTTTAAAAAATTTCAATCCTAGAATTTTCTTTATAATTTACTCGGGTATAGTCAAGGCTTGGGTCTTTTTTCCAGCATCAGTCATTTCTGCCGGAAATTTTTTACCTCCATGAAAAATGGAGCTTTTTTTGGCGTGTCTGTCTGTGTGTGTGTCTGTGTGTGTGTCTGTGTGTGTGTCTGTGTGTGTGTGTCTGTGTGTGTGTGTCTGTGTATACGTATGTTTCCGCAATTTTGTAGTCAGCATACCTTCATAACTCCTTTATGGGTAGGTATGATATTTGGTATGCTGATCTTAGGAAGACAAAGTTTAAGGTCTAATATGGGCCTCCTGGTGGATGACCTTGGTACTGCAGCAGAACTTTCGGGTTGTATCTTTTTTGCTGAATATGCTATGGTCTTGATTTTTTTGCGACAGATAGCTTTTTCTGTCAGGAATAAGTGGCGTGGGTTTGGTACCCGGGTACCCCTAGCAGCTTGTTAGGAAACTGCAGGGGACTTTCTGGCGAAATCTTTAACCCTACCTAGACCGGGCTTTTTTGGGCTTGGTGGGACGAGGGGGGTGCTCATTTGCCCCCCCCCATCCGAACTCGCGAACGGTATGTCGTATGACCGCCAAATTTTTAGAGGATGGTATACTAGTAAAAATGTATCATTTCTACATTTTTATGTCGTTATGACGTAATATGACGCAATTATGACGTCATTAAAAAGTGGAAAGATAATAAAAAACAATGGAAGAAAATGCACCCCTAACAACATTATTGAATATACCGAAAAGATACATCCCTTAACAACAACATGCAAACAATTATATAATATTCTTATTCAGAAAAAAATTGTGCCTCCAAGTATAGAAACAGAAATTATACACAAAATTGGTAAAGACAACATCGAGAGAGCCTATACTGCTGCCTTTGTCGCTACAAGGGAAACCAAATTACAATGCTTTCAGTATAAGATTACCCATCACTACCTGGCTACAAATAGTTGGCTAAGAAAATAAAATCTGGTACGAACAGATCAATGTAACAATTGCACAGATAAGCACACTATCGAACATTTATTTTTGTATTGTAAAGAAGAAAAAAAACATTTGGAAAGAGTTTTGTTACTGGTGGAAACGATGTACCAAACAAGACCTAATCGTAGACGAGATGATGATTATTTATGGCATAATTGATAACCCTAGCCATGTTAGTGCACTTGCACACTGTCTTCTCAGCGCTAAATATTGTATATACACATGCTTCATAACAAATTCCAAACCAAAACTCTCAGTTTTCAAGCACAGACTAAATCAAATTTTAGAAGTAAAACACAATGAACAATGGGAACTTTTTATGTGATATCATTATATATAGACAATCCCCAGATGACGTTACCTTAAAAAAAACTGTCCTTGATTGTTATGTATCATCCCACACGATTGTACATGTATGTCAACTATGTACCTCTTTTTAATGTAACATTGTAAATATTAATAGTTTGATTTAAAAAAAAAGATTAAAAAATTCAAGGTCAAGGATCATCAAGTGCATGATCATTGATTACTAGTTTGTTTTTAGCACTTTATATTATCTCCTTGCATGACAGAAGTACATGTGTCTGATATTGGTTAGTTCCGTATTTGCCCAGTCACATGTATGCAAATACACATATGCACAACAGGTGATGGCACACAATGTATTACTCCTATAACATTACCCTATGTAATATTACACTACAAATGCAGTGGTTAAAACTTATTGTTGCCTCTACATTATAACTGTATTTTCTACTACACCCTGGCCCTGGACATTTTCCATTCCTCTGGTCTTTCTCTGCTATTCTGGTTCACTCTTAACATTCTCTGTCAATCTGACCATTCTATGCACCCCTGATGCTTCCGAGGGAGGCACAGCGGGCACTTGGCAGCTGGGAACCAGTAAGCTCCCGTATCATCACAGCCAAGTTTGCCACAGGGGAAAGCAAAATCCACCTGAACGTCATCCAGTGCTACGCACCCGCAAACGACGCTGAGGAGGAGAAGAAAGATGATGTCTACCATCAGCTAGAAACAGTGCTGTATGAAACAAGACAGAGAGACATCACAGTTCTCAAAGGAGACTTCAATGCAAAGATAAGATCCGACAATACTAACTACGAAAGAATCATGGGTACACACGGAATGGGTCTGATGAACGAGAATTGGGATCGTTTCGCTGACCTGTGTCAAGTAGTAATCTAGTAGTAATAGGCGGTAGTATATTTCCCCACAAGAGAATACACAAGGCCACATGGAGATCCCCGGACCATGTCACCGAGAACCAGATAGACCATGTCTGCATCAGCCGGAAGTTTAGACGATCTCTGCAGAATGTGAGAGTGATGAGAGGGGCCGATGTGCCATCAGACCACCACCTCCTTGCGAGAATCACAAACCAAAGAGAACCACCAAGCCCCGTGGGAGATTCAACGTGGGTCTGCTCAGGAACGAGGATGCACAGGCATCCTTCCAGCTGAACCTATTTAATAGGTTTCAAGCATTATGGAATACCCCAGAAGATCATATCCATAATCAAAGGAACATACAAGGACATGACATGCAGAGTGTCCCACGCAGGACAACTGTCGGGCAGCTTTGAAGTAAGGACAGGTGTACTGCAAGTATGTATACTGTCACCCTTTCTGTTCATTCTTGCAATTGACTGGATCCTGAAGAATACCACAGAGTAGGAAAAACGGAATCCAATGGCTACAGGGAATACAGTTCTTTCTCACTACCACAGACAGACTACAAGACAATACTACACGCTTGGACGCAACATCTGCTGAAGTTGGTCTTAAGATCAACAAGAGGTCCTGAAGGTCAACAACAACACAAAAATAGCTATTACCGTAGGGGGAGAGACCATCAAGGAAGTGGAGTCTGTTGTGTACCTGAGGAGTGTGATGGACCAGCATGGAGGCACGGAACAGGATGTCTCAGCCAGGATGGGCAAGGCAAGAACAGCCTTTGTCATGCTGAAAAACATCTGGGCCTCCAGGGAAATCCACATGGACACCAAGGTACGCATTTTTAGCTTTAACGTCAAGTCATTCTTACTATACGGGCATGGAGAATGAACAAGTCACAACACAGGATACAGACGTCCATTAACAACTGCCTTAGGCGCATCTACGGCATCAGATGGCCAGAGAAGATCCGAAATGCATTAATGAAGATCTGTGGAGCAGGGCTGGACAGGAACCGGTTGCCATACAGATCCTGAGAAGGAAGTGGAGCTGGATCCGGTATACCATCAGAAAGCCAGCTTACAGCACCAACAGGCAAGCTCTGTCCTGGAACCTCAGATGGAAAAGAAGGAGGGGCCGTCCCAGAAACTCTTGGAGGCAAGACACGGAGAGGGGGCTGTCTGAAATTGGAATGCGCTGGAAGGAAATTGAGAGAGAAGCCCAGAACAGAGCTAGATGGAGGGAAATCGTCGCGGTGGCCTTTGCTCCACACGGGGCCAAGTGCCAAGACTAGTCGCTCTCAATCACTCGGGTCATTCTCAATTACTCAGATCATTCTCTATCACTTTGTTCACTCTCAATTACTCGGGTCATTCTCTATCACGCAGTCACTCTCAGTTACACGGGTCATTCTCAATCACTCGGGTTATTGTCTGTCACTCTATTTATTCTCAATCACTCTGGTCATTCTCTGTCACTCTGTTTACTCTCAATCACTCTGGTCATTCCCTATCACTCTGGTCATTCTCTATCACTCTGGTCATTCCCCATCACTCTGGTCATTCCCCATCACCCTGGTCATTCTCTATCACTCTGGTCATTCCCTATCACTCTGGTCATTCCCCATCACTCTGGCCATTCCCCATCACTCTGGTCATTCCCCTTCACTCTGATCATTCCCCATCAGTCTAGTCATTCTCTATCACTCTGGTCATTCTCTATCACACTGGTCATTCTCTATTACTCTGGTCATTCCCCAACACTCTGGTCATTCCCCATCACTCTGGCCATTCTCTATCACTCTGGTCATTCTCTATCACTCTGGTCATTCTCTATCACTCTGGTCATTCCCCATCACTCTAGTCATTCTCTATCACTCTGGTCATTCTCTATCACTCTGGTCATTCTCTATCACTCTGGTCATTCTCTATCACTCTGGTCATTCTCTATCACTCTGGTCATTCCCCATCACTCTGGTCATTCCCCATCAGTCTAGTCATTCTCTATCACTCTGGTCATTCTCCATTACTCTGGTCATTCTCTATCACTCTGGTTATTCCCCATCACTCTGGTCATTCCCCATCACTCTGGTCATTCTCTATCACTCTGGTCATTCCCCAACACTCTGGTCAGTCCCCATCACTCTGGGCATTTTCTATCACTTTGGCTATTCTCTATCACTCTGGTCATTCCCCATCACTCTGGCCATTCTCTATCACTCTGGTCATTCCCCATCACTCTGGGCATTCTCTATCACTCTGGCCATTCTCTATCACTCTGGTCATTCTCTATCACTCTCGTCATTCCCCATCACTCTGGTCATTCTCTATCACTCTGGTCATTCCCCATCACTCTGGCCATTCCCCATCACTCTGACCATTCCCCATTACTCTGGTCATTCCCCATCAGTCCACCCATTCTCTATCACTCTGGTCATTCTCCATTACTCTGGTTATTGTCTTTCACTCTGGTCATTCCCTATCACTCTGGTCATTCTCTATCCATCTGGTCATTCCCCATCACTCTAGTCTTTCTCTATCACTCTATTCACTCTTAATCACTCTGGTCATTCTCCATCACTCTAGTCATTTTCTATCACTCTATTCACTCTCAGTCACTCTGGTCATTCTCTGTCACTCTGTTCACTCTCAATCACTCTCAATCACTAGCCTATTTATCTTAGTTTTCTTACAATAGTACTTGTACCATATGCGTAACAGAGTCAACAAAATTGATCGGTTTGTATTCAAACCGGCCAGGGTCACTGTGAGCCAGAAAGTTTTTTTTTTTGCACAATAAATGACAGTACAGGTATGTTAAGTAATTATGTTTGTTCAAGTTGATTTTGATGTCAAATTTATGTATAAATTTTAAGTAGAACAAGCTTGAAGCTAGCTGGTGCATGCACGATGGTCAAATCCACACTGCTATTATGGAGATCGAACCCCCTGAACCCGCGAATCTTGTACGGTATGACGTCATTCGAACAGAACGGGTGTTCGATCCGGGGTTACGTACCCTCCGTCATTTACAGAAATCTCGCTACAACCCGCTACTTCAAGCCGTTTATGAAACCACGGAACATGAAAAATCCACCTTTTCACAAATATTAAGCGTTTTCAAACTATAACATCTATGCCGTTATTTTATTGTGGATGTGTGACATGTATCGAAGCTACTGCTGTTTTCGTGGGTGACATTGAAAGTCAGAATTCTTGTTTACGCTGTTATAAAATCCAGGTCCCCATATCCAAGTAGAATAACATGCGTGTAGACATGGTATTTTAACCACTCCCAAAAATCGTTCAAATTACCTCATCGTAGATTTCTGTCATAGAATTCTTTTAAATGTGGCTGTGATAATGAATTATCGGTATTTAAAGTTTTTCAAGTTTTCAAGTAATTCAAGTTTTAGTTATTAACCAAGACAGAAAGTTTAAATGTACTGTAATATTAATAAATGTACTGATTTTTTTTAAAATTCGGGGCCCCTTAAAATCATTCGTTTGGTTCTTGTGCAGCATTTTTGAAATCCGAAATTGATCTTATTTGGAAGCAAATGTACAAAAAGTTGAGCAAAGGCAGTGGAGGAATAACATTTGAGGTAAAGAAAATCACTTGTTACATTTTATTTTGACAAGTATTCACTTTCCAATTACTTTATTTTTAATCTTACCCGTTACCCCGTGGCCGGGCCGGCCACGTTCGAACGTGTTTGGTAACCCAAAACCTCCCTAAGTAATGCGACTTCTAGCCTGGTAACCGACCGCCGTGATGGTTAGACATTCTTCCCTTGTCCTGTCACAGCTGCCAGAAGTCAACATACAGCTGAACTGTGGTTACCAGAAAGTAGACCACTTGGGGCCATAAGTCCTGGCAATAGAAACTGTTGGTGTTTTGGTTGCTTGTAAAACGACATGGTTTGTTTAAGTCAAAGACGTAATGATGCTCTGAAAAGAGATAAGCATATATAAATTATGTAAATAAGACCTAATGTACAAAATGCTGTAATGTTATAGTGGAAAGTTAGTAGTTTATACTTGCCAAATTTAAAGGTAGGTTAAGGTGACACCAATGAATAAAATTTATTCAAATTATTACATCGTTTGCATAATTATGAGGAAGTACTAGCATTGCCTTCACTGTTTCGATAAGACTGTCATTATGATCAAATAATATAATCCAATCCAAGAAAAATGAGTATTTTTTTGGATTTTTTGATGGCATCGTCTGGGAACCCTAAAATTGATGCGAGCATGCAAAAAAAAATGTTAGGCAAAAAAAGTTGCTCTCATCATGAATTCTACATAGTCATAAAGGTTACGAGATGACACTGTGGCATGGCGAATAATCTACCCATAAAATTCATGTCTTTACCTTTTAATTTTTTTTTCGTTTGTATATATCTCTCTCTATATATATATCTATCTATAACTCTATCTATCTATCTATATCTATCTATCTATATATCGATAGATACATAAATTATATATATATATAGATATAGATAGGGAGAGAGAGAGAGAGAGACAGATAGATAGAGTTATAGATAGATATAGATAGATAGATAGATATAAATATATAGAGATAGATAGATATAGATATCTAGATGTAGATATCTATCTACTTATTTATCTCTCTCTATATATATAAAGATATCTATAGAGTTATATAGAGAGTTATAGATCGATAGATATAGATAGATAGATAGATAGATAGATAGATAGATGGATAGATAGATATATGGATAGATTGATAGATCATGTCATCGATTTTGTTAGTGGGATAGGGCATTATCATATCATAAACGTATGACGTCGTGGGAGCCTTGTTAGTTGTACTTTCGCAAATGTCACGAAGTACTTTGTACCTTACCATCCAGTGAAAAACAGCTAAAAATGTACAGACCAACATCCCTTTCCTGGCGGCAGGTATCATATTGCTTTAAAAATAACGACGATAAATATATGTTTAACAACAGCGTAAAACAAACATTTGGTCTGCAATAATTGCAAAATGTAGCATTTATACAATTGTACCTGATAATCACATTTTCCTTTCTTCATTTCTTTCATGAATAACTTTAGGCAATACTTTATCAAAACTGTATTATAGTTCATAAAGAATTTTTATATTAAATATGAAAGAACATGTAGAATAAGTATGCCAAAAAACAGTTACTCAAGCAACTGGATATGATTTGAAAACGTCAGACGTTTCAGCTAGTATCCACTAGCTTTCGTCAGTGACTGAGAGACCAGGGGGAAAGCAGGTTTATATACACAACCTGTTGATTGATATGCAAATAAAGTGAAGACAAATTTTTGGAAGTCGAAAAAGGAACAAAAGTCAGACAAGTCAAGACAAGATGATGCAAATTAGTCTGAAAGCTCCTGTTATACAGGACAGGAGCTTAAGTGTTGTCTGTCCTCGGGGCTGGGAGTGCCAAATCCCAAGTGCCGGAAAGATCGACCCGTAGCCCCCCTTCCCTGTTGAGGGTGGGGTTGTACATTCTTTCATGTATTGCCTCTTTAACACCCCGTTCCCACCAGCGTGTTTCGCGGTCTAAGACATCCGTGGACTCGAGTTTGAAAGAGTGACCCTGGTTGTGTTGTAGGTGGTGGAAAATAGCTGAGGAGTAGCCGTTGGCACTAGGTCTGCAATGTTCTTTGTACCTTACTTTAAGCGGTCGACTTGTTTCTCCGATGTAGGTGTTGTTACAATTGGGCTCCTCACATTTGAGTCTGTAAATAACATTCGCCTTGGTACCCTTGTGAGGTCGGTCCTTAGGGTGTACCAGTCTTTGTCTGAGGGTTGAGTGAGGTTTGAAGTTAGTGGCTATGTTGAAGTTTTGGAAGATCCGTCGGAGTTTCTCAGATACTCCTTGGACATACGGAATAGTGATGTTGGCCTTGTTTTTGTTGGTCAAAGGTTTGCATTTCTGGGTTTTCTTAGACTGATCTGAAGGTTTGAGCGCTTTGTTGAAAGTCCAGTTTTGGTAGCCACATTTAGCCAGGGCACCTCGGAGGTGTCTATGTTCGTCCGTTTTGGCTTGGTCTGAAGTGACAATGTTGTCTGCACGATGGAAGTCTCCAGTATAGGCTCTGTCACCTATGAGTTAGCAGGTTTTCTAGCCAAGATTTTAGGACCACTAGTGGGGAAATCTCAGCACCATGTACAGAATAGTGCCGACTTTGTCAACAAAATCAAAGACATTCATGTAGAGGATGATGAAACCATCACTTCGTATGACGTGTGCTCGCTTTTCACCTCCATACCACCCAAGGAAGCAGTGTCAGTAGTCAAGGAAGCCTTGGAAGCCGATGATACACTTGCAGATAGAACCAACCTATCCGTTGACCAAGTTTGTGAGCTACTAGAACTCTGCTTAGGATGCACATACTTTACCTACAAAGGACAGTTCTACCAACGAATGCACGGCTGTGCTATGGGATC
Source organism: Branchiostoma belcheri (assembly GCF_001625305.1). Taxonomy (NCBI): domain Eukaryota; kingdom Metazoa; phylum Chordata; class Leptocardii; order Amphioxiformes; family Branchiostomatidae; genus Branchiostoma; species Branchiostoma belcheri. The sequence continues at coordinate 4,680,995 of NW_017802713.1, forward strand.
ACCAGTCTCACCAATTGTTGTAAACCTGTACATGGAGAAGTTTGAAAACAAAGCCCTCAGCACTTTCAATGACACTCCCCCGGCCAACTGGTTTCGATATGTAGATGACACTTGGTACAGATTGAAAAAGAGGGTAGCTGCTGACTTCTTCGACCACATCAACCAGATAGATGATAACATCAAGTTCACACAGGAGCCAAGCCATGACAACATGCTCCCTTTCCTAGACACCAAAACCTAATCGTAGAGGAAGATGGTAACCTTCGTTTCAAAGTGTACAGGAAACCAACCCACACTGATCAGTACCTGGCCTTTGATTCCCACCACCCTTTGGAACACAAACTAGCAGTGATCAAAACTCTCTTCCATCGTGCAGACAACATTGTCACTTCAGACCAAGCCAAAACGGACGAACATAGACACCTCCGAGGTGCCC
>NW_017802713.1:4681450-4719902 GCF_001625305.1 Branchiostoma belcheri
TTGTAGGTAAAGTATGTGCATCCTAAGCAGAGTTCTAGTAGCTCACAAACTTGGTCAACGGATAGGTTGGTTCTATCTGCAAGTGTATCATCGGCTTCCAAGGCTTCCTTGACTACTGACACTGCTTCCTTGGGTGGTATGGAGGTGAAAAGTGAGCACACGTCATACGAAGTGATGGTTTCATCATCCTCTACATGAATGTCTTTGATTTTGTTGACAAAGTCGGCACTATTCTGTACATGGTGCTGAGATTTCCCCACTAGTGGTCCTAAAATCTTGGCTAGAAAACCTGCTAACTCATAGGTGACAGAGCCTATACTGGAGACTTCCATCGTGCAGACAACATTGTCACTTCAGACCAAGCCAAAACGGACGAACATAGACACCTCCGAGGTGCCCTGGCTAAATGTGGCTACCAAAACTGGACTTTCAACAAAGCGCTCAAACCTTCAGATCAGTCTAAGAAAACCCAGAAATGCAAACCTTTGACCAACAAAAACAAGGCCAACATCACTATTCCGTATGTCCAAGGAGTATCTGAGAAACTCCGACGGATCTTCCAAAACTTCAACATAGCCACTAACTTCAAACCTCACTCAACCCTCAGACAAAGACTGGTACACCCTAAGGACCGACCTCACAAGGGTACCAAGGCGAATGTTATTTACAGACTCAAATGTGAGGAGCCCAATTGTAACAACACCTACATCGGAGAAACAAGTCGACCGCTTAAAGTAAGGTACAAAGAACATTGCAGACCTAGTGCCAACGGCTACTCCTCAGCTATTTTCCACCACCTACAACACAACCAGGGTCACTCTTTCAAACTCGAGTCCACGGATGTCTTAGACCGCGAAACACGCTGGTGGGAACGGGGTGTTAAAGAGGCAATATATGAAAGAATGTACAACCCCACCCTCAACAGGGAAGGGGGGCTACGGGTCGATCTTTCCGGCACTTGGGATTTGGCACTCCCAGCCCCGAGGACAGACAACACTTAAGCTCCTGTCCTGTATAACAGGAGCTTTCAGACTAATTTGCATCATCTTGTCTTGACTTGTCTGACTTTTGTTCCTTTTTCGACTTCCAAAAATTTGTCTTCACTTTATTTGCATATCAATCAACAGGTTGTGTATATAAACCTGCTTTCCCCCCTGGTCTCTCAGTCACTGACGAAAGCTAGTGGATACTAGCTGAAACGTCTGACGTTTTCAAATCATATCCAGTTGCTTGAGTAACTGTTTTTTGGCATATCGCATTACCTGGATGTCTAACCTTTATCGATGTAGAATAAGTAGTTAAAGTGTTCAGTAAATGCTTGCATAAACATGTTTTATGATTATGCAAGCCAGAAATCCATAACGAAAACAAAATAATGTCAAAGGGGACGTAAAATCTGTTATATACCTGTGTTACTTCTCTACCTAGACCAGAAACAGCTGCACCCAAAAAAATCCAGGCGTTGATAAATATAGTGACACTTTTATCTGCGGTCTGTTATATGTGGAGAAATGGATTGTGATTGACATAATACTTAGCATGTAAGTTCATCTGCAGCTTCTGGTTCGTGACGCTTATAAATCTGACACGTACGACCCTCTGCTGCAATCACGTGTTTCTGACGTGACGTCCATGAAGCTGCAGTAGAAGGGTCTATTCCGTAAAGAAGGTCGACGGAGTAGGCCGAAAATGTGGGTAAGTCCAACTTACTCAGTGTTGGTCTGAACAGTTAACCCTTTTTTCATAATGACCTAATACTTGTTAAGTTCTGCATGAAGTCAAATCTGGCACAGTCTGTCATTTTTCCCGTAAACGCATAAATATCTATATCTATCTTAATGTAAATCTATTCATTTATCTATATCTAGATAGATTTTTAAAGATTATTTTAAATGACATTGTAATGTGTGACAATAGCAGTGCATTAAATTAAATCTTAAGTGTCTACTTAAGAAGAAGCGGGTTGAAAAAAGTAACGTTTCAAGACAGAACATTGTTTAAACAACTATCAACGCTTTTATTTAAATTCATCCTATTTTTTGTATTGCGTATTTTAATGTGTCTTTCAGAATAAAAGAAAATAACCTTAAATATTCTTTGAATTAACTTTGTAAAGATGTCTATTATTGTACAAACATATCTTTCTTGGACGAAGACCAAAGTTTCCTATTTTTAGGATTTGTTTTCAAACCAAAAATATTTTAAATCTTATCTCAAGAGAAAAATTATTTTTACATGGATACTATTTTCACGGGATTTTTAATAAAGATTAATTTTCATTTAATTATCATTGCTTAGAATATCTTTCTCATCTCCGGACTATAAATATTATTTCTACTAGACTTTTCTTGCTTAAAACTAAGAAAACTAAATGAATACAACAACACTTTAACAAAAGGAGCAATAAAAAAATGTGCCAAGACATATTAAGCCCATTAAAAAAGTATTGGTATCAATAACGTATTGCATATTTTTTTGCAATCCACTAGCTTGGATTGCCAATCTTTTTTGTTTGCTAAAAAATGTTTTTGTAAAATACAGCCGTATTACAATTCAAATGGACTTACGTTGTTCATAATAGTTTTAAAACAAGACATTATCTCAACTGAGCCAATATTTTCCCATGAACTTAAAGTTTATGAATGACGACAAATAAGCATTAGCCATGAATCTTTATGGATACAGCTTCCATTAAATCATATTCCACATTTAAAAAAAAAAGAGGAGAGGCAGGGGTATTTTTTAGGCCTGCAACATTTTTTATCTTCTATAACACCGGAACGGCTTCCCATAGAACCATTAGCCTTTTCTTAAAATATATCTGGCAACACTTCCATTGTAATAAGATAGGTTTGTACTGCAATGGGAACGGGTTTCTGACAGTTTTTGAAAAAAAATCTGTAATCTGGTTTAAACTAAAACATTTTCTAACTTTAATGTTTAATTACACTTCATTTCTAACATTACTAACATTAAAACATGTTATAAAATCATATTCAATTTCTATCATTAAATACTTATGATTTATGTTAATTTAATAATTTATCATTTTTCCACTTCCCACAATGCCTAGTGCTCGTGACGGATATGACGTAGGAAGCGGATATACGTAATGTGACTTTGCAACAGTTTCCCTTTTGGCACCCAAACCATCCAAACAGTCTTTTTAGCCAGAAAATGTACTATTCATTATTATTTATACCATATAGTAAGGCAGTTCTGTAAAATTTTATTGATCGATTTCTACGATGAACGGAAAAAAACACGACTGAAAAGACCAAGGAACTTTCGAAGTTACTCATAACAGACGTGAAGCTAGTGGAGCAGAACAACGAGACAGAAATGTCAACTGTTTCAAATGTAGCCATTAACATTTGGATGTTTTTTTCGCTTTCTGTAGAATCATCATCATCATCATCGGTCGACCGTATTGGTTGGGGTTATACCACACCTTACTACGTGACATACACGGGGTTTGCCTCCACCCGGTTGATAATAGAATCATCATGTGTGGTGTTGTAATCACATGTGGCTGATAGTAAATAAAGGTTCGACAGGCCTCCATTCGACTGATTTGAAGTGAATCACCAACTCCATACAGCAGTGTACCCTACTCTTTTTTGAAAGGTATGGTGAGTTCTTTAACTTGGCTCTTCCAAAACGCGGGACCATTGAACGTCCTATCCGAGGGACGTCCCTAGCCGAAGCTAGGTACTCATTTTCACCTGAGTGAAGTGAGGAAACTCGTGTTAAGTACCTATCCGAAGGGCACAATATCGGTGACAAGGTGGGGTTCGAACCCGCGACCTCCGGGGTGTAAGCCGAACGCGCTACTGATTGCGCCACGCGATCCCACGCATTGTCGTGGAATATTCTTCTGTAGAATAATCAACTTCAATAACGAAAGCTTCTTACGTCACATCCTTCATTAGCCCTTGGCATTATGGGAAGTAGGAAAATTATGAGTATCATTGGTCGACCGGTCAAAATCCAAGATGGCGAATCATATTATTAGCACCAAATTATTAGCCCTTGTGAGTCTCATTTTTTTCACTTATTTTTCATCAGAAATATGATTTTTTTACATTAAAAAGTTCATATGCAGTTTAGTTCATTTGCATTGTGCTTTTAAGCTGAATCTTGGAAAAAAAGTAATTTCAGTAATTCAAGATTTAGATTCAAAATGGCCGACAACGTAAATATGCATGCTGTAATTTTATGACGTCATTTTGACGTCAGTGTTTGCCCCGCCGCGGTGAGGGCATGAACAAAGTCTCGGTCAAAATAAATCATTTCAACAATAATAAATCTTATGTTACAACATGTAATTTCGTTTTCAAAATATTCATAAAATATGCTAATTTGCTGAAGTCATTAGTCGGAATCTCGGGTAGTGGACCATATAATTAAATCTCCTTACATAAAAAGTTCATATGAACATTCAAACAATATAGGCCGTATCTTGGAAAAACATGTAATTTAGAAGGTTTTTGTAATTACATTTTTTTCAATACAAGCCTAAAGCACAGTCGCTGACGAAAGCTAGTGGATACTAGCTGAAACGTCTGACCGTTTTCAAAATCATATCTACGCAGCTTAAGTAACTCCTTTAAAGCCGATACTCGTTGACATTCAGTATTTTGTGAGACCCCGAATTCCGCGAAAAAATTCCTCCGAACTCTTTAAGTGTATTTAGGGAATTTCGAATGTACAGCTTCTATTGGGTCTTGGCATTCATATTGCTCTTGCACCAGAATTCAGATTTAATATAATAATATCGATGCAATACACACAGTTTACATTGTAGTGATACAAAAGATCTAGTTTTGCCAATGTACTTCTAATGCCAAACATTGCTCTTAACCCAATGCAGATGCCCGGTGTGTGTGTTTATTTTTAAATACAACAGAATGGAACTCTGGGCACAAAGTTGGTTCTAGCATAATGTTTGAATAGCTAACTGCCAAAAAGCTTCAGAATTTTTTTGACATACAATACTTGTATTTAAATAATATGTTTTAAAAATTTGAACAGAATGCAATGGATACTTAGTAATGATAACAGTGCATGATGTCATTATTACACCCTGTTCTTGGAATAGCCAATAGGGAAATGTAAATGAGTTGCTATTTCCTATATGATAAACTTATTTTGCCAATTCCTGGCTAAAGGCTTTCCCCAGTACAATATAATGAAAGATGATACCAACATTAATGTAGTAAACTATTATCACTTGTATTTTTATCGATATTTAAAAATGTAAAAAAAATCTAGTGTGTTACAGAAACAATTTATCAAGTTAAGAATTCTGTGTATGTTGTGTGTTACAGAATAACTTTTACTTCACCGTTTTTCAAAATGAGGCCGAAAAGTGAAATACTCACGATAATCTCATTCTTCTGCTGTGTACTTGTTCTCGTGTTGTATAAGAAAATGGTGAGTGGATTTGATTATGTTGTATTTTTTTTGGTTACATAATGTTCGATAATGTTTGACGAAATTGAATTCGAACCGATCGCATTCTCTTTCGTTTACATCTTTTAGCAGCTCTGTCAAACTAGCAGAATTAGTTAGGACAGGTGCGGTTTTTCTAGCTGATATTTTAAAGAACCACTATGGTACTTAATAAAAATCAGTAATTTTGGTTCACACATTAAAATTTAAATGTTTTTAAACACTTCCTTTTTTAACAATAATAACCTTGTACATAATTATATATAATTTCTATCCTTAAATATTCATAATTTAAGCTAATTTGATGACGTCATCGGTCAAAATTTAAGATGGCGGACCATATAATTAGTTCTTATGTAGCCATGGCTTTTTCACGAATTTTTCATCTCAACTCCGTGTTTTTTCACATAAAACGTTCATATGAGCATTTTATTCCAATTGCGTTGCGTTTTAAGGCTGTTTCTGGAAAAAAAATGCAATTTTCAAAATTCAAGATTTCCCATCCAAGATAGCCGACAGCTGAATTATGCATGACGTCATGACCTCAGTGTTGTATACCCAGGGGCAACATAAGTCTAAGCAGACATTAATATTCTATCATAGACAATTTTTGTTAACGTTTGGTTGTATTCCTTTGAGTTGTATGGAAAACAATTTTTGACGGTCTTACCCCAAAAAAGCATATAAATGACGTCATAATGACGTCTTGTGACGTCATAATTACACCAAAAATTACTACACCATTCTCTGTAAATTTGGTGGCCGTATGGTAAGAGGTTGTTGAGTTACAGGGGGCGGGCCTCAAAAGCCCCCCCCCCCCCTGTTTGAGCATGCCCAAAAAAGGGTTAAAGCATTTGTCGACACCTTTAGATGGAACTAAAATATGTTTCATTAGAGTAGGTACAGGGCAGACCGAGAGATTGCATATCTGTAGTTTCTTTTGGAAAAAAACCATTTGAACTGCGAGTTGTAAAAACATTTATATTCCAAACAGCGTCGTATTAATCTATAGTAATTAGTAGTTACATTTGGTCTTTTAACCCTACCTAGACGGGGGGGGAGGCTAAAAGTGTCCGTGCCAACTTTGATGTCACCTAGCGTCTGAACGGCTAGCGCTAGAACGGCCAAACTTGGTGACTATTCCTAGAATATTGTTGGCAACAATTCTCTATCATTGGAATAAGATAATAATTTTTTGTGTTGCCATGGAAACGGGTTTCTGACAGGCATTTTTTGCTAAATTTAGTAATGTTTGTTTCAACAAGAGAATTTTTTGGGTTTTATGCCAAGTTTCTCATGGTTGCTAATTTTAATAACATACCATATAATTTTATGTATATTTGATCATTAAATATGCATAATACATTCTTATTTGATGACGTCATATGACAGAATATTATAGTGTACTGAGTCTTATGTTGCCAATAAAATGACGTCATGCATATTTAAGATATCCGCCATCTTGGATCATCAATCTTGAATTTTCAAAAATAGTTTTTTTTTCATGATAAAGCCTAAAATACATTGTAAACATACTAAAGACCTTCATTTAAACCTTTTTTGGAAAAAGAAATGGAATTATTGATGAAATTTTAATGAAAATAACCTGTATATACCTGTTCTAATGATATGGTCCGCCATCTTGGATTTTGGCCCATGACGTCATCAAATTAGCATAAATTATGCATATTTAATGAGAAAATTTACATAAAATTATATGGGATGTTATTAATATTAGAAACCATGAGTAACTTGACATAAAACCCATAAAATTCTATTGTTGAAACAAAAAGTACTAAATTTAGCAAAAAATTCCTGTCAGAAACCCGTTGCCATGGCAACACAAAAAATCATGATCTTATTCCAATGATAGAGAATTGTTGCCAACAATATTTTAGGAAAAGTCACCAAGTTTGACCATTCTACGGCTAGCCGTTCAGACGCTAGGTGACATCAAAGTTGCCGCGGGCACTTTTAGCCCCCCCCCCCCGTCTAGGTAGGGTTAATAAACAATTGCAAACTGATCGCTCTATTGTTTGTTCTACAGGCACCTGTGTACAGTGGCTTATATTACACAAACTGGTACCAATTAACATCTCAACTTCTCCGAAAGCAGGTGGGAGGAAATCTAATTACACCTGCGTTGCGAAATGCTCACGATGGTTTTGACTTTAGTAAGCTCACTACTGCTGATAAGATGTCTCTGTCTATTGTCAACCCTAAACCCATCTTTCAAGTTGGGGAAAATATCACTATAAAAATAACTTCCCGGGATAAAAATACTCATCTGAAAATTCACGGAGGAGCTTTTCTGCTAGCAAAAATGTACACTACCTACCCTTTAAAGTCATGTACGCCTGGAAAAGTAACAGACTACAAGAATGGATCTTACGTGGCTCAGTTTCTCCTAAGTTGGCCGGGAAACTTTTCCGTCTCTGTAAAGCTAATACAGCCAAGTGAAGCTGTGCACATTTTAAGGAGAATCCATGACTCTTTTCTGAACAGACGTGTTACGTATTGTAACTTTGTTGATACCATAGTCAACATTTCTGAATGGACCGAATGTAGCTTTAGTAGAACAATAGATCACAGAATGAGACCACAGTGTGATTTTTCTAGACCTATCCTAAATGCTACATGGTTATGCACAAAACCAGAGCGAAATATTTCGTGCAAGTTTATAAAAGAATGTAAACGCAACGAAACTGCTACTACTGAGTTGCAGAAAAAGATGGTGAGTGCGCAAGAGAGTCAGCTGCTTAACAGGTAATAGTTTTTTCCAAGTAGTTTTGCATTGTCAATGTAATAGTACTGGAATTCCCTATTGAATTTTCGCCGTAGGCAAAACTAATATAAAAAGCATTGGCTGGATGGATTTTACTTATAAATTCAATTATAATTATTATTTCAGTAACGTATTATTATAACATAGCCTTATTCTACTTCACATTTAGCACAAGAGTGTACATGGATATCCCGAATAACATCAGCATTACCGTACAAGAAAAGGGTAAGTTATATTTTGCAAAACTTATCTATACAGACACTTGAGTTCACCCTGAATGATGTCTAGGATGGCTGCATCAAGAGCCATAGTCTGACATGTCTGATAAATGTGTGAAGCTGAATGAAGTACGTTCCAGTTGACCCCATCGATTTTGAAATAGAAAAGTGAACTTTCAAAACATTATCTGCAAAAGACTTGTTTCCCTAACAATGACAAAGGCGGTTTGAAACAAAGTGTGATATTTCGTTGCGTGGCAATCATTTTACAATACCATTTTGTGATAAACGCTCTAACAGCCACAAAAATCATTGCAATAAGAATCAATGACAACATTTGTTATAATGATACATACCAGAAGATATATATTTCAGGATATTCCTATGGGGATGTAAGTAGCTGAAAAAAGACTATATTTATCACCACTCATTTTCAACAAAACATTGCCACACAACGAAATATGACAATTTGTTCCAAAACGTCATATCTGTATTTAAAACGGGTGACACGCTAAAGACGGCAACTCAAACACTTGTCCTGAGTCATCTGGACTACTGCTCCTGCCTTCAATCGTCCAGTTCTCAATCTAACCTGAACGGGTTGCAGATTTTACAAAATAAGGCGGCTAGGCTTGTGTTAAATGCAGAGTATAACTGCAGGATCGACGAACTGCACAGTAGATTAAACTGGCTCAGAGTTAACGAAATACTTTACACAAACACACTCTCCACGTTCCACAAACTCCTGACTTCTGGCAAACCTGTTAGTATCTACGATAAGCTACGCAAAATCAACAACACACATCAACACAACACACGACTTTCACAGGCGGGAGGCTTCAGACTACCAAAACCCAGAACTTCCTCTGCTACTAGGACATTCCTGTACAGATGCACAAAATCCTACAACACTTTCCCACAACACATCAAATCATCCGCACCATTAGCATTGGTGGTAGCATAATGATTTTTATATGTAAATATATAACTTGTATGTATTATTTACTGCATTAACCTCTGACCTCTCAAACAATCTCTTACCTCATTACTTTGTTGTATATAGAATATCATAGGTTAAGTAATAGTTACAGGTTGTTGTATTTTATGTGTGGCAAAAAGCAAGTGTATATACGTTTGTGTATAAGTTTGTAATATGTTTTTAAGGCTCCAGGAAGAATAGTATAAGCGTATAGTTATACTTACTAATGGAGATCATTCAAATAAACAATAAACAAATGTAACAAGTAAAATCTGAGATTTTATACTTCCGGGCTTTTTATTGTATATTCTATCTTTTTATTGTATATTCTATATGTTGTTTGTTATGAATAGTTGATGGTGTTAAATTTTATGTGTTAGATTTAGCGTTCCAGGTGGTGTTAACACAGGTCAACATTTTCATCTGCAGCTTATTGTACCCATGAACTTATGAACTTCTATTTAATCTGCCGGAATGAATTCTGAGTAATGAAACTCAGAATGACAACCGGAACCGTTAAATCAGATGTTAAAACCACAAATATTTTGATCGAAAACATAGTGACTGGGGTCCAAAATGTCACATACAGAAGCTTGTTGCTTATAGTACGTCAAATATACAAGGGTTTACAACAAGTTGTATCAATCATCAATCAATCAAAAATGGTTTATTGCTAAAATCACGAACATTGCAGCAGAAGCTGAATTGCGTTCAGAGATGTACATCATTTCTTTTAAAAACATTAACGACTGCACAGTCAACATATTAAACACATTTAGCATAACGAGATTCAAATTATGCTCACATTTGCATCTTAAATATCAAAATTACATTTACATTCCATATACAAGTTTCACAAAATATATTAGAGACATTTACAAGTTCAAGAGTAACATCATTTCGATTATTTCAACAGTCTTAAGAGGGATGGTAAAGGGCTGTTGTAACATCTTGTTGTACGTGTGATAGGCAGAGTCCGTTTTGTAGAGTTTCTGAGTTCACGTCGGTTTGACTGTCCCCGGGTTGGAGGTAGCAGGTCAGCAGTTCTCTCTGACTTCTCCATGCTGACTGCAAACTTACGGCACAGGTTGACTCTTCTGTTCTCCAGTGTCTCAAGACCACACTGTTGTAGAGCTGAGGCATAGTCAGTATAGTGCTTTTCCAGGATGGTACGACAGGCACGTTTTTGTACTTGTTCGATGGTTGCTGCCTGTTGGTGGGTTAGACTGTGGTGCCATACCGGTGCGCAATACTCTAAGACAGGTCTAATAAAACCACAGTATACAGTTACTAAGTCCGCTACAGGGAGGCAGAAAGCTCTCAACTTTCGCAGCATGAACAAGCGTTTGCTGGCCTTCTTAGTTGACTCGCTGATCTGTTTGTTCCACTTCAGGTTTGACTGCAGCCATAACCCTAGCACTTTTGCAAAGTCCACAGATTTAAGTACACTTCCATTCAGGGTTATGGGTAAGGGTGGAGAAGGGTTCTTCATGAAACACACTGTCAGAGTCATACACTTGTCCGGGTTGAGCTTTAGACCAGCGTTCCCCGACCATTCCTCGAGAGAGTCTACTTGGTTCTGGAGTTGTGACTGTTAACCCACGTGTCTGTTCTCTCCCAAGGACAAATCGTCCACATACTTCCAACGATCACTGTGCTGTTGGCTAGCATCGTTGATCATACACAGAAATATTATTGGTCCTAGCTTTGTGCCTTGAGGCACTCCTGTGTATAAGTTGTAGTAATATAGGGACGTATGCAAAAGTTTGCCACGTCACAAAACCAACATTTTTTTTTAATTTATATTTTTCATCGTTTAAAGCTGAATCATATGAGCCGTAATTTGAAACAGCGTAAAATTTTGCACGTCTTTCCGTGCTCTTGAAAGACAGAAGAAACGCTGCAATCATGGGTGCAGTCCCCTTATCATGGATGCAGTCACCTTACATCAGGCCAACAGACCAAGGATGGACAGTCTTTACTGTAAGACACCAGGGGAGATGACCAACTGTCGCCTTGTACACGTACTTCGTGAGAAATGTTACAAAATATGATCAGAGACGTGTATGTCTGCTTTGGAAGGGTAATCTCCAAAAAGGTCACCGTTAGACGGTACGTACAACTTTTTAAATAGATATATTTTTTTAAATCAAGCATTTCATCCAAACCATTATACTTGGGGATGGGGTCCTTTCCGGGGACGACATGTTTAGTTAGGGGAGGGAGGGGGCTCGTCACTGAATGCCATCCAGTAAATTTCTAGCGGCGACCGATTTATGAATAATTTATCAAGGCCCACGGACCCGGTTCTTTCACTTGTAGAGTAGCCAATTACCACTGATCCGGTGGCACACGATGTGCGAAAACACGTACTTCACAACCATTGTTCGTTTATATAAAGCGCTTATACATTACAAAGAGAATTTTCGTAGGACTGCCATTTCTTTAGTTTGCAGCTTGTGTATTGAGAATGGGTATCTTCATAATTCTGCTGTTTGTAGAAGAACGGCACAATGAAACAGTTTTCAATACCATGACGACTTAGCAGTTAACACGCAATGAAGCCTACTTTTTACGCAGATTGTAGCACTACGTAATGTTACACAAACTAACAGTAGATGTTTAAGGAATTCACAGAAATGACAATGATATATAATGTAACGCATAAACATTATACAGCACAAAATGAAGAGTAACAGTAATATGTAGTCGTGTTTGGCAGGGTATAGCAAGTTATGGTAGGCACATGTATCGGTTCAATCTTTAACGGGTAAGTTGACAGCAACAAGCAAGATGCATAGGTTCTATTACTTTTGTAGCTCACTACTTGCGTCCAGATTTGGGACGAACACATGTTCCTTTTTCGCCGCAGTTTTACATGTAGTGGTTGCTTCGACAGCCTTTCCGCTGACGCAAACAAACACACAGTAGTTTGAGGTTCCACAGTTTTTACAACGTTAGCGCTTGAAGTTGCTGTGGTGTTCTCCAAGTTTGTTGGTCTGGTGATGTTGTCTTTATTGGCTTGTTGTCTGTCATTTCCCTCCATTTTTGTGTTTGGCGGCCGGTCTTCGACAGGTTGCGTTTGCTTCACAAATCTCGGCTTCGCTAGGATCTGTTCCTTCCCGTAGTAGTCGCTCCATTAGCGCAAGTGCAGCCCCATTTAAATGTGTAAAACTTCATCTGTACAGACCCGTTTCGATTCGTTCATCAAAGTAGATTTTACTAAGATATGATTTTACAAACTAATTGTGGAAGTACTAGTACTTAGTACTGAAGTAAACAAGAATTGAAGAAACAATTACGCGCTCTGGTTGGGTTCATGGCATTTACATGAAACAAGGTGCTAATAGCCGCTAGTCGGTGACCAGTCAGGAGCCCTCTGATTGGTTTCCGCTAGAAATCTACTGGATGTCGTATAGTGTACACGAGGGAGGGGGGCGTGGGGAAGTTTACACTTTAGCCAAACATTTGCATGTGCACAAGGCTGAATGTTTTCTTTTAATGTAACAGTGTTTTGTATTGTAATTGTGACAAGTAACAGTTTCAGTTGACTCGTAGGAAATGAGTTTTTTTCTGATGTACTGATATAAGTAGTATATAGTCAGCAGCAGACGCCCCATTTTCCAGGCTCGGTCAGGCTCGGTCAAATGTCAGGGGTCACCGTCATTATTTAACGAGTATGCAGATTTATGTTAAGGATATGCAGGTGCATGCAGGAATGTATCTAAGGAGGTAATTAACGACATACAATCTATTATGTTGATGTATTCATAACTATGGGTAACGTAATTATGAGTTAATTTATGTATATTTTGATATGATATATGATGACGGTTTGCTGGCGTCATTGGAAGAGGTCAGATAAAGTTTACGGTGAACTTTTGAACCCGGCTACCTGGGTAACATGTCGTCCAGGCAACGTTTCACAAAAGATGATGCCACGCCTACCGACATTGATACTTTGACAAAAAGCTATTCAGCAGGACAGCAAGACCATCTGCTGTTTGCGGAGGATTGCGAACGTCAGCATGTATACATACCACATTTGCGGTAGATGATTGGGTGAATGCGACCTGCCATCTCAAAAGCGCGGGAACGTTGGCTTTCTATTGTGTTAGTGCTTATACAGTACACAGGGATAAAAGACCAGCGTCACTCGGCTGCGTCTCATTAGTTGAAAGCGCGCCAAAAGGCTAAAGGCTCAGAAAAAAATAGTCGCGCGAGTGACTCATTTATTGCTCGGACGTATACACGAACAAAATGAGTCACTCGTGAGTGACTCACTCATTGAATGACTCATGAGTGACTCATTGATTGGGTGACTCGTGAGTGACTCACTCATTGAGTGACTCGTGATTGACTTATTTGTTGCTATGTACTAGTAAATCGTGCTCCGAAATAAAGTGCCTGTACATGACCAGACTTGCCCGATGACGTCATCCCGCAGGTTAAGTCTTTCTCCTGCAGTACGGTTTCAAGCACACGTTTGGGTCCGTCCATTGTGTTGGGAACATTGGACGTGAAAAGATAGGTAATATTTTCCCATTTCTCATCTGAAATCTTATCTACCAGTAGACTGGTTTATTATTAAAATCAAAAACAAGTCACATGGCAGCCAACAGGCTGAATTGACAGACTCGTGTACAAATTGGCAGATCAAAATTAATTTGCTTAAAATATCTAAAATCGTTAAAATGACAAAACAGATAAAAGCAATATTTAGTATGAGGAACATTACTGGGTGTCGCCCCCAGAAGCACCGAACTACAAAAAGTCAATCCGCGTGTGCATAATAAACTCTGGCATAGACATACAAAGTTATATGTATATATGATAGAAAGAACAGTATCAGGGTCCTTTTGACAAGTAAAATCGTTAACTGTACAATTAAAACCTTCCATTATTCAACAAGTGGTCATCGAGGCTCTTTTTAAGAACTTTAAATTGAATTGTTTATCAGTCTTGTCATGTGCGGAATAGCGCTATTTCTGTAGCGATCAGTTCTACAGCGTTGTAAGTTCAGTTTACTAGAAGAGCGGGTGTGGTGACTGCTGATGCTCTCTCTTATGGGTGGAAGGAAGTGTCTGTACAGTTTGGATGTCAGTAGAGACTTGGCAAACTTCAGTGTTAAGTTCGATCGACGTGTGTGTAGAGTTGGTAGGTCGAGAAGGGTGCACGCTTCTGCATAGTCAGTGTAGTCGGTTCCTAAAATTATTCGGACTGCCCTTCGCTGGACTCTCTCGATTTTCTGATTCAGGGAACTTGTCAGGCCAGCATGCCAGACTGGGGCAGCATACTCAGTGATAGGGCGAACATAACACGTGTAAACAGTTACAAGGTCCTCCTTTGGAACATAGTCTCCTCAGCAGGTATAACCGTTGACTTGCTCTGTTGCATACGTGCTCAACGTGGGCGTCCCATTTGAGGTCTGCCTGAAGGATGACACCCAGGACTCTCATTACTTCCACTTGTTTGAGTTCAATGTTATTGAGTTGGAGAGAAGGGAGAGGACAGGAAACTTTTCTGAACTGTACATGTAAAACTTTACATATCCCGGGGTGCAAGACCATACTTTGAT
Source organism: Branchiostoma belcheri (assembly GCF_001625305.1). Taxonomy (NCBI): domain Eukaryota; kingdom Metazoa; phylum Chordata; class Leptocardii; order Amphioxiformes; family Branchiostomatidae; genus Branchiostoma; species Branchiostoma belcheri. Next base: position 4,696,465 of record NW_017802713.1, read on the forward strand.
CGTGGGACCATTTATCAAGATCAGTCAGGTCCTGTTGTAAGGATGGCGTTGGTATGGAACGATGACGTATGTCCAGCAGATTCAGGTCGTCCACAAATTTGATGCTTGCCGTGATGCGCTGTTAATATACGCGATAAAGATCAGGGGCCCGAGAATGGTTCCCTGTGGAAGACCACAGGTTACCGTAGCACTGTCCGAGAGCGCCCCGTGATATCGCACGACCTGTGTTCTATTCGTCATAAAGTCCGATATCCACCTGACGAGCGATGGGCGGAGACCTAACTCAATCAGACGGCATATGGCGATGTTATGGCTGACCCGGTCGAATGCCTTGCTAAAGTCTGTGGGTACAAGTGAGCATAAAGTTCCTGGCTGATCGGAGAATAGTTCGTGTGTAAAATCCAATAGACAGTGGGTCGTCGATCTGCCTTTAAGGCATCCGAATTGTTGGGGGTCTACTTCAGGTGCGATGTCTGACACGGCCCACTCGGCCACAAAAATCTCAGCAACTTTACCTAGGATGGAGGTCAAAGATATCGGACGAAGTTCGGTGACCGAAGGGGGTCTGGATTTCGGTATGGGGACCACAATGGCGCGCTTCCATTCCTCCGGTGTTGTGCCTTGTACAAGGGACGAGTTTAGAATATCAGCGAGGGAAGTGCTCAATTCGTATGCTAATTCTCTTACGAGTTTAGCCGGAATCCCGTCTGGTCCCGCGGCTTTTTTAGTTTTCACTTTTTGCAGTTTTTGATAGACTTCCCGTGGTTTAACGATCGGTGCTGGGTGTGCAGGTAAGTAAGCTGGCAATAGAGATGTGTCATGTGGTGGGAGAGACTGGATGACGGCAGATAGTGTTTTGTTTATTTCATCGGCGGTGGCACGGTAGTCGCTAGGGCTCAAACCTTCAATGTTGATAACAGGTTCACAACGGTTTATGTTGGCCATAGCTTTGATTTCCTTATGCCACTGGGAAGCATGTTGATTTTTAAGATCGTTAATTTTGGTATTGTAGTGAGTCTTTTTAGACGCCTTGATTTTACGCTGGACTTTGTTTCGGAGTATTTTCCAGGTGGCAACGTCCCCTCTTGCGAAGGCTTGCTGACGTGTGCGGATTAGCGACTTAATGGCCGGGGTCATCCATGGCTTATCTTGGTTATGAGTGGGAAGAAATCCTCAATTTTCGACTGCAAAGTCTCGTGCATGGCTCGAGACTTCTCACCTACAGTACTAGCTGTGGAGACTTCCTGCCACTGGTGCGACGTTATCCACTGCCCAAATAGACGTAAGGACGAGTCCCGGATGGGCCGGCAAACACGTTGATGACGGTGTTGGATACGCGTCTCATCCTCGGTTGCAGAAGTACGACGTTATGATCGCTGGTTGCTAGAGGATCCACCACGGAGGGGGCGGAGTAATACTGCTTTAAGTCCGTAAAAAGCAGGTCGAGCGTTGCCTGGCCCCTAGTCGGCTGGTTAACGATCTGATGTAGGTTGTGGTTCTTACACAGCCTGCTGGTATCGGCACGGTTAAAGTCACCACCAATTACGACTCCTATGTAAGGGTGCTTGGTTGTTAGACTGTCGATGGTTTCAACCAAGTGATCAACGAGTTGTTCTACATGAGGAGAATTAGGTGGACTGTACACTGCGCAGACTGCCAGACATGAGACGTTTCGAGGTAACCGGCGTGATCTTACTTTAATCCAGGTACATTCGATGTCACTGGGAACATGCACGTCAAGAGAGCAGGAGGGGAGATCGTTCTTGACATATACAGCGACACCTCCTCCCGTGCGATGCATACGCGGACTGGAGAAGGTTGTAAAGCCTGTAATGTTAGTCATGTCAGCTGGTAGTGACGGGTTAAACCACGTCTCCGTTATTGTGGCAATGTCAGAAAATGAGTCAACTAGGCGTAATTCAAACTCCTCCAACTTGTTGCACAGAGATCTGGCATTAGAGAGGAACAGTGACGGTACTTTGTGCGTGTTTACTACCTTGGGTTGGGAACCGGTTGTCTCCGTCTGGTTCTTCTGACAGGACATAGGAATCTGTACCAGCTGTGTTGGGGTACTGGTGATGACATTCTGTCCGACCAGCACCGAGTGGGATATGTAGCCTGATTTACATGTGGCTGGTAGGGACTGGTTCTCTTTGGCCGTGTTTAAACGGAATCACCCAAGGCGGTTTACATGTGGTTTACCCCGAAGCCGGTTTCAAGTGGCTCCATGTGAACGCTCCGAAATCACATTGAAAGCGCCTCGATCCCAAGCCACTTCTAGAGGTGGTTTCGAATCGGTTTCCCCGCATCGCGATTTGCGTCTGAACGCATTGTGATTTCAATGTGACTTCGCCTGGTCATGGATTACGGGGTGATATTTCTTTATTTATATGCAATACCAACTTTTACGTGGCAGCAATTTAAAGACCAGTAATGGTCAAATAATGTGTCCGTTCTAGGGCGAGCTTCGCCGCCTCTGGCGGGACCACGTCGGCATTCGGACGAGATACGCTGGGAGGGGGGCATCAGCAAGCAGGTCGTTGACCTCTGACATTAATAACACGCCACCTTGCGTGTTATCATCAAACAGCAATAAATGTAGCTTAAGCGAATTGTGATCGGACAAGATTTCACCAGATGTGCGGAATGTGTTACCCGAATCGCGGTTTGGGTGATTCCGTTTAAACACGGCCTTTGGGACAGGATGGTCTATATTTGCATAATAGAGGTCTATTCCCGATGACTGTGGAAATTTTACGAGTAAAATTGATACCAGCCTTCTTTCCCCTGGGTCTGCTTCTGAATCTCCAATCTCCAAGCTTGAGGAAGTGTTCCTTGAGTTCAGGTCCGACCGGGGAAGCTGCTTGCTTGAGACCACGCAGGAACTCCTTGGAGTAGTTGGCCATGGCACTCCAACAGGTAGCCATTGTCTTCTGTTGGATCGTTGACACCATAAAGCAACAAAGTTTACGTGCGCCAGTCGAAACACTTAAGATAAAAACGTTGCTTAGTGGTGTAGCAAACGTCAAAGTGTAAATAACCCTTGAAGTGTAGATAACCAGACTTATGACATAAAAGTCCAATAAAAAAAAAACTGGGATATTGACGGAGCGATACAAATGTGCGGCTGCCCCTTGGGAGCGCCGCCTAGCGAACCACCAATCGTAATAGTTTGGTATATGCGGCCGAGTCTGGTCGACGCCGGTGTTCTGAAAACGCTTCAGGCGCTTTGTGATGCAGTGAAGAACGAAACACGTCTTCCGTTTGAGGTTTTACGGCGTCCATCTACCACAGATTCAGGATGAGCCTTTAGCCTTTTGGCGCGCTTTCAACTAATGAGACGCAGCCGAGTGACGCTGGTCTTTTATCCCTGTGTACTGTATAAGCACTAACACAATAGAAGGCCAACGTTCCCGCGCTTTTGAGATGGCAGGTCGCATTCACCCAATCATCTACCGCAAATGTGGTATGTATACATGCTGACGTTCGCAATCCTCCGCAAACAGCAGATGGTCTTGCTGTCCTGCTGAATAGCTTTTTGTCAAAGTATCAATGTCGGTAGGCGTGGCATCATCTTTTGTGAAACGTTGCCTGGACGACATGTTACCCAGGTAGCCGGGTTCAAAAGTTCACCGTAAACTTTATCTGACCTCTTCCAATGACGCCAGCAAACCGTTATCATATATCATATCAAAATATACATAAATTAACTCATAATTACATTACTTATAACTTAAAGTTATGAATATATCAACATAATCGATTGTATGTCGTTAATTACCTCATTAGCTACATTCCAGCATGCACCTGCATATCCTTAACATAAATCTTCATACTCGTTAACATAATGACGGCGACCCCTGACATTTGACCGAGCCTGACCGAGCCTGGAAAATGGGGCGTCTGTTGCTGACTACATACTACTGATACATCGTTAAAATCTACGCGGGCCAGTGTGGAGTAATAGGAAGTACCCAAATTGACGCCTGCTGAGCTAAACTTTGAAAATATGTACGTTGTTGGTCAAGAGGTTATCGGTCGCCAGCTTTGTCGCGGTGTCATAACAGTGACGGTTACTTCGAAGTCAGAAATGTTTTTCTCCACTAGCGTATACATGTCTACAGCCTTTTTCGATCATTTGGTGAAATCGTTTAGGGATATTAAGAAGGGTATCAAAACAGTGATGCGTTTTCTTTTAGCATTTATTGAGATAACAGAACCAGCCGTTACCAACTCTGGCAGTGGGGAAACGAAGAAATGATCACTGATGCTGCAGGTCTTTTCTGCTATAATCACTTCCAAGTGGGTTGGTTTACAATGTGTTTGGGGACATATTGGCCGTGGTGACGAGGAAGTAGCCTGTGTATAGGCCCTTGAAACTATTCTTCCAAACAAAGGTTTGTACTGATTTTTGTACCGGACTTTTGTTTTCACGCACCCCAAATGGGTGAAAAAAAACAAGTGCTAGAAAACAAATTCCCGATAAAAAAACACACCCAAAATAACCCAAAACCTAAATCTCTGCTTGGGAAGTAGCTGGAATCTGGCAACAAGGCTAAGTGATCAGTAAGCAACACGCTGCAGTACATATCTAAAGTGTCCGGATACAGACAGTCAATGATTGTATAACCACATCTGTCTTTTAATATTTTCACCTGTGTGACATTATATGACACCTTCGAGGTTTAGGCCGTGTCTATACGGAATCACCCAAGGCGGTTTACATGTGGTTTACCCCGAAGCCGGTTTCAAGTGGCTCCATATGAACGCTCCGAAATCATATTGAAAGCGCCTCAAGCCCAAGCCACTTCTAGAGGTGGTTTCGAATCGGTTTCCCCGCATCGCGATTTGCGTCTGAACGCAATGTGATTTCAATGTGACTTCGCCTGGTCATGGATTACGGGGTGATATTTCTTTATTTATATGCAATACCAACTTTTACGTGGCAGCAACTTAAAGAGCAGTAATGGTCAAATAATGTGTCCGTTCTAGGGTGAGCTTCACCGCCTCTGCCGGGACCACGTCGGCATTCGGCCGAGAAACGCTGGGAGGGGGGCATCAGCAAGCAGATCGTTGACCTCTGACATTAATAACACGCCGCCTTGCGTGTTATCATCAAACAGCAATAAATGTAGCTCAAGCGCATTATGTTCGGACACGGTTTCACAGGTGTGTGTGGCACGTGGACCAGATGTGAGGAATGTGAGTTACCCGAATCGCGGTTTGGGTGATTCCGTATAGACACGGCCTAACTCAGATTGGGGTCACAGCTATAAACACACGTGCACATCCGTAATAGCGCCAGGAATTCTGATGCTTAACTACCCTCTTCGTTACACCGACCATCTAATTGTAATTGAATGCTTTTCTAATTAGGTCCTTGGCGTGACATCTTGTCGATTTGATTATTTCGTGTTGTGATCTCTGCTCTACGAGTACGAGGGACTTCATTAAAGCTGCCTAATGGAAGAAGAAAGAAAAGACCGTACCTCTGCATATGATTACAGTTACCCACAGAAATCTACTTGGATTGAAAGTCACAAAATCATTCTTTTTTCCACGTGTTTGTTACGGTCTAATGTTATTGTTTATATGCCGTTATTACCCTCTTTCACCGTTTGCTGCATATGAAGGTTACGTAAAAATATAGGTACGGAGAAAGGTTATTCCAAGTTTACAATGCGCATAGAACGGATTACCATTCATGTAGCTAACAAACAGTTCCACATCGTCCTTGTAACATGGTAACGACTTTAAACACAAATAGGGTAATTTTTTGTACTTAAAGTAATCCTCCGGCCCCAGACAATAAGAAAATATATACATGGCTTCTCATCTTCCAGAAAGTGCAGATTCGTTTCTGCTGTAACGCTGAGACGCAGTTGTCTGTCGCAATAAATGCTTAATCTCTGTCTAGTTTGCTGTATACTTATTTTGTTGACCACAGGTTGATGCTCAGAGAATGACATTCACAATGTGAGGAAAGGACGAGAGGAGCAAGGAGTAAATATGGTTTAGTGGTGCTTGAGCTAATGTTAGAATAAGCGGCTGGAACAGGTATCCAGAGTGGGGATCAAACACAAAGTTTCGTTTGCACTAAGTTAGTCTTAGATTACAACCGGCTGTACATGGTGGACACTGGAAAAGAATCCGATAATTATTGACCTGGTACAATGCTTTATCACATTTGTACAAACGATGCTACGAGGCAGATTGAAATGAAACATTCTACTTTCACACGTTCCTCCATTAAACTAAGCGTGAAATTATCAGAATGTATGTACAACGGAAGGTATGCGTAATGTTGTATGACGATTAAATTTGATAAACATAGCTCTGGAGATCTTTGTCATTTTTAACAAAACGACATGACATGTACTTTCCCTTAAATCGGTAAATTGTCACTCCCGAGTCTGGTGGGGACAAACGCCCTGGACTGCCTTCAGATGGCAAACACCACCTCCTGCTGACACCAGTGCTGGGCAAGGGCGATTGGCCCCAAGACCAAACAGGGTAGTCGCCTTTAAATCCCGTCAGGGGCATTCGTCCCTTGCCCCTAGCCAGCTCATGGGCCGGGCTTTCGCCCTTACCAGGCCAAGCTCATGGTCCGGGCAACCGCCCTGGCTAGCTTATGGGTCGGACTGTCGCCCCTACGTAGCTAGCTTATGGGCCGGGCAATTGCCCTTGGCCAACTCATGGCTGGCCGGGCGATCGCCCTAGACAGCTCATGGCTGGACAATCGCACCGGGTCAATTATCCATTTGCCGGGCAATCGCCCCGAACACAGAAGTCAAAGGAAAGAAATCTAGGCAAGATGGCGGAATACATCACATTTTGAACGGTGCATTTGTATACTAATGCGGCACCACACTGCAATAAACGGTTCTTGAGGTACCTCCGACTTACATATTACTACTAACATAGACATACCATATTGATACTGCATTCAAGTGTTTTGGGGTATGTATGTCAAACTTTTCTACTAACCAATATTGTAGGAGATAGCTATCCAATTGTTGCATTTTTATTTAATTTGACTTCATACTATAGTTATATCAATAAAAAGCTTTGTTTTACCTTGTATATCTCCTTCTTTCCCCGCCATGCCGTGAAGTGAAATGTGGTGACGCCATGCTGGATTTCCTCCAAACCAAATATCGGCCTTTCTAGTTTAACAGACACATTTACAGTAACGCTAATGTTACACGTTATGATAACATAGAATTTTGTTTACAGCAATTGTACATATATTCTGCTATGACATATCTTTTGCTATGGCACAAACACACTGCGAGACTAATGTACCTTACAAAACAATGTAGTATGGGTTAAAATGTGCTTTTTAATGTCAATTGTTGCATTTCCAGCGTTGTGAGATGTTGTGGTATAATACAAGTGCAATACATTTTAATAGATGCTTTATATAATTTTGTCAAGTATGCGTTCGTACTGAATGACGCTTGCAGAGTACGATCGTCTTTCTGTATGTATTCCAAGTACAGGCATGCATGCAACCTGAATGTAAAATTCCGCATGTTACTGTCTTAACCCTACCTAGACCGGGCTTTTTTTGACATGGGGGGACCGGGGGGGGGGCTCTTTTGGCCCCCCCTAAGAACTCGCGAACGGTATGTCGTATGACCACCAAATTTTCAGAGAATGGTGTACTAGTGAAAATTTATAATATCTACAATTTTTATGTCGTTATTACGTAATATGACGTCATTATGACGTCATTAATGTGATTTTATTGGCCAAAACCGTCTAAATAGGTTTTTCCCTGAAAACTAAATGGTATTCAACATAACTGTACCAAAAGTGTTTATGACAGAATATTATGGTGTACTAAGTCTTATGTTGCCCATAGCAACACCGGTGACGTCATAAAATGACGTCATGCATATTTAAGATATCCGCCATCTTGGATCATCAATCTTGAATTTTCAAAAATAGTTTTTTTTTCATAATAAAGCCTAAAATACATTGTAATCATACTAAAGACCTTCATTTAAACCTTTTTTGGAAAAAGAAATGGAAATATTGATGAAATTTTAATGAAAATAACCTGTAAATACCTGTTCTAATGATATGGTCCGCCATCTTGGATTTTGGCCAATGACGTCATCAAATTAGCATAAATTATGCATATTTAATGATAAAATTTACATAAAATTATATGGGATGTTATTAATATTAGAAACCATGAGTAACTTGACATAAAACCCATAAAATTCTATTGTTGAAACAAAAAGTACTAAATTTAGCAAAAAATGCCTGTCAGAAACCCGTTGCCATGGCAACACAAATAATTATTATCTTATTCCAATGATAAAGAATTGTTACTAACAATATTCTAGGAAAAGTCACCAAGTTTGGCCGTTCTACGGCGAGCCGTTCAGACGCTAGGTGACATCAAAGTTGCCGCGGGCACTTTTAGCCCCCCCCCCGGTCTAGGTAGGGTTAAAAGAACACCTTGTCGATGAAGAATGGTTTCCTGTGGACTTCTGAAACGTCTGAACGATTCCGAAATCATTTCCAGTTGCTTCACATTTTTTTTTGTGTGTGGGTCATTTGGTGGTAATATTGGGACGTAGAAAGCAAGACTGCACATATTTTGTAAAATAATGGCAGCCTTAGACAGATTTTAGGTCATTAGAGTTAAATAGAGGCTCCAGAGCCTAAACTGAACAAATTTTGTCTCTTAGTGCTAAATGTTTTAAAAAGACAGAAACTTTCAAAACGATAAAGAAGCACTACATTTGAAGTCATCTACTGCCATCTCCTGACATTCCCTGATAAAGGTTTGTATCTTTTGTCTTTCTGCAGATATTTTGCAAGAAGACCTGCCGTTATGTAGCCCTCGCCTGCTGGAGAAAGGAACCGACGGATACTGGTATAACGGAAAGTGGAATTTACTCAGGTGTCGCTTAAACGAATACCTGCCGACATTGTCAACTTACAAATGCCTTCGGCACAAAACCTTCTTCATAGTTGGTGATTCAACTGCAAGGCAGTACGACGCGTTTCTTAAAAAGCTTATACAGGATATTAATGTACAACTCCCTAACGCACTAAGAGAATGGGAAAAAATCCACAAAAGCATCAAGATACATTTTCAATCCCATACGTTCCCAATAAATACCAAAGCACCTCGTCAAATGAGCACTACCAAATACACTGCTGATCTGATCGATAGCATTGTTGGTGGGCCTGATGTAGTTATTATTCTTAGTCTGTGGGCTCATTATTCAGCAGTTTCATTGGAAACCTTCCTATCACGAGTTTATGGAATTCGTCATGCCATTGAACGTTTACATAGTCGATCTCCGGACACAAAAATAGTCTGGCGATCAGGCAACACTCGTAAGCACATGACGGTTGCTCATGTTATAGAGAACGGTAATTGGTTTGCATATCAACAGCTGCTGGGTGCCAGACAAATTTTACAAGGTCTCGATATTTTTTTCATGGATGTTTGGGATATGTCTGTGTGTGAAAATCATTACAGGATACACCCTGAACCAAACGTTATCAAAAATCACATAGATCTGATATTAAACTATGTCTGCCAAGAACCCAAAAAGATCTAAAGACGGGGCTCTTTTTTTGTAATCATTGGCTGCCGGTGAATGCCCACTGTAAATCGGATCGGACACAATGGTATTTAATATTTGCAAAATAAATGTAAAACTAGAGAAGCCGACATTTGCTTGGGAGCAAATACAGCATATTTCAGTCCATCTCCCTCACACGCAAAAGTGGATTATTCCAAACTTACCCCAGTGTAAAACTGGCAAAGGTTCTCAAATAAATGAATTATATAGTAGCTATGTAATTGAGAACAAAGATACAAGAACAAGCACATTGAATCTCGAAAGCTTTACTGATCTTATTACAGGTGTGCAAATACTAACAATGATGAGATTTGATACATTTTGAAGGTCTTAGGCACATAAAATTGAATGTATGGGTCATTACGCACGACTTACGTGCAATGTGACCCCAGGTAACCCGCAATGGAACACGTGTTCCATGGCCAACGGCAGATGGAACAGGCCATTCTTTAGATAGAACATGGAACGGGTATAGCACTTTTGGCCCTTTTTTTGCTGAAAATAGCCATTTAAGTCCCCCAAATGAGTCATTTGGAAGTGGTGTATGCCAAATATATGACTGCTATTCTGTAAACACATGTTCAAGGTACCCTTATACCAAATTTCAGATCATTTGGTTTGAAAACCAGGGCTCAGGATCCAAAAATCCATTTCTTGGCGAAAAATGCCCCAAAAAAAACCTTCATTAAAAATTTTAAAGGCATTTATCCAAAAAATGAAAAAAACGCCTGGGGGTATTTTCCCAGTCTACCTCCATGTCAAATTTCAAGTCATTTGGCTGAATGATGGCGGAGTTGAATCCCTTTGACTGTTTGGCAGGAGAAGAAGCAGGAGGAGAAACATGAGAGAACACAATATATTTCATCCATACCATGGTATGGGCTGAAATATAATTACAAAGACAAACTAATTGCTTTTACCACTATTCAAGCGGACGGGAGGTGAGGTCCATGCCAACATTGGTGTCCAAATTACGTTTTCACGGTTTGACGCTAAAAATTCTAAAATTCCATGGATTTTTTTAACACATCTCTATCAACAATTTCATGATTGATATTTAAGATTTTTCGCTTTCATGTGGCAGCGCTGTGTTTTGCAACATTTGTAATTTTGATAAAAAGTTTTTACTTGTTTCGTTAACAAAAATCCAAAAAATCAAAACGTAGAAATGCACGTTAGAGCCGCTTTTTTGTTGTATAACTTATGAATATTTATTACGAGAGGAACTATACAGGGTCAAAATTACGTCATAAAGACACTGGTACATTTTCGTTTAAACATATGCCTGTCATATAGTCATTAGGCAGGGGGCAGGTCTTAGATTCACCCCCCCCCCCGCCCGTTTCAGTTGAAGCAATGTCTATTTTAGGGTTTTTAGGTGAAATCCTTAAAACATTATTATAATCCTATGTAACGTATTATGCAATTTTATTGTTATAGGTATGTATAAGTCTTTTATAAGTTACCTTAGTTTAATGACACAGCCGTTATATCATAAGCTCATGTGCATGTGTAATTAAATCACTGTGGCACTACTTTGCACTTTTAAATTAAAACGTTGATATAACGACTTCATTTGCGTTGCATTTTTAAACTGCACGTTAAAATATCTGCTAAAATGCAAGATAGAAAACTCAAAAACCTAATGAAAAACTGGGGAAAATATTGGATATGTATGTCGTAATTGTATGCCCTCCAAAGGTCCCAGGATGAAAAGACAAAAAAGCCAGGTCTTAGTCTTCAATGGTTGATCCTACCTTATATGTGACGAAAGGTCTTATATACGGTGTTTATAAATTCTTTTCACAATCGTTTGATGTAATGATATTTTTTGGGATAATGCTGTGCGGAGTTTTTCCCGTATAGGTGATGAAACAAAAACTCCACAATCCTCCACAATCGTATCGTTGTATCCATTGAACTGGCAAGGCATCCACCCCTACCCTTTACAGTAAAGATCCATTGCTAATGATGATCGGTATTAGCTACATTAGCCTTTACCATTAACCCAAAATCTTAGTTCAAACTTTTAAAATACAAAACACTTGTGAAAGAGGTCAGCAAAACTACATTTGTTACGTATGATACCATCAATTTTTTTAACTTTAATAAATTTCTGTATTTAAAGTTTCCGACGTCTCTTTGAGTTATGAGATTAATTGATGTTACCTACCTGTGTTCCTAGTAACGCCCAAGGGGAGCAGCAATAAGTACAGTACTTCAATGGTGTTAAAACACTTTTAAAGTCTATTATAATGCCTTCTATGAGAATTTGCTTTTTGGCAAATGCTGCTGGGCATGATCTTTGGATGTAGCAGAAAAGCACTTAGAAACGTTTGTTGTTTGTATACAACTAACAACTCTCCATTTCTTTTGTATCGGTCAGTCCTAGTTTTGATAGTGTCTATGAGCTGGAAAGTTCTCGTTCGTCTGCCGCTACCCTCGTCACGGAGTGGTGTTAGTCAGTTTCTGAATTTTCTCTTGTAATCTGAAATAGTATGCTTGAAATAGTGTGTTTTCTTGGACTGGAATAGTATGATTTTTAAATGGTGACTAATTCATGTGTTTCAATAAAATGAACGTTACAGCAGGTTTTTAACTGTATTCTGTACTCTTTTTGATTTCGATTGTCAGTGATGGTGTGTCTTTGGGCCCCAACAATAAAAAATATGCTTTTAGTACCCCAAACTCGTCTTATTCTAAAATACTTGCGGTAATCGAAATAAGAAGGGTTGTTATAGTAGACTTCCTCGTCCACATTTACAAAGAAAATCATTCCACTAGTACTGGGGTACGGATTAAAATGCTGGACTGGTCTTCCGCTCGACCGGTCTTCTGTTCATTTAACGAAAGGAAGAGAGTTTCAGAGTTATTAGTATCTCCGATTGCAAGCAGGCTGCACCGAACAGACGGAGACGTGGATCATCTGTATGTGAACTTTGGAGGTCGTGGACTACCACGGGTATTCGAAGTGCTGCACTTACAAACACTTGATGACAGACGGACCACTCTCTGTTTAAAGTTTTCTAAGGAACTCTTTATCTCAGAAGAGTACCGAGGTTGGCTACCCGGATTCAGACGTCAGCGGTAGAGTAACGAGCAAAGAAACCAATTAGACAGATTGTCAGTACACACACACAGTGGTTTAGAAACAGTCCTATCCCATTCTTTACCAGTTTGCCAAACAAAAGTGTGTAGAGGAATACTTCAATCATTTATGCATTAAAATGAAATGTATGTGACTGTGACTGTAATACCACGGTGGTCAAATCTGGGCTGCAAAGTTCCTACCTTTCCTAGAATCCGACCTGTGTTCGATCTTGGTAATTTGAATCGAAAACGCATTTCACTTGTGGGTCAAAGTTCCGGTTTCTATATATTATGACCTTAATATGACAGGGTCACGAATGATAGGGAGCGCTTTTACTAAGAAAGAAGTGACGGTAGTTTGGGCTTCCTAGCGGCTTGCTCCGGAAATGCAGGGATGTTTCTTTAAGAATATTTAAAAGAGGAAAGCTCAAGAACCTGTTAACGGATTTGGTAAGTAGGTAGCTTAACCCTATTCAGACCGGGGGGAGGGGGGCTTTTGAGAACCGCGCCCACTTTCATCACATTCACGCGACTTTTCCTAAGAAAAATATCATTAACAATTTCATGTTTATAAGATAAGTTCCTAATATTTCACGGGTTTCTGACAGGCAGTTTTTGGAAAATTCAGTAATTTTGGCTCAAACAGTAAATTTTTCTAGGTTGTAGGTTTCAGTACACTTCCTTTTTAACATTAATAACGTCTTATGTAATTCTATAGAATTTAGATAATTAAATATTCATAATTTTTCCTAATGTGATGACGTCATTGGTCAAAATCCATGATGGCGAACAATATAATTAGGTCTTGTGTAACCATGTTTTTTGTCACAATTTTTTTGTGTTAACTCCGTGTGTTTTTTTTTTAATAAAGCGTTCATATAAGCATCTTTAGTCCATTTGAGTTGCGTTTTGAGGCTGTATCTTGAAAAAAATGCAATTTTTATAATTCAAGATTTCGGATCCAAGATCGCCGACAGCTCAAATATGCTTAACGTCATTTAATGAGGTCATTTTGACGTCAGTGTTGTTGCCAGGGGCAACATCAGTCTTAGCAAGCATTAGTATTTTATCAAAGACACTTTTTTGTTAGTTTCGTTGCATCCCTTTGAGTTTTACAAAAAAAAACATTTTGACGGTTTTACCCCATAAATCATATAAATGACGACATAATGACGTCATATGACGTCATAATTACAAAAAAATTCTTGTTATGAATTAATTTTATTACTACATTCTATGAAAATTTGGTGGCCGAACGATAAGTGGTTCTCAAAGACCCCCCCCCCTGGTCTGAGCGTGCCGAAAAAAGCTCGGTCTGAATAAGGTTTAGTAATGCTTGACATAATTTGGACATTTTATGTCAAATAGTTATAGTTATATGCGGTGGAGTGGTAGGTAGTTAGGTAGTTATAACATATTTATGTAATTTGTATAATTTACGAAATAATTTAGGAAATTCTAGAAATCAGTTGCATTACATAAAAATAAAGCATAAAAATAGAGTTCGTGGGGCTCATGCCTTCGACTGTGTGATAATGTTTTGGTGGGTGTTTTTGTTTGTATATGGTAGTTTTTTTGTGTAGATGTTTATTGTTGCTATTGATTGTATTTAAAGTCAATACCGTGATAAATAGCACTGGAACTGCAGAACTGAAACTTAAATGGGACCGGGACTGCAGGACTGAAACATAAATAGGACCGAGACTGCAAGACTGAAGTATAAATATTACCGGGACTGCAAGACTGAAGCGTAAATATCACCTGGACTGCAAGACTGAAGCATAAATAGCACCGGGACTGCAAGACTGAGGCATAAATATCACCGGGACTGCAGGACTGAAGCATAAATAGCAACGGGACTGCAAGACTGAAGCATAAATAGCACCGGGACTGCAAGACTAAAGCATAAATAGCACCGGGACTGCAAGACTGAAGCATGAATAGCACCGGGACTGCAAGACTGAAGCATAAATAGCACCGGGACTGCAAGACTGAGGCGTAAATATCACCGGGACTGCAGGACTGAAGCATAAATAGCAACGGGACTGCAAGACTGAAGCATAAATAGCACCGGGACTGCAGGACTGAAGCATAAATAGCACCGGGACTGCAGGACTGTTGACAATAAAGCTCTCAGCCCGTTCTCATATGGAAATTAATGTAGTGCTGATGGCCTGTTTTACTTGCTGACTGTGTAACTTTTCCACTACTTCGACTTGCCTTTGTGTAATTGGAAACCGAATACTCGCCCCGTATTTTATGTGTCATCTTATGAATGCCTTGCACAATATAGTACCATGATATGAATGTTAAATTATTAGATGAAATGTATAACAGCTAAAATGAGCAAATATGGTTATGTGTGTGACTGTGCGGTGGGATGACACTGCTGCTAGTTCACACTATAGCTATAAGGACATACTGTATGTTATTCATATAGAATGGGTGATGTATGCATGTCAAGAAATGTGAAATATCCATTTATACAGGTGTTTACTGTACTATGCACAGACATGTGTGACTAGAAATCCCCAAAGTTGACGGGACTGAAGATATATACAGAAACCGAGCCAAGCCTATGGAGTAACTTATTTAGCCCATGGGCACTTCCCCGAAGCTACTTGCTTCTCCACTTTTTATGATATCAAATGAAATAGCCATTCATTTTTTTTGAAACAGGTATAGATTATTTCTTGTTTCAGCATCAGAGGAGTTAGATGTATTTATCAGAGCATTGCTAGGTCCCCTGGTAGGCTGTCCGTTTTTCATCCCAAGGGGGGATTAGGAGTCAGGGAGAGGATACTGGGATGGGTCAGGACAGGTCACATGCTTTATATCCACTTGCATGAAATAGCTCCACAGTTTTTGATAGTCTCACACTATGTGGATATAACCACAGTAAATGAAAAGCTCCCATTGGCTGAGGGGAAGTGCCCATGGGCTAATTATATGGAATGGGTGATGTATTCATGTCCAGAGATGTGAAATATGCATTTATACAGGTGTTTACTGTACTATTCACAGACATGTGTGCATTACCACCCCCCACCCCCCGGATGTTATATTGAACGGTGCCCATGTGATAGACAGTCAGTGTACCAGATGTGTCACATGGATCCGTCCTTTGCCCTTGAAAACAACCCATAGTTATTTGAAATAACATACATGTATGTTGTTTACCCGTGTGCTCGGACATTTCCGTGACTGTTTCTTCAAGTGTTCTGTTGAAAGAGTCTAAAAGGCTGGTGGTTTGTGGAACAAAGTAATGTTTTAGTGAGCCAAGAACCAGCGAAAGGTTAGGTTGATGGACTGTTCGTAACAAAAATCAGAGTCCCGTAGCATTTTGTAGGACGTTTATATTCATTGATGCCAATACAGTATGCAAATTTGAAAGTCGTTGAGGGATATTTTTGACTATAATACACTAATACAAACAACAATTACAACAATACAATTCTGTTTATTATAAGTGAACTGTGATATGTTTGGACTACCAAAAGGTACAAGGAAATACGAAAATTTGAGGTAATCTGTTTTCCGTCATTTGTAGGTTATTGACGCTCATGACAATTAAAATTCTGCCCAAGCTATTATATTTGTTAGAAAAAAATTGGCGTATAACCTACAAACTGTTTGCAGTTCGCAAAGATCTGTAGGAAATAAATTAATATAAATTAACACCACATGGCTTTTCAAAATTTAACAGTCTATCTATCGAACAGTCTCAGTCTGTACTAAACATAGGCCCACTTTAGCTTCGATTAAAGGAACACTTGAGGATTACTGTTATTTCAACAAACAAATCTAGACCCTTGCTGTGCTATTTCTTATTCTTATTCTACACCTTCAACTACTTAAAAACTAACAAACATTCACCAAAAGCCCACTACAGTAATGTACGGACCTCCCACGACGCCCTTTTCCGAACTTGATCTTCCTATCGTCAACGGTAACTTGCTCAGCAAAAATCGTGAACATCCATTTGCAGATTCTCGAATTATCCCACTAACAACAATAACGACCAACATAAAAGGTCAAATTCAATGACATGGGAGCCCCCCACGAGGCCCATATCCGAACTTGACCTCCGTATTCTGAACGGCGACTTGCCAACTAAAAATCATAGACAACCATTTAAGGATTCCCGAGTTATCTGAGGAACAACAAAAAACGCAAACACAAAAGGTCAGCTCCAGTCACGTCGCCTGGAATTTTATACTTTTTTAATATTGAGTATTTGAAAGGTGAGTGAAGGTGAACATCAATAAACATAACTTATTCAAATAAGGACATCATTTGGATAACGTATGAGGAAACGCCAGAATTACATTCTTTGTTTACCCTATCTAAACCGGGCTCATTTGACCCCCACCTCAGAACTCGAGAATCGTATGTTGTACGACCACTAAATTTTTAGAGGATGGTGTACTAGTAAAATTTTATAATATCTACAATTTGTATGTCGTTATGACGTAATATGAAGTCATTATGACGTCATTAATGTGCCAAAACTGTCTAGATAGGTTATTCCCTAAAAACTAAATGGTATACAACATAATTTTACCAAAAGTGTTTATGGCAGAATATTAGGGTGTACTAAGTCTTATGTTGCCCATAGCAACACCGGTGATAAATAAAATGACGCGATGCATATTTAAGCTATCCGCCATCTTGGAGCATCAATCTTGAATTTTCAAAAATAGTTTGTTTCTTTTCAGGATAAAGCCTACAATACATTGTAAACAGACTAAAGACGTTCATATGAACCTTTTTTGGAAAAAGAAATTAATGTTTTGATGAAATTTTAAGAAAAATAACCTGTATAAACCTGTTCTATGATATGGTCCGCCATCTTGGATTTTGGCCAATGACGTCATCAAATTAGCATAAATTATGTATTTTTAATTTTAAAATTTACATTAAATTTTCTGAGATGTAATTAATATTAGAAACTATGTGTAACTTGACATAAAACCCAAAAATTTTATTATGGGTTCACCACACCACGAAGTGGTGGTGAACCCATATTGCTTTTTCTGATGTTTCTCCTCCTCCTCCTCCTTCTCCTGCCATTTTTTAAATGGATTCAGCTTCTTCATTTTAGGGCCCAAGGTCCTGAAATTTGGTATGGAGGTATAGTGGGCAAATACCCCTAGGCGTTTTTTAAATTATTGTGATACAGGCTTTTAGAATGGTTTTATTTGAGTTTTTTGGCTGTGTTATAGCAAATGTATTACTGTGTTAGTGTGCCTTGTTTACCACGTTTGGGCATGAGTCATCACAATGGAATGCAGGGCATCAACCAATAGGCATGCAGCTTTCCTCTATACTTCTTGCTGATTGGCTGTTGGGATTTAACTTGATTAACACCTGCACAGAGCATTTCCACCTGCACAGAGCATTTCCACCTGCACAGAGCATTTCTTGCTGATTGGCTGTTGGGATTTAACTTGATTAACACCTGCACAGAGCATTTCCATACTGACAGTATGTCTGTATTCAAGTGGTTTGGTAGGTATTTCAAGCTTTCCTGCTCCAGCATTGGAATGCGGGGCATGGACGTTTTTTTATTTATTTTGAAAATCAACAGTTTGCATTATGCAATTAAAAATCCTAACCAATAAAGTAGGGAATAGCTATCCAACTGTTGTTTTAGTTGTATTTTACTTCATATTATAGTTATATCAATGTAAATCATTGTTTTCCCTTGTGTTTCTCATTCTTTCCCTGCCATGTCGTAAAATGTGGTGAACCCATCGCTGTATTTGCTCCAGAGCAAATATTGGCCTTTCTAGTTGTTAAAACTAAAATTACCAAATTTAGCAAAAAATGCATGTCAGAAACCCGTTGCCATGGCAACACAAAAAATTATTATCTAATTCCAATGCAGAAAATTGTTGCCAATATAATAATAATAATAATGAAAATAAAATTATTGCATTTTTACAATACAACACTAAAGGTTAAAATACCAACCTTTAAAAGTACTAGATTAAAATCAAAGTATATAACGGCATGTACATTACAGGATTACATTACAGAGTGATGTTTAAAAGCTGGACGAGGTAAGGCAATGGGCAATCGATCCTAGAGTTTCTGGAGTTGTAGTGCTTCACAGGCTGCAGAGTAACTGTGAAATATGTTGCTGAGGATGATCTTAGTTGCCCGCACTTGGATGTTCTGGATATTCTAGGAAACGCCGTTGTAGCGCTAGCCGTTTAGACGCTACATGACATCATAGTTGGCGCGGGCACTTTTACCCCCCCTGGTCTAGATAGGGTTAAGACAAGACTGTCTTTAGGTGGAAAATATTATTAACGGATATCATTCATGGAAATGAGGATCATATTTGCAAGTATTTGGGAATAACCTATAATTTTTCAGTCATAAAGATTAACATCATTTGGCGAAGGTACGAGATCGTGCAACTCTTTTAGTTATTAGCGTAATTGGAGATTCTAAGTAAAGAATTACAGTCCATTGTCTTATTGCAAACAATTATTGAAAAGCTAGCTGGTTTGTATCTTATATGTATGTCCTTGCAGTGCTTAACAGGTGGTTATCGTGCTGCGTTGGAACTTTCTAGTTTAATTTTCGTGACATATATGTTCGGGTCTCCCGGTCGAGAACCCTCTCTCTCATAACCATTTTAATGATACGATAAACTTATATAATTGATTTGAAGGATTGTTTCATAATTAATATCAAGCATTATGTCCATGTCTAAAAGACTAACATATGTTTTGCCAGAGAATTTCAAAATACATTCAATTCGCAATATATCTCCGTCCGACATAAAATTAATTCAATAACTATAAAAGCACACATTAAATTAACAAAGAACAATATACACACAAAACTACAATTATATCAGGATCAACAAAACGTAATATGTTTTATTAGATAACTAACTTTATATATCACCAGGTAATGAAAAGTGCATAACATAATATTGTTATCACACAAATAGCATAAAATACATCGTTGAAGAGATTCATTTATCACGTATAGATATAGTTACTATAAGGTTCTTTCAACAGTGACAAGTTTGAAGGGTAAAGATACTGACCTCCAAATTTTCGATGACTATCAGTCCATCTTGTTCACGGAGTGGCCTAGTCTCGCAAGAGACTTACCCTTGCTCCGGAGGGAAGCAACAGGGGTAGGGCCAGCAAAACGATGCAAGTCTCGGGCTATCGCGAGACTATACCACTCCGTAAACAAGATAGACTGATAGTAATCAAACGTTTCAAACTTGTCACTGTTTCAAGAATACTCTAGTAACATTACAACATATATGTTTTCAAAGCATTCATGAAATTGAATTATGCATAAAAAAACTTACGAATATAACATAAAAAACAGCACTTTGTTACTGCCAACATCTGCTTTTGACAAGGATGTAAGGCCATGTTGATTTGATTATATGGATGACATCCTCCGAGAGCCCCAAAACTGATGCGCGCGTACGAATAAAAAAAGTTTTGCAAAAAAAAAAGTCCTTTTCATTATGAAATATACGTGGTCATGAGGGTTGAGCAAATGGCACAGAATCTGGTTTGGCGAATAATCTAGTCTTCAAGTTCATTTCTTTACAATTTCGTCTTTTTTTCGTTTGATTTTGGTATTCTACGACATTGGTATAGTTTTTATTATTTTTTTTTTTAACTTATGGTATATTTTTGCTCATTTTGCTTTTGCTGTTTTGTACGATTTACAGTATGGTTGAAAACTTTTTTTTTGGAAACGGCCGAAAATTCATGCGCGCGCGGATGTCATCCATATAATCAAATCAACATGGCCTAAATTCAAATAATACCAATTCAGTTTTGCCCTTTAGTGCTCACAGGATTTGCATCTAGAAATAACAGTTTTGGACGTTTGTTAGAAATGTTTTTACAATTTGTAAAACTTCTATTATGGTTGGTAGATATTATAGTACACTAGGTTATAAATCCACAATTATTAAACAAAACGTGTTTTAATATGAATTAACGGCCAAAAAGTCTTGCAATATCATCATAAAAGTTATATCCAAACATATCATAGTCCGCTTTAAACTTTTGTTTGATTTGCCACAAATCTTCCATTGGTATTTCTTTATAGAAATCCCAAAATAGTTTATCACCTTTCCTCTGTCGTACTTCCGGGATCAGGTCTTCTCTCCCAACGATTCCAGCCTTCCTGAAGAACAACTGGTAGTCTTCCGCTATTGTCTCCGTGTGCATGATGAAGTCGTAGTCAATCTATAGGTGCGGAAGATAATACGTACTTATTCTTTTACCACTAGACCTAACATCTAAGTAAATATTCAAA
Source organism: Branchiostoma belcheri (assembly GCF_001625305.1). NCBI lineage: Eukaryota > Metazoa > Chordata > Leptocardii > Amphioxiformes > Branchiostomatidae > Branchiostoma > Branchiostoma belcheri. The sequence continues at coordinate 4,717,485 of NW_017802713.1, forward strand.
TATTATAACTATTGCGACAAGGACTTTCTGAAGACGGCATTTATAACACTGTATCATTCTAAATGTCGGACATAATTTTTTTAAATCGCACCCCTGTTACTGTACTCCTTACTGATGCTTCGCCAGCGATTTTAAAAGTGAATTGACCCTCACAACGACACTAAATCATTACATTCCATAATATTCAGCTTTAGAAACAAAGGAAAGGGGCAGATTTTCATGATACTGTTCGGTCTTTTTAAATGGGTTAAAAATATTTTTGCACTGGAAAAATATTACACAAATGTCCAGTATCAGAGTGAAATTTACAACCAGTAAGCTAACTTCGTACAGTGGGCAGGAGATTGTGTACGAAGTACGAAGTTGTATGAATCTATTATGTAAACAGCCTTTCCCTGACCATGACACTACTGTTTAAAAATTAATCTTCTCTGACGAAGTAAGCGCCGCACTTCCCCAAGATTGCGAACACTAACAAATATATCTTGCAACATGACTTGTACTAAAACTAAGCTCGAATTATGGCGTATCCAAAGATGACACCAGCTGGCGAAAGTTAGTTTAAAAGTCTTTATTTGCACTGTACTTTAATTTGTACTGTACGGTGTGTATAAGAGTGCAACTTGTATTTCGAAAAAGAGAAATTTGTTCCGTAAACGGTATCGCTTGTATTTCGAACCGTGGAATGTGTTCCGTACACGTTGTCGATTGTACTTTAAAACGTCTACATGGCGGTTTCATCATCAAGGTGTGAAGATGCCGTGCTGCTAATTGAACCCAACAAATCTTTAGTCTACTCGTAATATATTCTTATAAATATGCATTGTTTACATTTTCACCCTACCTAGACCGGGGGGGGGGGGCTAAAAGTGTCCGCGCCAACTTTGATGTCTCTATCATTGAAATAAGATAATAATTTTTTGTGTTGCCATGGCAACGGGTTTTTGACAGGCATTTTTTGCTAAATTTAGTACTTTTTGTTTCAACAATAGAATTTTATGGGTTTTATGTTAAGTTACTTTTGGTTTCTAATACTAATAACATCCCATATAATTTTATGTAAATTTTATCATTAAATATGCATAAATTATGCTACTTCGATGACGTCATTGGCCAAAATCCAAGATGGCGGACCATATCATTAGAACCGGAATATACAGGTTATTTTCATTAAAATTTCATCAATACTTTCATTTCTTTTTACAAAAAAAGGTTTAAATGAAGGTATTTAGCATGTTTACGATGTATTTTAGGCTTTATCATGAAAAAAAAACTATTTTTGAATTCCAAATTGATGATCCAAGATGGCGGATATCTTAAATATGCATGACGTCATCCGGTGTTGCTATGGGCAACATAAGACTTGGTACACCGTAATATTCTGTCATAAACACTTTTGGTGCAGTTATGTTGAATACCATTTAGTTTTCAGCGAAAAACCTATCTAGACGGTTTTGGCCAATAAAATCACATTAATGACGTCATAATGACGTAATATTACGTTATAATGACATAAAAATTGTAGATATGATAAATTTTCTCTAGTGCACCATCCTCTGAAAATTTGGTGGTCATACGACATACCGCTTGCGAGTTCTGAGGGGGGGTCCAACCCCCCCCCCGTTCCCCCCATGTCAAAAAAAGCCCGGTCTAGGTAGGGTTAAGTGGTTAGCTTTCTTTGTGTTTGTCTCTTGTAAGTAGGTATATATCTTGTCTTTCTTACACTTATACCGAAACGCATTTCTTGGAATGGGATGCTATTAACTATTATCTGTACTATGTGTATAACTCCGTACATCGTCCACCAACCCCACCCTCTCTACCCCCAGTCATTTCTAACTTCGTACATCGTATACCAGTCACCGCCCCATCACCTTGTAACATTACGTCACAAGGTGATGCCGTATACTTCGTACAATTTCATACATCGTGCCCCAGTCCCCGCTTTCTATACGAAGTTTCATAGCATCAAACGGTGGTGATGAGAAACCAAAAAGATCAATGACCTGGACAAGACAGCTGTTACCGGGGTTAAAAATTATGTTGACACAATGGCCATTTTCTATCTAAAATTTGAAGTAGTCCATATAGAATTCTTGAAAAAATTGTGTAGGTTTAATCTATGCTAAATTGAAGTTTAGACTGAATTGATTTAGTCTATCAATACATTGGCTGTAGTTCTGGTAGAATTCCTTTATGTCCTAGGAAAGACTGGAATTCCAGTCTGTCGTAGGGCAATGTTAGATTGTAATCTTAATATTCAGATGCCAATTTTTAACTGGAATAGTCCTAGGATAGATTAAATTCAAGTTTTCCCTTGGGGAATTCTAGATTGCCCTGGAGTCCAGTCTACCCTGTGTTATATATGTGTATATAGCACTGAGCATTCAAAATACACACATATACACACACACACAC
>NW_017802713.1:4720380-4750818 GCF_001625305.1 Branchiostoma belcheri
TGTATATATATATATATATATGAGAGACAGACATGAGATAGATAGATAGATAGATAGATAGATAGATAGATAGATAGATAGATAGATAGATAGATAGATAGATAGATAGATAGATATAGATAGATAGATATAGATATAGATATATATGAAAATGGGATTTTATCAGAATTAACCTCAGGTATCAAAATCCCAGTTACTAATTATGATTGTGAGAAAACAATCTCCACATTTGACAACGAATGGCGGCACCAATTAAACGTACCAACAATGACATTTGTCCTTCTTGAAGGAGATGGTTCAATCGCTATATTTGGGTCAATAATAAGTACTCCCTGATTATGTACCTGTCGCTGTCAGTCTGCACTGATGTTAACCATTTGAATTTTTTTCTAAATATCGAACAACCAAAACTCTTTTTAAACTCTAAATAGCATTTGCATCAGAACCCCAATCTCATCGGTAGTGCACCAACTATGACTTTTTTTTACGTTTGCTCGGCCTAAGCCTAAATTTTTAAATTAGGGCTCTCATGCTTGAATCATTTCTTCGTTTGTCCTGCTCGGACCGCTATGAATTCTTTGTTGCATAGCCAGGTATTGCGCAATCCAGCTCGAACGGCAGCGAGGCTGAATGGCAGTGGCGGTGTCTGCACATAGCGAATTCAATACCCGTCGTGGAATTTTCTTTAACAGTCGCTGTTTTGCTTTTAACACTCAGACACTAATTCAAGTTCCGACGTATGAGTTTTTCAAATTTTCTTGTTAACATCCACTGTTTTGCTTTTTAACATTAAAAAACTAGTTGTTTTTACTTTTTATTTTAACATTAAAAAACTAGTCGTTATTACTTATTGTTCTTATATGGCAAGTGTTGCCTAATATTGCATTCTTGGGGATTAACATACTTGCTGTATCACGGCGGTCTGTCACTCCGGCATTCTGTCCCATTGCCAGGGGGGTTCGAAAATGTATCGGGTTACAAGATGCTATTTTGGCCTGTTTCAAACTATCCATTAAATATTTGAAAATAAACAAATAGTATTTAGTGGTAAAATACGTCAAATTAAAATGAAATTATCGTCTTAATATCCTTTTAATGTTAGCTTTTTATGATAGATAACTGATTTGTTAAAATTTCGCTCAGAAAGACGATTATTTTCGTGTTTCCGAGCACAAGTCATGTTATGTTTTCAGGCAAACATCGTTCAAACCTGGCTACGTGTATTACCCCAGATCCCCAATTTTTATATTTTTCGACGACTAGGAATAAGATCAAAAATCGTGTTTTAGGAATTTCTTTTTAATTTCTGATTTTAAGTCTAGATTTTGTCGACACATTTTTCTCACTAAATTACCCATAATTCAAAATTCAGGCCATTTTTTAAAAATCCCTAAAACACGAGTTTCGGGACAATCGTTACAGTCATTTTGAGCCGTTAATGGGGTATGTTTGACTCTCCATGCTTCCAGGTTTGAACGACTTTTGCAGGCATGTCATATCGCCCGAAAGTGTGCATTGTGTTATTCCAGGTGTAAAGAATCATTACAGTATTCAAGGTCACCAAAGAATACGACAGTAGCTTCGCTACATGTTACATGTCCACCAAAAAAAAGTAGCGGACATGTAATGTCCAGGTAACTCTTTGTATCTATAGAAAAGTGTTTTTTTTTTTTCTGTTGCGAGGCACTCAGGCAGAAGGGCTTCTTTTACCGCTTCATTGTAAATGACTGCAGGTGACCCCGAAATGGAACGCGGGTTCAATTTGAATTGCCCAGATCGAACACCATCGAACACAGTTCGGATTCTACGTGTGAAGTGGTTACTTTGCAGCCCAGATTTGACCACCGTGTATGGGTAATATATTACATGTAGCATGGCCATTAACAAACTGTCAATATAAAAACATTGACAATTGAAATCAATTCCTCCTTAAAACAGATTAGATAATATTTCAGATTAGATAGTTAAGAATCTAATTTTCTCACTGAAAAATGGTGCGAACTAGCTGCTAATGAGCATCAATTCTGGTTATCCTTTCCTAAACTATCTACATGCCAATAGTGACAGTCCCGATGTACATGTGTATATAGTATAGCATAGCTAGATGTCAGTCAAAGGCCTTATCATCACTTTATTTAAAGAACAAAAAACACATTTTATTTTGTTGTGCAAAAACACAACGGCGGCAAACGACAGCTTTTTTTATAAAAGCACTTGTTTTATTTTTTTAATTTTTTTTTTCTTCAGCATACAGTAAACAAAATTAGGGTACAGGACACTGTGACGACGGGCTCAAGTTGGGTAACTTATGTTAGCGCCGCCACTTATACGAAAAAAAACTAATATTACTAAACAATGCAAAACACTAACGCAGAATACATGTGAAAGAAAAACACAGTCGAATTGATGAAGCGAGAGTCCACATTTCTCACCCAAGAGATGAAAAGGACACAAATAGAATTAAAACGTTTTGTTGCTTAGTAAAATGTTATTTTGGACGGTTGACATAATGTTACAGTTAACTCGAAAATAAACCGGGAAACCGTTCAAAATTAAAGGTAGTTTCGCTCTATCTGAAAGAGTGTGTAAGTTAACAGAGTGTCCTAAGATCCCAGAAAGTTTGCCGAGGAGTTCTGAACGGTGAAAGCTATGAAAAGGGCAGTGTAATAGGTATTGAGCAAATTTGTCGTATTGACACCCGCAGCTACAAGCAGGGCTAGCATTAAGACCCCTTGTGAAAAGATTATAATTTAGGCTGCAGGTGCCAATACGAAGCCGAGTAAGAGGAACACAGGAGATACGAGAACCAAAACTGAAATGATTATATCTGGTGGGGCGTAGAGATCGAAATAGGTGAGTCCGAAATTTAGAATAATTAAGTGTACGAATATTACAATTTAGGTTATTACATCCAGAGATGGAATAAGGGAGAAAGGACTTACCAAAACGAATTGTTTTACAGTTTATAGTTCTCAAATCTGTGCTATTTCTCAGAGCATAGACACAAGACATGATAATTGTAGACGGGACTAACGAAATAAGATATTCGCGTGCAAAACCATTAATAATATTATGAAATAACAGCAGACGATGTATATGTCGTCTGTCGGACAAGGTTTTCCAGCCAAGTTCTTGGCGAATTGAAGAGAATGATGACTATTTGACGACACCGGACACAACGAGGGAGCAATGATTTTGAATGCGCTCAACTAGGTTGGATTCCTCAGCTGTGCACCCGTGCCAGACAATGTCAGCATACTCAAACAATGATCTTATAAAAGATTTGTAAATTGTATCTAAGACATAGCGGGGCAATTTAAATTTCAAAGCACTAAATAATTTTACATTTTGGGAGAATTTAGTAAGAATAGTGTCACTTGTTTTAACACAAACCACATCCACCCCCTCTCTCTTATTATTATGATGGACATAATAAATTAAGTATTACTTACTTGGCAAGGAGCACATAGGTCTGAAATCAGCTGCCAGTGAGGATCTTGCCACTCCGTCCTGTTCGTTCCAACCGCTTTAATAAATGCCGGGAATGGAACTATCGGGTATGATCTATTGTCAGTACCTTCGGGAAGCAGTTTAAATGGTCCTAACTGAAAAAAAAAGTGTATTGTTTAAAAGGTAGTGATCTATTTTGTATCTGTATCTGTGTAGCAAGTATAACCACCCGTCGGCGTAATCAGATTCGCAGTCTAACTCTAAACATTGTTTAAAGTTATTTAAAGATGCCTACTTGATAATCACATAAATTGATGACATCGAGTCCTAGCTGCAGTCTGCTATTAAATAATAGTTCTAGGAAAAAAATGAGTTTTTAAACACCTCAGTCCTTGGTTGATGACTCTGGCACTCAAAGGCATGACTTTCCATTGTTTAGCCTTAATATCACATGTGAACCTCATTTCATGCTGTTGACAATGGGTTTAACCCAATTCAGACGGGGGTGGGGGCTTTTGAGGCTAACGCTCACTTTCATCTCGTATAGCACCTTAATGGCTCTGGCAAGAGCCGTCAAATTTGGTGACTTTTCTTAAGCTATTTCTAGGAACAATATGAAATCATTAAGGAAGTTCATGATTTCCAGTGTTGCCATGGCAACGGGTTTCTGAGAGGCAGAATTTGGAAAATCAGTAATTTTGGATTAAACATTAACGTTTTCTAGGTTTTATGTTTAATTTTACTTCCTTTTAAACATTAACTAGAGGTCGGAGATCTCATGTCTTCGTCAGAGGTACATTGTTCTAGAGAAATGAACATGTGTATTCTTTACTCTTTTTAGTAATCAATTTGGTCTAAAGTACAAAAGAATATCTGTTTTTATGCTACAGAACACTTTGAAAGGGTTCGCCACAGATTTTAAAGACGCGCCGTCACCCGTGTTAGACCCCAAACCCTACACCCTACTTATTGGGACTGTTACTGTAAAAAAAAAAAAAACTTACAAGAAATTCTTCTACAGTTAGTACATTCCAAAATCCATCTCCTTTTCAGCCCTTCATATTTTTATTGCGCTTTCACATTAAATTTAATGTCTCCATTGGACGTCATCCATAGCAATTACTTGGTGTAGCCTTAGAAAATAACCTGTCACATGTCCAACCTATCCTACCCCTGCTGATTATAGTACAATCCCTCAATGTATGATGAACGTCATTTGATCCCATCCCATTATGGGGTTCCCGGCTATGTCCAGCTGTCGGCTGTCTCCAAGCAGAGGTGGTGGGGGAAGTTCTAAACACAAAAGGTCCACTACAGTGACAACGAAACCCACCACAAAGCCCATTAACAAACTTAATCTTGGTCCCAACAATAGTAATCTGTCTACCAAAAATTATAAGCAATATTTTACAAATACTTGAGTTATTTTGCTCACAAGCTACAGACATAAAAGGTGCACTAACGTGCTGCACAGACCGCCAACGAAGCCGAAACGTGTACTTGACTTCGGCCTCAACAACGGTAATATGCCTGCCAAAAATCATGGACGTCGAATCATGCCTGCCAGAGTTATATCCGCAGTTCCCACAATGCGGCGAGACAATTTCATAGTCCTTCTGACAAAGACAATAACATCTTATATTATCATATATAAATTCTATCATTAACCCTCAACAGTACACCTTCCCGGACTGATTAATCTGTACACCTGGGGTCCGCGCGGACCCCAAAGCAGTTATTGGCTATTTTTTTAGAAATCAGCAACATGCTACCAGCTCAATTGTTTTTGCAAATTGATATGTGGACCTCTGAGTCAACGTACAAAAATAATACATTTGACCTTTTCCTATTTTTTTTTGTGAAGACAAAAAGAAGAAATACCCGATTTTCGAACCCTATTCAGACCGAGTGGTTTTTTGAGGCCCGCGCCAACTTTAATCTCTAATATCACCTGAACGGCTTGAGCTAGGACCATCAAATTTGGTGACCATTTCTAAAAAGCATCTAAAAAGCATCTATTTTATTCAATAAGTCGATTTCGCTTGGTCAGGTTCCTAATGAATGGAAGACTGCCAATGTTTCACCTGTACATAAGAAGGGTGACAAGGGGAATGTTGCTAACTATAGACCCATATCCTTGTTGTCTTTGGTTAGCAAAGTAATGGAACGTTGCTTGTATGACACTGTTTTTCCTCTAGTACGCGAGTCCATCCACGATTTTCAACATGGATTTATTCCTGGCCGTTCCACCACCACCCAACTCCTAGAAACTTACCATAATGTAGGGGCCATACTAGACAGAGGGGGGCAAATAGATATGCTATTTCTTGACTTTGCTAAGGCTTTTGATTCCGTCTCCCATACTCTGCTGATTCATAAGCTACAATCATTTGGCTTTGGGGGGAATCTCTTAGCTTGGTTCAGTTCACATCTCACTAACCGTCGTCAGAGGGTGGTGGTTGAAGGTTGCCATTCTCATTGGCTTCCAGTAACATCTGGTGTTCCCCAGGGTTTCATTCTGGGGCCTTTTCTTTTTCTTTTATACATAAACGACTTGCCCTGTACAGTTGAATACTCCTCCGTTGCTCTTTTTCCAGATGACTCCAAATGCTTTCGGGAAATTGGTAACATGAATGATTGTTCCAAGTTGCAGGATGATGTCACAGCCATGTGCAATTGGAGTTTAAAATGGAAGATGTCGTTTCACCCTTCCAAATGCAAGCTGTTACGTTTGACCCGTTCTAAGAGGCCAATCCTGTATACATATTGTGTTTTTGATTCCATTGTATCGTCTGTTGACAGCATGAATGATTTAGGGGTTATTGTACAGCCAGACTTACAGTGGGACAGCCACATAGTGAAAATGGTTGCCAAGACGAATTCCATGATTGGCTTTATCAAACGGACTGTTGGTTTCAATGCTAACACTGACGTTAAGAAAGCTCTATACACCACACTGGTCAGAAGCATTCTTGACTATTGCTCCCCATTGTGGTCGCCACATTCTCGTAAATTTATGTCTCTAATTGAAGGGGTTCAACGCCGGGCAACCATATTCATTCTGGGCCCTCAGGCTAGTCACCTTACCTACAAGGAAAGGCTAGCAACAACAGGGCTGTTGCCACTTACATGTAGGCGTGAGGTATGCGATATAATGTTATTTGTCGAATCAAGAGCAATCATAGAGAAATATATCACACTTCCCACCAGACCCACGAGGAGTCTTAGGTCGTACATGCTTACACCTGTCAGATCTAAGACGTCAGCGTTCAGTCACTCCTACATTCCCAGACTTGTAACTATCTGGAATAAGTTAGGTTCTGACCTCCGTGGTACTGGTGTGCGAGCCGCTCATCAGTCTGATATCATAGCATTTAAACATAAACTGGCAAAAGTAGCCTACAACAGATTCAACACTCAATACAGTCTTGATCTGCCATGTACCTGGACCACTTCATGTGGATGTAGCTCTTGTATTGCCTCAAGACCTCACTAGATATCGTTCCGATATGGTTATCTCTTCCATTCAATGTTGTTACCTTGATTATGTTTATATGATATTTTGTGCCCTACTTGTATTATAGATTGTTGACTGTGTAATGTACATTCTTGTTGTTTTTGTATGTGGGAGGGCAACTAGCAAAGGTGCTTCGCACCTGTTTTGCCCTCCCTTTCACTTTGTGAAAAATTTAAATAAACAAATAAACAAACAAAAAATATCAATATTCGTTAAATAAGTAAATGATATTTTGTGTTGCCATGGCAACGTGTTTCTGACAGGAAGTTTTTTTTAAATCAGTAATTTTGGTTTAAACATAAACATTTTCTGGGTTTTATATCAAATAACACTTCCTTTCTGACAGTAATAACATCTTACATAATTAGAGATAAGTTAAATCATTTAATATTCATAATATATGCTAATTTGATGACGTCATTGGTCAAAATCAAAGATGACGGACCATATCATTGTCTCTGACGTCATATGACGTCACAATTAAACCAAAGTTGTTAGCATTTAATTCTAATAGTACACCATCCTCTGAAAATTTGGTGGTTATACGATAAGTGCATGAAAACATATAAAAACGGTAATATATAAGAACACCATTGCATTAATTACGATCGAAAGCCGGCTGGGGTCCGCGCGGACCCCAAAAGAAAATCAGATATAAAAATTTTCAGAAATATATAGGGGAAACTGAGTTTTTTTGCACTGTATTGAGGGACAACTTTGTGGGTTAAGAAACAAAAAAAATATTACAGAATATATAGTGCTGGGGTCCCCAGGTGTACTGTTTAGGGTTAAACATTCATAATTTATGCTAATTTGATGTCGTCTTTGGTCAAAAATCAAAATAGCGGACCATTCAAGTAGCTCTTGGAACCATGTTTTTTTACTAATTTTTCGTCTCAACTCGTTTTTTTTACCTCAAACGTCCATATAAATATCTTTATTTCATTTGGGTAACGTTTTTAGGCTGTATCATTAAAAAATGGAAATTTTCAAAATTCAAGATTTCCGATCCAAGATGGACCATGACATAATTATTCATGACGTCATTTTATTTATTTATTGAAAATGCAACAGGACATTACACAGACTCTCAAGGCAGCAAAGCTGATATTAGACAGTCAACATATAAGGACAAAACACAAAGGGCACATAATTTGATAACGTTATTTTGACGTCAGTGTTATTGCCAGTGACAATATAAGTCTTAACAGACATTGATATGCTCTCATAGGCATTTTTTGTTTAAGTTTGGTTGTATTCCTCCGAGTTTTAAAGAAAAAATTATTTAAAGGTTATACAAAAAAAAAATCATATAAATGACGTCTTAATTACGTCATATGATGTCATGATTATACAAACGTTGTTGTTATGAATTCATTTTATTGCTACACCATTTCCTTGAAAGTTTGGTGGCCCTACGTTGAGTGTGTTTTTAGTTACAGGGGGCAGGACTCAAAAGCATGCCCAAAAAAGCCCTGTCTGAATAGGATTAAACCAGAAAATTATTTTTTTTTCTATTTGCACAAGGCCCATGGCCCATATCAACAAACACGGTACATAAAATTAAAAAAAAATGTAATCTAATCTAAAACTATCTGGAGAAGACTAAGTCCACATAATTCCGCCAGAACGTACTGTGGCGGAAGGCATCGGAATGCACTAGGAGATGAATAATCTCATTTTCTGACGACAACAGACGAGAAACGAATGAGTGGGTAACCTTACGGCGTTTAGCGTCAAACGTGTCTGTCCGGTTCTTAGCAAACAGATAACTTGTACTCGCATAAACTATGTTGAATAAAACTATTTTTTCAATGAAATGTATAAGTACCAACATCTGTAAACCTCGTGTTGGTTAAATCAAATGCTGATAAAAGGAACGTACCTCTGTATTTGACGTTTTGGAGAGAAGTGTTTTAAGCATAGAATGATACTGTTTCCGGTATCCGAATCGTGACGGGGCGTAGGAGAATTTGTCCTCCCATGCTGATACAAGCCTGCATTTTTAACAACAATTGAAATTATATCGTTATGTTCGGACTTTTGTGTCTATCCAGTGCATAGCGCTCTGGTCAATTTCTCTAGTTATGCTGTACACATAATAACAACAAAAGCATAAAAAACAATAACAGTACAATACACTTGGGGCACACACAGCTGTTGTGTTGGTTCGTTGTACCACACAAAAAATATTACTATCGGTTACCTAACGATTCTCGAGTTGCACATTCCCAGGATCCTTAGCGCACAGGGTAGGGAAAGGTCGCGGAAAACCACGTGGCTCATCCTCGGCTCTGGTCGGAAGAAGGTGCCCTAAGCTATCTGACTGGGAGCATTCAATTTCAAAAGTCTGTCTTTTTGTCACATTTTCACGTAGTATGTTGAATCAACCCTATCCTACCCCATACCGATAGTCATGGAGCAAAAATTCGATGCCGCTTTGCCGTACGAACGCCGTGAAAAACTACGTGCCTCCCGCCGCCGGCAGTGGTGTCAGTCATTTTTGAAATTTCCGAGCGCTCGCGAACACTTCCGACTTCTTCCGACCAGAGCCGAGGATGAGTCATGTGGTTTACCGCGACCTTTCCCTACCCTGTGTGCAAAGGATCCTGGGAATGTGCAACTCGTGAATAAAGGTACAATAACAATTAAAAAACTATCCATCTGTGCTCTTTTCAGGCCCCCAACTTTAATCTCATATAGCGCCTGAACATCAAATTTGGTGACCTTTCCTGAAATGTATCTTGAAAAAATTTCATATCAGTTAAATAAGTAAATGATTTTTGTGTTGCCATGGAAACAGGTTTCTGACGCATTTTCTAAATCAGTAATTTTGGTTTAAAAATAAAAATTTTCTTGGTTTTATATTAAATAACACTTCCTTTCTTACATTAATAACATCTTACATAATTAAAGATAAGTTAAATCATGTAATGTTCATAATATATGCTAATTTGATGACGTCATTGGTCAAAATCAAAAATGGCGGACAATTGCCATCATATGTCATATGACGTCATACTCCGTGTTTCTAAAACGCACTTTGTACTAAAATGGGGGTGATACAGAGCTACCTGTAAAATCGCATGTATCTCCAGTTTGGCCGGACCAATCAACTTCAAATTTGGAAGTAACTTAGATGACATACCACTGATTCTAAATAATTACTTTTGGGTCGAAAATCTGCATAATTGGTAATAGTATCAGACCATTGTGACTCCATAAAATCGGCCTAGACCAATTGCAATGCAAAACTTTCAGAGGAGGTGGAGAGATATGCACTTTGTAGGAATCGGTTTCCAGAAAAGAAGAATATAGCTTAGATTTGAAAATATTTTGTAATATAGTCCACTTTGGTAGAATTATAAGGGGTAGGTATGACTTTATCTGCCATTAGCTTGATATAAGGTGATAAAGTAGTTTTTCTGGAAACCGATTCATATAAACCGACTTATTACACATTGTTTGCACCCAATTTCAAATTTGTAAAAACATGGGAAGAGTTTGGTCTCGGGCTTCAAACTTTAAAAGTCTAAATTCTGGTAGATTTCCTTCTTTGACCTGTCAACCTTTATGAAGCCTCATGACTGTGAATGAAATTATTTGTTTTCACACCTCCACTCAATGCCATTACGGGCAATTATTCTTAATTATGCATAGCGGGCAGACGGCTGCATGTATCCATTCAAATACCACTTTACCACAAAAGTCTTTGTTTTTAAACATTTATTTTTTACTCCTCGAATAGAAAGTTCTGGGTTTGAGATGTAGTTTTATAGATTGCAACTATGAACCTGAACAACAGCTCTGCCTGTTGGGCAGAGGACAGCTAGATGTGTTATAATTCATCTGAAGAAAATGAGTTAAATCTAACATAACTGCAAATAGACTTAACCCCCGGCCTAGTGAGATGAAATTTTTTTGATGTGTATTGACTTGTCTCGCTCCAAACATGTACCAACATCCATGCCCTGTACTAGCTGTATCTCCCTGGCTCCATCGGCAATTTATAAGACCAAGGTATATAGACTTGAGTTGAGATTCTGGTGGATACATTCTGTATTCAGGAAAATGTTTTAATTGTTTTTCATTTTTACTTTCTTTTTAAGCATGTTTCAAGCTTTGAAGTCTTCTAATATAGGAGGACAAGAGCACTGAAAATGTAAAGAGGGTGTGAAGTTAGCACATACAAGTAGCAGGAGGTGCGGTGGGTGGTAAAGCTACAGCAATTATCACCACACCTATTGCATATTTACGATCTTCTACTCGCACCTTGCTCATTTAAATGCCATTATAATATTAAAATGAGGTATTTGCTAGTGGAAAGAAAGCGCGTCTTAGATACACAGAGTAATTACACCAACGTTGGAAGAATTTAATTCTATCAGTACACAATTCTCTTAGAATGTGCTGGCCATACGATAAGCGCAAAAAACATAAAAACGGAAATAAAGTAATGTATAAGAACGCCAGTGTATCTATTACGATCGCAAGCCGACATGGGTCTTCGCGGACCCCAAAGGAAATAAGATATAAGAATTTTAAAAAATTAGAAAACTGAGTTTTCTGCACTGTATTGACATCTTTGTGGGTAACAATTAACTGGAATGTAAGAAATTATATATATATATATATATAAAATATTTGTATGTATATATATATATATATATGAATATACCAACAAATACCAATAAAATCCGTCTTAACCCCGTCTATCCCATACATACATGTACAGACCCACACCACTGTCACTCAACCAACCCCAAACCGACAAAAATACCCTCCTGACAAATGCAAAAAGATTTACGTTAAGTACAGACAAATCGATTATTTACTATTTACCTACCTTTCTAACGGATTGCGGACAATAATAAGCTTGGTGTACGTCTCAAATCGAAAACGTACTTCCTCATCAGAATAGGTATTGAGCCGCTTGAATGGCAAGTCATTGAGTTGTTCTCTCATGTCGTGTGTATTTCTTCTGTCGTTGTGTTCAAGGTTATGTAAAATGGTTAACGTAGTTGTGCTTCCAGTTTTAAATACTTGGCAATATATAAGTTTATATCTTTCATTAACAATGAATCGCCTTCGCGTTGGAAATTTCTGTGGAAGAAATAGAAAAGAGAAAAACCTAATTAATGTGATGCAACGTAAACTTTTTTTGTTAATCCATAAACTAGTATATATATTGATAATTCTATAAGTTTTATATGCATTAACCTACCCTAAGAAGTGAAGCTTTTGAACCAACTCAACTAATACGTACTTAGTCAATGCAGCAAATTTCGAGGATGCAAATTACAAATCTTATTTGTGGTACAATAAGTTAATTAATAATGACAGTCCCTAAATGTTGCTATCGATTATCTTGCCTGCATATTAACATACGATACTCTCCGACCCACTCATTTTAACGAACAATACATTACTCATATAAGATCTTACGGACAGTCTGGTTTCTAAGGCGCCTACTACGTGACTTGGGCCGTGTTTATGTGAAGTCATTCAAACCGCGATTTGGGTAATTCACATTCCTCACATCTGGTCCACGTGCCACACATTCCTTTTAAAACGTGCCCAATCACGATTCTCCGAAACTACATTTATTGTTGTTTGATGAAAACACGCTAGGTAGCGTGTCATTATTGTCAGAGGTCAACGACCTGCTAGCTGGTGCCCCCCTCCCAGCGTATCTCGGCCGAATGCCGACGTGGTCCCGCCAGAGGCGGTAAAGCTCGTCAATAAAGAGTCTTTTCAGAAACAAGGGTTTTATTAATAGCGGGCGTTAAAAAAACTCTTGGTTGTGTAAAATTTAAGAGCGTCTTTATTTAGTGAACTACCTCTTCTTGACATGGCGAAGGCATGTGTTAATTAATTCTAGTTTAATATGTTGCTGATATATAAATGATTTACCGTGATTTTGGTGTCATTCGTCCTGCAGTAACTTTTCAAGGTTGCGATTCTCTCAGACTGTGTCCTTTCTGCAGTGCGTTTTTGGTCTAAAACATTGAATAATTAAATTTACAATATTATCGGCGCTTAACAACTGTTTTCATTTTTTTAGGATACATAACTAAACTTTTCGTTTCCAATCTTTATCTTTTCAAACCCTGTTAACAAATACTGAATTGGTAGTCAAATGGCTTTAGGTATAAAGGGTGCAAATTACGGAATATTGGCACATCCTTTTGCACACGTCATTATCTAGCAACTTTTAGACGTTATTATTGCGCTATTTATGTTTTTTTTTCTAAGATTGTCTAGATAGGAGATTTAAAAAAAATACATTCTAACAAACTTTAACAAAACGTGTGTTTAATACAAAGTTTTACTGTGAAAATCGTGGCCTTTCAGAAACAAAAGAATTGATGCCGTGAATGTATGAAAAAATCACAATCTTACAAGAGAACGGACAACTTTATTATTAAAAATGAAATCGCTGAACAACGTTAATTAGAAAAAAAACAATCATTATATCTTACTGCGATGGTTTTACCCTATACATTATTGTCATTGTTTCTTTCTTTGTATGGTTTAACAATGGTCCCTCCATTAAAATAGGTTACTTATTACCACTTTGGCTTACCTAACAAACCGTAAATCCGGGTCCTATTTCTGATGTAAAGTGTAGCTTTGAAAATGTCTTTTTCCAAGTTTAGGCACAGTACCACCAAAAGAAGTAGCGCTACAAGAAGTATTCGGGTGAAAGTAAGCCATTTCATGATCAGTCCCTTAAAGCTCGCCTGAAATAAATACAAAGCAAAACTTCTTAGTATGTTGCATATGCTTCATATTCAAGGTCATATAACTGTTAAACATGGCAATCCACCGCAATTATGCAATTGCAAATAACGTGTACAACTAATCACGGCTAAACAATGTACTCAATTTATGTTCATGTTACGACAAAAGAACATGTTGAGATAAAATTCATTTCTAATTAATTACCTTAAAGTTTATGAACTTAAGGTTTTATCTGTGCCTTAAATCGACTTGTCAAAACACGTCAAAACATGATAACTGATTACACTTAGAAACATGCATCCATACTAATTCAGCAGCTATTATTCTAGATGCAAAGAATTGGAATTGCAATTTGTAAGCCTAAATTATTTTGTTTTAAGGTTCATCCCAACAGACGGCACGGTTTAGGGCTGCATAAAGGACATATGTGTCCAGACGTTACACTAAGGTTTGTAGTTGCTTTTATATGCTGTACACTCAGTCTTACAGTGCAACCAATACAAAATTGTCTTACCCGAGTCCAGAAAAAAGTAGATAGCCTAGGTGACTAAAAAGGAGCCGGGAAAGATAGCCAGAGTACAAAGTGCATACTCGGCTGAGGTAACATTTATGCTAGCTAAATCGTTTTGAGTAAACTGTGAAGGCCTTATAGACGTTCAAGGCCTGCGTTTCATTCCACCTTCACATTCGAGGATCGGGGACTGTGGTAGCGTGCAGCAAAAGCTTCCTCCATCCTTCTCTGTCCTTGGCCATATGTGTGCAGTCAGCCAGGGACCTGCCTGTCCAGTCTCTGATGTCATCTACCCATCTCCTACGCGGCCTCCCTCCACTCCTACTGCCACAGATCCGTCCTTGCAGGATGTGGGTTGAGATATTCTGTGCTCTCGACACATGTCTGAAGGACTGTAGTTCCCTCCTTCCGATCATGTGTAGGAGTGACTTTCCAATCCCTAACTCTTCCAGTACTGAGGTGTTCGCACGGTGTTCTGTCCATCTAACTCTGAGCAGCTTCCTGTAACACTTCATCTAGAAGGCCTCGATCTTCTGTGTGTCTTTCGCATAAAGTGTTCATGCTTCGCAGTCATACGTCACCACGGGCCACATCAGTGCTCTCAACATGCTCGTCTTAGCGGACACCTTTAGGACTCTGTCCTTCCAGATGACGTCCAGGGAGCTAAGGGCTGCCCTCGCGGCTCCCAGGTGCACTGACCAGCTGCCTCGTCAATAATGGCACCAAGGTACAGGAAGATTGACACCTGTTCCAGCGTCTCAATACATGACAAAAAATATCTAAACGGCCTAAAGTAGGGACACCAAAGTTGGTAGTAACTTTTAAAAATTAATTTGACAGCAATAAATCGCAACATTGATAGCATTAATTTGCTCAGTTTGTGACGTCCCCTTTTAACTCTTAAGTTGACTGAAAGTCTGGATTTTTTTCATTGCAATTTATGTGTAATTTCCTTTTTATTTGTTTTTATAACTCATTGTTGTAAAATATTAAAAGAAATAGTAGGCTAAAAACGTTAGTAGGTATAAAAAATGTCTATTTTAAAGTGTCTATATTCAACTTAAGTAAGCACTTTAGACACTACATAATATTTTGTTGGCATTGAGCTACAGCTACATTCACCACAGCAAAGTCATTTTTTATAAAATAAAACATATATATCAACTGCTGGTCATCACTTGTGCATTGTGATGTCATCGTAGGTCAGTCAGTGTTGTTCTCTCGGTCACTCTTGCACAGACAGCTCGGGAAATCGCTCAGATGTTCTCTTTGAGGGATCGTTCAGAAGAGCAACGGTTTCCGCAAATTCTTGTCTTAGGGATATTATACTGTGTGTCGCTAAAGGTTATGATATATATCAAACGTTTACCAATTGTGTTGGTTTTAGCACTAGTTATTCATACATTATCCGGCGTGATAGTTGGCGCGTAAACTTCGCGTGCCTCTACTCTAGATAGTGTTAATTCATAAGCAGAGTTTAATTTCTACACATTAGCAAGGATGTAAATAATTGATGAAAAAAATTTTGCAACAACAACAGCAAACAAAGATGCCGAGGCCATGCTATTTTCTACTGCGGCGGGCATCGGCGGTCACCTTTACCTCCACTGCGTTTATTGCAGATACTGAACTGTTAAACTATTAGAGAAATGCTTTCAGCACTTACCTTTTGTAAAAGATTTCACGTCGTACTTAGATCACCGCATTCTAGATTTACTGACTGCTGATAGAGCAAGCTGGACTACATTGACTGTCTCATGCGTCACGAGACGCGGTGACAATGTATGATTCATAAAGACCATTGCGCATGCGCGGTGTAATAATTACCAGTTGAACGTGTTCCCAATGTTACTTGTACAGTTTTAAAGACTACTGCAGGTACATTTCTTCAGAACATCGATTCGGCAGATTCATTTAAAACTATATACAATATCTTCAGAATATCTAAAAGTAACTTTTGTAGTAGACTTTTGATGGAAGCAGTAATATTTTTTCAGTATGGTCGTTCATTACGACGGTTTTTGTATCATCGTCTAACTTGGGTCCTTTTGTTTTTTGCATCTGTGCTGTTTGTGTTTTTGTGGTTTGATATTATATCTACTAGCAATCATTCCTGGCATGGATTGCAGCTGAGGTAAATACCTTTTATTACATAAAACCGTTTTGGAATTTTTCTATTGTGTACTTTATTGCATATATTATCAAATAATGTAATGTCTTCGAAATGATGGTTATTATGACATTTAATAAATCCAAAATCCTTTTCTCTTTACTATAATAATTGTATTATTGATTGATTTTGAATATCAGGATTGAAGCAGATGGAGGGATGCCCAGTAAAAAACCCAACATTGTTTTTATTCTGGCGGACGACTACGGCTGGAATGACATTGGTTATCATGGGTCATTCATACAAACTCCAAACCTTGACAGGTAGAGTGGGCAAATTATACTAAATTTTTGAGTAGTCAGCAGTTACTATTACTTTTTAACACGTTTGCGTCGTTATTTCACATTTTCTGACATATATTTTGTGTATTGTACAGTTCCCGATGCCACAGGTTCGGCCTTGGGACAAAAGCAACAACAACAACATACATTGGTTGGCCCCATATGTTGACTAATTGCCCCCCTAGGTTTGGGCATGCCAGGCTAGATAGACAAGGGTACATGTCACAAGATTAGCTTCTTTGGAAACACTCAAATATCTTTCACATGAGGTGAAATATAATTGTGAACGTAGTGTATCTTGTTGGGCATCAATAAACTGTGGTCATTATCCCTTCAAAAGAGATACGTGTTACATATTCAAGTTGATGATAGATTAACGTTTGCCATGGATTTATAATATCGATGTGGAGGTCATTTTCATAATTAATGATTAAATAAAACCTACAACCAAAACAATGGCACTTTTACATATAGAATATATGTAATTGGAGTCAAGCAATAAATTTTAAAAAAATCTTACAAACTAATTAATGCTTAATGATAAGATAGTATAAGGTCTCCCAAACATAATCTATTATTACTCCTAATTCTACAATCAGACAGGACCTTAGGGGGTTTAAAAAACTATTTTCGGTCTTTTATTGTTATTCTCTGTCCGTTGGTTTAGTGTTTGTACGTTATTGTATTTGATTTTGTTTGTTTTTGATAGCCTGGCATCAGAGGGAGTTACGTTAGAGAATTACTATGTGCAGCCCATATGTAGCCCGTCAAGGTGCCAGCTCATGACAGGCAGGTATCAGGTAGGTTTTATTTGTAGATGTATCTTTTTGAAATTTTCCGTCGCATTAAATGGGATGAATGACATTTTCAATTCAATTCTAGACAGTTTTAATGATTTAAAGATATTTTGTCTGCTTTTTTTTGACCGGACCATTGGGGCAGGTTCCGTTTAGACTAGATTAATTTGACAATCATTTACCTTTTTATTTACTTATTGGTTACATCATGAGTAAATAACAAAATTCCTGACGTGGAGCACATATGTACGTCAGAAACGTCGTCTGAACGCATTTTACATGCGATGTCTCCGGCGCATCCTTGGACTCAGCTGGAAGGACAGAATTCCCAACAGTGTGATCTTGAAAAAAAGCAAAGATACAGAGCATCTACGCCACCTCCGCTGGCTAGGGCATGTCAGGCGTATGGAGGACGGACGGATTCAGAAGGATGTTCTGTATGGACAACTAACCTCTGGATCCAGAGGAGTTGGCCGTCAAGCATTGCGTTACAAGGACATTTGCAAGAGGGACATGAAGTCATGTGGCATCTCAACAGACACCTGGGAAGCGCAGGCTGAGGACAGAGCTGCCTGGTGCAGAGTTGTGCAGAGTTGCGCAGAGGTGTTGCAGATGCAGACAAGAGAAGAAGAGAAGCTGCAGCAGAGAAACGGAGACTGGAAAAGTCTGCAGCACAAACTTCATATTTAACTACACAGTACACATGCAGAGTATACAACAGATTCTGCAAAAGCAAGGCCGGACTTTTAAGCCACATTAGAGGTCACCAGGATCGCGACCCAGATAGTCCACAATGAGCTGAACTGCCAAGGAAGGTTACACCATGACAAGGCTTAAAGGCCACTGTAACATTAAGGATTACAGCAATAAGGGCTGTAACAGTATCTCTTCCCCCTACGTCAGAAACGTCGCGATTAAGACCAGCTCAAATGCTCCCTTCAGGACTAAGTAGCCCAAAAGGAGAAGCAGGAGTTACAAAGGCTGCTTCGGGATTCCCCTAGCCCATTTAGGCGGGTTTGTTGGCTCTACCGTTGCGCAAACCGACCCTACACCTTTGGCAGAAATAATTATGAAATATCACACGTTTGTACCGGGGGATATTTGAATTAGTCCAATTTGGATGGGAATGGAGATGACATGAAATATGCTATATTTCGTGACTAAATGTTGGCTTTTCTTGTATTTGAAAAAAAGTTTAGCGTTGGTATTTTGTATTCCTTTTGGAAATCAACCTTTAACATTCAAAGTCAATTAAAAGAGATGTTCTTTGTTGCAGATTCACTACGGGATGCAACATAGTGTAATTACTAGCGACCGCCCCCATGGTCTGCCTTTAGATGAAATTACCCTACCCCAGAAGCTAAAGGAAAATGGGTACAGCACTTATATCGTGGGCAAATGGCACCTTGGATTCTACAGAAAGGAATACATGCCACTGCGCAGGGGATTTGAAAGGTTTTACGGTATGGAATTAACTTAATATAATTTAAAGTTTAGGTAAAACAGTACAATACGCTATTCACATTTGCCCGCAACTGGTGCAATAAATTCAAAGAAGGTTGAGGATGTAAAAATACCTTGAATGCAATCATGTGCACAAGGATTAACATTGTTATAATAGCCTTTGTAATTTTTCTTTGTCTTTGGATTTTTCACATTGATCATATCCTTGGCATATTCTATATAAGGTTTGTTGTACTCAAACTATATCCATCTTTTGTCAAGGTGTCAAGCTTTAACACCAATTATGCAAATAACCTCCAAATTAACCCATTGCATGCATTTCTATGCGGGCGCCCCCCCCCAAAAAAAACACCCGTCTGAATAGAATTAAGTCTTTGTATGCATAAGATGCATAGAACTATGTTCCTCTCTGTCTGTGCTACCCAAAAGTCAACACCATAGTATGTTAAGGACAAAATATTAAAAAAAATAGACAATTCTCTGCTCCAGTACCAAGGTCATTCCAAAGAAGGTTTATCTTTGACCTTGTCTTTTTACAACCTACCAACATGCAAATATCATCACGATACATATAAACGTTCTGAAGTTATGATGCTTTAAATGCGTGAAACACACACAGACACACACCTACAGAGAAAGAGAGAGAAAGGGAGAAAAAGCAAATTGAAAGCAATACGCGATCATCGAAACCTCTTCCAGGAGAATCAAAACGCATTTGGTCTAAAGAGGTTACAAAGGGTCTCCAGGGAAGCTAAAGATATATGATATTATAAATTATATTAGACCAATAGGTCAAATTCTTACCATGATTTTCACTTGCATTTTTACCTCCATTTTTTACCTCCATGAAAAATGGAGGTATTAAAATGAAAGGTTTATTCCTCAAAAACACATGGTAGCCACAGGATGAATTCCGTGTTTTACAACAATGACATATTTAAAAATACGCTTAAAAGTACATACTTGACCACATTAAAAGTAATAAGGAGAGTGATTTTAAAACCTTCATTATATATACAAATCGGAAATATACAAGTCTCAGCGTTCCATGACCATACGTACTGTTGGCTAACACTGTTAATGCTTGTTTAAAAGGTGGGTCATATAAACAATCGGGCAGTTCTGAAAACGTTTTGTTCTTGTTCTGAGGGTGGACAGTAGGTGTCTCTGTCTGGTGTGTCTGTCAGAGATGTCACCTCTAGAGGGAGGAAGCCAGTTCCTGAATGTTGAGTGCATCAGCACGGACTGTGCGAAATTTTGGCAGAGTTCTAGTCGGCGTTGAGCTAGCGATGTCAGTGAGAGTTCTTGTAGAGCTGAGCTATAGCTAGTGTAAGACCGACCCATGATTATCTTGCATGCCCTTTTCTGGACCCTCTCAATAGACTCTGATTCTACAAGTTAGACCGGAGTGCTATACTTGGCAAGCATATTCTAACACAGGGCGAACAAAACCAATGTAAACAAGATCATAAGAATCCAGTCCTTGTTTACAAAGAGTTCTTAGCATACACAGTCTACTACTAATCCTGCTGACAATCATAGCGACGTGTTGCGACGTATTGTTTTTGGCGTGTCTGTCTGTATGTCTCTGTGTGTGTCTGTCTGTCTGTGTGTGTTTCCGCATCTTTGTAGTCAGCATAACTTCAGAACGCCTTTATGGATTGTGATGATATTTGGTATAATGATAAGTCTTGAAAAGACAAAGGTCAAGGTCAAGTATGGGCCTCCTGGTGAATGACCTTGGTACTGCAGCAGAACTTCCGGTTTTTGTATCTTTTGTCCTGAACATGCTATGGTCTTCACTTTTTGGTGACAGATAGCTTATTTTGTCACGAATAAGTGGCGTAAGTTTGGTCCCCTAGCAGCTTGTTCTAGAACTGCAGGTTAGTTTCTGGTAAAAACTTTCAAAGCCAATAAGTCCAGATTGGAACAACGTATTTTCATCATTTTTGGTGTGTAGGTACCTGAGAGACAGTTGTACATGATTATATGCAAATTATGCAAATGAGGACTTAATTTGCATAATTAATGAGGAAATTTTATAGTTACAGTGTTTCATATGATAGTACTGCTATACATGTAATCTGTTTAATCTGTGGCAGGCGGAACATCAACAGATACCAATTATGCAAATGATGATCTAATTTGCATAATTAATGTGAAAACTCTGTGAATCCTTATTGGAGAATGATGGGAATTTTATACCTCGTAACATGTGTAAGTTACTTAAAGGTTTGTATCGCTATACATATATTATGTTAATGTAGAGGTTATTTGCATAATTAATGAGGACAAAGCAAGCCCATATTTCATGGAGGTATGAAATCTCGGAACTCTTGTTTGACTTGTTCCTAATAAAAATGACAATATTTTCATGCATAGTTATCCCTTATTTTTTAAAGAGGGTTTCAACTAGTAATGGAGAGTTCGATGACTTTTATGATTTTTTTTGCAAAGCCGCGCGATTATGGATCCATACATGGCAATCCTCGGCGCTTCCTGAAAACAGTGATCTAAGACTATTAAATCGATAAATCCAACGTCAATGCATTCTTGTTGCTTTCAGTCCAATAGGGGCTGCACGAGCAACCTCCATGGAGGAGCTCTGCAGAGCTCCTCCATGGAGGTTGCTCGTGCAGCCCTCCGCGATACCCCCGTAGAGCTCTGCGCCAAAACAAGCCAATTCGTTGGTTGGCGTCACGCTTCAGTTTTCTATAGAGCTCTGTAGATATCAAGTCAATTCAATGTGAGTAGTAGGCGATACAGCCAGTACTGTGTCACAAATAAAGACTTCGTCACGCAACTCTGCGCAACACGGAGAGCTCTGCGCCCTAGCAAGTCAATTCTTTGGTTGGCGTCACGGTTCAGTTTTGTATAGAGCTCTGTAGATATCAAGTTAATTCAATGTGAGTAGTAGGCGATACAGCCAGTACTGTGTCACAAATAAAGACTTTGTCACGCAACTCTGCGCAACACGGAGAGCTCTGCGCCCTAACAAGTCAATTCGTTGGTTGGCGTCACGGTTCAGTTTTGCTTTCACCTCTTCAAGCTTGAAGTCAATAGCTCTGCGCCCTTATAAGCCAATTCGTTGGTTGGCGTCACCGCTTATTTTTGGCTAGACCCTTGTGAATAAAGCTATAAGTACAAATCAAGTTGATGCTGATGGTTGGCGTCACGGGTTCAGTTTTGTATAGAGCTCTGTAGATATCAAGTGAATTCAATGTGAGTAGTAGGCGATATACAGCCAGTTCTGTGTCAAATAAAGACTTCGTCACGCAACTCTGCGCAACACGGAGAGCTCTGCGCCCTAACAAGTCAATTCGTTGGTTGGCGTCACAATGTTTCTTCATCTTTTTGATTTCCATGTTTCTTATTGGTAGCATATCATAATTTGAGTTGGGTGCATTTTTACGTCTATATACATTTTGTTCCACCAAGGAGGTTCTACTTTTTTTCAGTCCTAATTTACGGTCAAACCCTTCTGGGAATATTGTCGTTTTTGACTTGGGTTGTTTAAAAAAAATCACTGGTGCTCAAAAACAAGTTTCCATCTTTCAAAAACGAAATGTGCCTAGACACGGCCATTTCGGGGAAACTGTTCGCGATTACATAACGATTGCAAAATGATTCACTAGGATTATGGACGAGGTTATTGCGGATAAGAAGTAGGTTTTGGATATAAAACTAACGGCCACGCGGACAACACGGAGAACGGCTGTAAACTGACGCCAAACTTTTTCACAGGCAGGGTCCATTCTATTAGGGGGCCTCTTTTTAACACAAACTAGTAAACACAAACACACACACACACACACACACACGCACACACACACACAAGCACACACACACACGCATGCGCATCTTTTAAAAAATAATTGTACGATGGCTGGGGGCACATGTGTCGACACAAATATATTCGTATAAAAAAAGTGATGTACCCATACATTTATAGTGGTATAGCCCATCTATAACCGCTGCCATCGGTGGCATGGCGGAGTGGTGTTTTTTGTTGTTGTTTTTTTCTCGTAGTTAACATCAAACCGGGCTATAGATCTCAGCTATTTAAGTTGATGAATTCCAAAAACCTATGAGTAGTTGGTTTTGGTTTAAGGTCTGTTTTCTACAACCAAACATTTTCTTTCCACACCTCTCTGGCAAGATTTACAACCGCAAATCAGGCCCATTTTAATATATAAGTTTAGGGCACTACAGAAAGTACGTTGTTACAGTCATTTCTTTACATAGTAAGTTGACCTATAACTCTTTAGAAAACAAGAACACTATTCGGAGAGACAACATCGTTTCTCCATACAAAACAAACATGCTTTTTCCACAGAATTTTGTAGTGTGATCGGTCAAGCAGTGTGCCACCTATTGTCCTGTATTTTACAACCAACATCCGTCCTAATCGAGACGGCCACCCGCGCACGAAACAAGCCATGCACAGTTGTGAACTAGGTGTGAACGTGCCATAATCCAAAAGACAAAAGAGTGCAAAAACTTCAATGAGCGATTCATCATGACCAAGATTTCAAAAGAGGAAAGTGCCATCCTGATCTCATGTTGTGTCGTCTAGACGCACAGACAGTTCTGCATATCAGCCTGTATATAGAGTCCCAAATGACTAGTGGTTAGGCGAATTTACCTGTTTTGAGCGCCGCGATGCGCAAAGAGGTGAAAGCAAAACTGAACCATGACGCCAACCAACGAATTGACTTGTTAGGGCGCAGAGCTCTCCGTGTTGCGCAGAGTTGCGTGACGAAGTCTTTATTTGTGACACAGTACTGGCTGTATCGCCTACTACTCACATTGAATTGACTTGATATCTACAGAGCTCTATACAAAACTGAACCGTGACGCCAACCAACGAATTGACTTGTTAGGGCGCAGAGCTCTCCGTGTTGCGCAGAGTTGCGTGACGAAGTCTTTATTTGTGACACAGTACTGGCTGTATCGCCTACTACTCACATTGAATTAACTTGATATCTACAGAGCTCTATACAAAACTGAACCCGTGACGCCAACCAAAGAATTGACTTGTTAGGGCGCAGAGCTCTCCGTGTTGCGCAGTAGTTGCGTGACGAAGTCTTTATTTGTGACACAGTACTGGCTGTATATCGCCTACTACTCACATTGAATTAACTTGATATCTACAGAGCTCTATAGAAAACTGATACTGGCTGTATCGCCTACTACTCACATTGAATTAACTTGATATCTACAGAGCTCTATACAAAACTGAACCCGTGACGCCAACCAAAGAATTGACTTGTTAGGGCGCAGAGCTCTCCGTGTTGCGCAGAGTTGCGTGACGAAGTTTTTATTTGTGACACAGTACTGGCTGTATCGCCTACTACTCACATTGAATTGACTTGATATCTACAGAGCTCTATACAAAACTGAACCGTGACGCCAACCAACGAATTGACCTGTTAGGGCGCAGAGCTCTCCGTGTTAGGCAGAGTTGCGTGACGAAGTCTTTATTTGTGACACAGTACTGGCTGTATATCGCCTACTACTCACATTGAATTGACTTGATATATACGGAGCTCTATAGAAAACTGAACCCGTGACGCCAACCAACGAATTGGCTTGTTTTGGCGCAGAGCTCTGCGGGGGTATCGCGAAGGCTGTACGAGCAACCTCCATGGAGGAGCTCTGCAGAGCTGAGGGCTGAACGAGCAACCTCCATGGAGGAGCTCTGCAGAGCTCCTCCATGGAGCTAGCTCGTGCAGCCCCTTCTCTTTCAGTCCCGTTACAGAAATCGTTCTAACATATACAAACATCATAAAGACCAAAACAGTATCTAACCTTAACAAAGTAATAACACGTGTTGGAGCTGTATATTTAAGGAAAACACATTCTTATATTCAAATGATTTGATTTGCTCACAGAAAGTAAGCCTTAGACTTGTGTATTTTTTACATCAAGGTTACCTGACCGGAGGTGAGGACTACTGGACACATCGGAGGCCGAACCTTTTTGCAAAGGATCCAAACGCATTTCACGGGCTTGACTTACGAGACCAAGACAAACCTGTCCTTGATCAAAATGGAACCTATTCTACCAACCTGTTTGCTTCAAAAGCTATCGAAGTCATACGGAATCATCCGCAGAACAAGGTATAAACGTATTTACTAGATATGATGTCGACATATTGCATGCGGTTATCAAATAGGGCTAAGGGCATTAAAAGAAAAGAAAATGGCATAAAATCTGATTATCCGGATTATATCATGATGAAGCTTTTAACATACACTAAAACGTTGAAAGCATAAGCCTTTTATTAAAATAGGCAAAGTATTAGACATTATGTTACAAACTTATGGTGCTAGTATTTAGATACAAAAATCAACCATTGTAGTCATTTTGTGCAAAGTGTACGCGTGTTGTTTTTGAGTCAGTTAAACATTTAAATATGAGTTGATCTTCCGTAAATAATTTCATCAGGTTGGTAAACGAATGGATAGTAAAGTTCTTTGATCACAACCATTTATTTGTCACGAGCCGACGTTTCGAAGACCGTTTGTCATCTTTATAAGGGCAATTAACTAACTGAAGTGCACTGTGAACCGAGTAACAGTGCACTGTAAATTATTCCGTCTCGAGTCTGTCATCTTCCCATCGCTACGACTGATGAGTGCACTGTAAATTATGTAACACCTTTAGTTCACTATGCACCAAGTAACATCTAGCGTCAGTGCACAGTATATATATAGAATGGTTTATTATGCGATACAAACTCATCGCAGCTTATTAGCTGAATTGCGAGTTCATGTACATGTACCAATTTCAAGTTGACATATACGACCGATCTAAACGTTTGCAAACAGCGAAACAGGTGACAATACATGTACATATTTAAAAGATGGAATACATATTTAAAAGACGAAGTGCATATATAAAAAGATACAATCACATATTTAAAAGCTACCAACTAATTATCAAAGATACAAATTAATAATCTACGCCACAATTATCTAAATGCCATTGTTTAACAGGTTTACAATATACGGTAGAGGGCTATTTTGGTAGCGTTTAGTACGTGCTGGCAATGGGTCGTATTTGTGACTTTGTCTGGTAACCCTCCCACTGACCTTACCCTTTTGTTGAGGTAACCATTGGTTGTAACTGGCTTGGACAGTAAACCAGTCAGAATTGCCTTGATAAAGATGACAGGCGGTCATCGAAACGTCGGCTCGTGACAAATAACTGGTTGATCAAAGAACTTTGCTATTCATTTAGTTGACCTTGTTTCAAACACTTTGATAATGTATCTTATACATGGTTGTATTTTATATTTTTGACGAAAGTACACGAGACTAATGCAAAAGTAACCACGGCACTGCAGGTCAAAATAGGCAGGGCCATTGACCTGATTATGACATCATTTCTATATGTATTTTTTACCCTAATATCTCTATTATAGACACTGCTGGGTAGCACAGTCTAAATAGGGTTAAGTAAATTCAACTTTATTGATAACAATATCGATGTTGAGATAATCTGTTCCACATAAACACTAGCTTTCGTTCTGAAAATTTACATTGGAGGAATATGTTTAGAAAAAGTTTTACTTCATTTCCCCTCAGCCGATGTTTCTCTACCTGCCATTTCAAGCTGTCCATTCACCTCTCGAAGCACCCCGAGAGTACATTGACATGTACAAAAACGTAAAGAATACCCTTGTCAGGACATATGCCGCCATGGTGACAGCGATGGATGAGGCAGTGGGGAATGTTACTGACGCCTTGAGAAAGACGGGATTGTGGAACGATACAGTTCTCATCTTTTCTACAGGTAAAAAAGGGCAATTCTCGGCTGCATACCTTGAAAGACAGCTGAAAGATAATATCTGGTATGTAGTTCTTTTTCTTAAAATGCAAATTTCGGAAAGCTCGTTATTTTATGGCATTATTGTAAACTTTAGTTTTCTCTACTTATATTGTGTAACCAACCCATATAAATGTCTCTTTTGGGTTATATAGATATAAAAAACATATTTGCAATCATGACATAAGTTGATCATATTCAACAATCAGTGACTGTCCTATCTTAAAAAAGAAGGTTATTCCAGGATTTCCTCATAAATCGTGCCAATCAGATTCTAAATTTAGATATGCTTTATTAATTGTCTTCGTCAAAAAGAGAATGGAATTGTCTCGCCGCATTGTGGGTGACTGCGGATTTAGCGAAAAAACTCTTAGAGGCATGATTCGACGTCCATGATATTAGCAAACAGATTGCCGTTGTTGAGGCCGATGTCAAGTGCAAGTTTTGGCTTCGTGGGGGGTCCTAAGTCACTGCAGTGGACCTTTTGTGTTTGTGAGCAAAATAACTCGAGTATATTTAAATGAATGTTCAGGATTTTGGTAGGCAGGTTAATGTCATAGAGGCCAAGGTCAAGTTCGAAAACGGGCCTCGTGGATGGTCCCTACGTCGCTGCAGTGGATCCTTTGTGTTAAAACTTTAACGATCCTGCCTCACCAACCTCTGCTTGGATTAAACAGCTGGGACAGCTGGGAACCCCATATGGAATCAGTTGCTTAAATTGAGGGCCTGGAGGAAATATTGGCCATGCGTAAGGTCATTACCTAAGGCCAAACCAAGTAATTTTTATGGATGGCGTCCATTGGAGACCTTAAAATCAATGCAAGGATGAAATACATGAAGGGCCAAAAAACAAGTTGTCAAAATTTCGAAAATACTGACTGTAGAAATACAAATGTTAGCACACAAATTGAATAAAATAACATAGTGTAACAATAAACAAGTCTTGTATTTGTCATAAAAACAGAAATAAATCTCCTCTAAACAGTAGTAGTCACCCTGTTCTTAATCTTCCCTTTCATCACATCATATTGTATTTTGCGACACTGTCGTGACACTTTGATCATAATACAGTAAGCAGAATTTCTTGCAACAGTTTTTTTTTCAGTAACAGTCAAAAATCAAATACTAGTACATAGGGGGGCCTAACACGGGTGATGGTGCGTCTGTAAATCTGTGGCAAACCCTTTTCAGGGTGTTCCGTACAGTAAAAAGTACAGCGATTTTTTGGCGACGCCTTTGGGGCGGAGGCATTTGTGTAAGTACTACGATCGCTTTGAAAGAATTTCAAAAATTGCATGAACGCGTTCCCCAGGGAATTGGTTTGGAGGAAACCTTCCACCATGTGGTTTTTGGATCAAGCAGGTAACTTACACGGGGTGCCCACGTGCCACCCATCCAGATGCCTGGCATGATTAATTACTGGTCATCAGTCTTCTCCCCACACGATGGACAGAGAGCACAGCTGTCTTTGGCCAAAGACCATATTCAAACAGGTCACAGAGAGAAAAGAAATTATCCGTCCTTTTGGAACCCACAAAAGGTAAAAAAAGTCAAAGGAGTAACAACTTCAGACCAGACATAAAATCCAGTCTCTGGTGGAGGATAGAGTGAAGTGGAGGATGGTTTTCAGTTTGGTTCTAGCGGGAACTCGACCAAAGTAAAGTAAGTATGTCATCATAAAATCTATATTGCTGGGGAAGAACGGCTGATTCCTCATATACGTGTATTTGGTGTATTGCCCCACACCTCCTCCACCCAGCCTGTAAATTTCACTACGTGCATGTCTTTATAACATAGGGAAATATGTTTTTCTGATAATTGTAATGTAGATTGCTAGCTCCACCACATGAAATAATATATATCATTCAGTCGTCGCCTTGGCAATGATTTTTATTGCCTCAGCCTTGTTGTAGTCTAGACCAAATTGATTATTAAAACTAGAGTTCGGCAATCTCATACCTCCTTGACATATTTAGTGCTTTTGTAAATCTTATGCATGGTGATGACCACCTGTATTTGGCCTACATTTACAATCCTGCTCATTAGAAAATTTTCTAAACACATTTTTCACATAGCCTCTACCTAGCAAAACCGTTATTTTTTAGCATGGACAACTTATGATGTTGTTGGTTGTATACAAGCACGGCCTCTGACATACCTTTGCCAAATCATGTTGGCAGTCCAAACTGACGAATTATGTACATTTTTCACTGCGAATATGTAAATTATAAGGGGTGATTTCCATATATCAGTTCATCATATTCTCCACCCAATGACAGGGCTATCTTAAAGAAATAAGGCTATTCTAGCGTTCCTCATAAATTATGCAAATGGGTTGATTTGAATAAATTATGTTAAGTGATGTTCACCTTCATTGAACTTCCAATTATGGCAAGTATTACATTCGCAGCAGTTACCAATTGTGAACGTGAACGTGAAATTGTACCAATAACCCATTATCTATGCAAATTAGGTCTTCATTTACATAATCAATATCCGCCAATTATCTTGCCGTATTCAATTACATTTGTCACAAGTGTTTATAGCCCTAATATCAAATACAGCAGATTTATAGAATTCCCTCTTTAATTATGAAAATTAGATCCTGATTTGCATAATTGTGATTTAATTATGTCAAGCATCACTTACGCTACCTACATACTAAAAGCCACGACGATCGTCAAACGGTTGTTTAGTTTAATCTCGAGTTTTTTTCAAGAGGTACACACGTATTAATATACCAAGATAATCTTTTCCAGGTTTTTGTCAAATGAATCTCCTTTTTAGGTTTTTGTCAAATGTAAAATGTATCTCCGTCTTGAGTCAAATAACTGAAAATATCCGACTTGAGTCAGACAACTTAGAGATTCCAAGACTCTAAATATGCCTCTTGGGTCAAATGACTAAGAGTTTCTGTCTTGAGTCACATGACCCGCGTGCCAGTCAAATGAATCAAAGTACCTGGCTTAAGTCAAATGCGTCAGTTTCTAGTTTCCATTTTGAGTCAATGACTCAGAGTGCCCGTCTTAACTCAGATGACTCAATTTTCTGTCTTGAGTCAGATGACTTTTTCTCGTCTTGAGTCCAGTCAATGCCATCAACCTGTCAACTGACTAAAAAATATGTTGAAGACAACGACCAAATAATTAATCGAAACTGTAAATGAAAAACGTGGATCCATGCTATTTGGTAGGTAAATGTTTTTGATAATATATCGGTGCCTAAATTACATTGCCAATGATATCATCGGTTATAATTTCAATAGTACCAAATTATCTGTTGATTCTTAAAACTTACTATTAACTATTGTATCTTTAGATAACGGTGCTAGGAGAAACGCTGGAAGTAACTGGCCGCTAAGAGGTTGGAAGAGTACCCTGTGGGAGGGAGGAATACGAGGTGTTGGTTTTGTTACCAGCAAACTACTGAAGAAAGCAAAACGAAGAAGTGATGCTCTTATTCACATCTCTGATTGGTTCCCTACTCTACTTCGTATCTCTCGTGCATCAACAAATAACACAAAGTCTTTGGATGGATTTGATGTGTGGGACGCAATAAGGTAAAGAAAGCAATGCGAAGGTTTTAGATTTTTAAAGTTTAAGCTCTGTTCCAACACAACATACATTTTCAGTAGATCTCGTCAACCTTTGGCAACTATATATATATAGTTG
>NW_017802713.1:4751153-4755566 GCF_001625305.1 Branchiostoma belcheri
AGAGAGAGAGAGAGAGATGTAGATAGATATAGATAGATACATTTGGCACCCACAACCTAACCTAACGTAACTTACAATTTGTCATAAGTATGCCTTGAGCATTGAGCGTTAATGAACATTCTCTGTCGACTACCTTTGGAAACAAACAGTCGGAAGCAGACAACCGCGATTGATTCGCACCAATTTATCTCCACCCATTAAAAAATGTCACAGAACATAAACAAAAAATGACCTGGATAGTTGCAGCAATCTAAACACCATCCATGACACAAGTCCCAATATGAACTATTTTTGCAGAGACAAGCCTCAATCAAGCTTAAAATTTCAAAAACTTTGTTCCATCTTCAATGGCAAAGCAATTGGCAAGCATCCTATACGCAGCTGAACTAGATTTCTATTTATAGTTCTGTGTCTAGAAATATACAGGTGGATGCACAGGAATACACGTTCAACGGCTTCTTGCAATATTAGAAAAAAAACTCCCAATTTACCAGGAATGACGAAGTACTTGTATGTGGTTCTCACTGTACATTATCGTTCCTGAGTAAAAAATTTAATAATGACACATAGTTTTCATATCCTATTTGATGTCTCCACAAAGTGTTAGAGAGTGGGTACTTGGTATACTTTCTCAGACTCAGCCTTGTAGAATGAGCAAGGACAGTTTCGAATTTATTGGATGTTGTTGCATTGTATGTTGAATTTTCGAATTTAAAAAATGCAAATGACTAAAGATAGTCATATGACCGTCATATGTGACAAATTGCATTAGTTGTGGTTACTTTAACACTTTGTGCAAGACACATTTGCCTTATTTAGCAACTTGACTCGGTAATTCCACAGCATGGGCTCACCTTCTCCACGGAAAGAAATCCTCCACAACATTGACCCTCTCCAACGGCGATCAAAATCCTCATCTTCACACTTGTGGTCTGATGACATTTTTGACACCTCTACTTACGCTGCTATTCGGTCCGGGAACTGGAAGTTGCTGACAGGTTATCAAGGTGAGTGGAAATATAATTGTACACTCAAGGTTATGGTATTTTTTTTAATTTTATCTTATTCCAACATGTGACGTGGTGACGGCACACTCAAGTTTTGTCAACTTATGTTAATGTCACTATCAACACAGGGGACAGTACAATACTTATTTTCACTGTCGTGAAAGTGTTAGGTGTCTTTCCCAGGGGCACAGGATCGTTGGCATGTCATGACTCGAACGCGGTATTTCATAGCTGACTTTTGATTTCTATATGTGCCTAAATCTTTAATTACGTAGCATGAATTTTCACCGAAACCCCATAGAAGCCTACATTTTCTATTCCAGACAACAATATCATTTAATAAATACTACAAAAAATTAAAAAGAGAAATTAAAACTACGACCTAGACGTAGGACATAAATTATACGTTTAAGATCCATTGGACAGTGATGATACATATGCTTTGATTAAAATTTTTACCCTACAAAAGCCATTAACAAAACAAAGATCATTACATGTTCTGTCACATTTTGTATAATAAAATACCGTACCCAGCACTTTGGACCAGATAAAATAAAAGAATGGGTTCATACTTCGCACTGCACCCATTGCGTTAATGAAATTAAGAAAACGGAAGATGGTTATACGGGTAGATGTAGAAGTGGGTTAACAACAATGAAATTAAAGACAAAGTTTAAAAAGGAGGCTTGATTGTCTAACGTTACTATTACTGAGGAATGTCATTTTTTTAACGATTTTATTCTTCAAAGCCCTTAAGTCATATACATAAGATACATGATCATACAATGTAAATATAAATATGCGTATTTAGCAACAGTTATAATCATTGATAACAATGTGTGTTTCATTTTTCCAGAAATTGTCTGAGTATAGATAATTGCTAGTGAACATCATATACATATCATACATGAAAATACTGATAATTTAACTGAAAATCAAATATAAGTTTGACACAAGTTCATAAAAATTAAGAATACATCATCTTTCTTTCTATAATCATCTTTCCATTCTTACCAAGAAATAAATATTGCGTATTTAGCAACAGTTATGAGATTTGCACTACCACTTCTCACCAGTAACACTTCTTGATCATTAATAACAATGTGTATTTCATTTTCTATCCTACTCCAGAAGTTGTCTAATCTACAACACTCCAAAAACATATGTTGATAATTTTCAAGTTTGTTGCACAATTCACAGTAACGGTGCACACCCCAATTCTTGCGCGACCGGGGTCCGTGATAGTCCGTTGTAAAAAAGTGACGAAAGGGTTTTGAGGGTCCAAGTTTGAGGCGACATTTCTCATAAACTGCAACGAAGTATCATTAAACATTAACATGGCTAAAGAGTGTAAAAATGGTGATTTTGGGGTGAAGATTTCTTTTGGCTCCGAACCTTACTTCCGGGTATCCTTGCGCGCCAAGTGTAATCCGCCCGTTTGACCTAGATTTCGCTCTGCGACTTCGTAGGGGTGGATTTGCAACCCCTCGCGCCTTGGACTGTTTAGAAAATTACAGTACTAGAATTTCCTTTATACTTTACTCGGGTATAGTCAAGGCTTGGGTCTTTCTGCCAGCATCAGTCATTTCTGCCGGAAAATATTTTTCTATGGGATTATCCTACGCGAAAATTCGAAATTTTGGGCATTAATTTTGGAGTGAAAATAATGTTTTTTTCCGTTGATTTTACCAAACTTAAAAAGGTTGAAGAAACCAAACTCAGCTTGTCTTGTAGCTGAAGAGATATCCTTTCGTCCCATATACAGTTATTCTCCTTCCGAATTATTTCATGCCAGAGACGGTCGCTAGATTTGAGAGTGTGCAGCTTCGAATAGAGACGCCAAATAAACTGGGGTGTGCCCCCTTAAGGACTGTAAATATTTCCTGATACATTTCGTATTTTCCACATATGTAGCAAGTACCTACAAGGCAAAATTCTATGTAATAACTTTTTTTAAATTCGCGCAGTTTGTTATTCTTAATTTGACAGATCTGACATTTCCATATAGCCTTCCAGTCTGGATTAGGTAGTACAGTTTCCCAATAAGCTTGGGCAGTTGGTTTGCTACATGTATATGACACATATGTTAGGTATAGATACTTGCTAGTAAACATATCAACTATTTTGCTGTTCTCATTGTACCATATCATGTCATTTTCATTACATAAATTTGCTGCAGACTCCTCATTACACAATGTTCGTCCTATTGACCTCTTAATACAAGAATACTCGCACAACCAATTGTGTTTATTAGTTAGCTTCCTCAGCAAAGACTCTGACGATATGAAGTCTAAAGCAATATATATATATCTAACATAAATGATACCACTATCAATCCAGTTTTTGAAGAAAATAATAAAAAAACACAACAAAGGAACAAGTTAGGCTAGTACCGAGGAACCCATATCTAAACAAACCTTTTTAAATTTAAAAGTCGTTACCGAGCATTAAGTAATAATAAAGAATACATGTTGAAGGAATGGTATGAGACGCGCATTCTGGATGCATCCTAGATGCAACATCTCTTTTTAACCCTATCTAGACCGGGGGGGGGCTAAAAGTGCCCGCGCCAACTTTGATGTCACATAGCGTCTGAACGGCTAGTGCTAGAACGGCCAAACTTGGTGACTTTTCCTAGAATATTATTGGCAACAATTCTATATCATTGAAATAAGAAAATAATTTTTTGGGTTGCCATGGCAACGGGTTTCCTACAGGTATTTTTTGCTAAATTTAGTAATTTCCATTTCAACAATAGAATTGTATGGGTTTTATGTCAAGTTACACATAGTTACTAATATTAATAACATCCCATAAAATTTTATGTAAATTTTGTCATGAAAAATGCATAAATTATGCTAATTTGATGACGTCCTTGGCCAAAATCCAAGATGGTGGACCATATCATTATCATTAGAACAGGTATATACAGGTTTTTTCCTCCAAATGTCATCAATACTTCCATCTCTTTTCACAAAAAAATTTTCATATGAACGTCTTTAGTCTGTTTACAATGTATTTTCGGCTTTATCCTGAAAAAAAAAACTATTTTTGAAAATTCAAGATTGATGATCCAAGATGGCGGATATCTTAAATATGCATGACGTCATTATATGACGTCACCGGCGTTGCTATGGGCAACATAAGACTTGTTACACCCTAATTTACTGTCATAAACACTTTTGGTAAAGTTATGTTGTATAACATTTAGTTTTCAGGGAATAACCTATTTAGACGGTTTTGGCCAATAGCATCACATTAATGACGTCATGATTACGTCATATTACGTCATAAGGACGTAAAAATTGTAGATATGATAAATTATTACTGGTACACCATCCTCTTAAAAATTGGTGGTCATACGATATACCGTTCGTGAGTTCTGAGGGCAAATGACGCCCCCCCC
>NW_017802713.1:4756260-4764074 GCF_001625305.1 Branchiostoma belcheri
CTGCCTGCTAGAAACCCGTTGCCATGGCAACACAAAAAAAACATCAACTTACTAGTATTAATAAACTAATATGAACTTTTCCACATTGTAGGAAAGGTCTCCAAATTTGATACTTCTAGCGCAAGCCGTTTAGCCGCTATCTGAGATCAAAGCCCCTTCAAAGCCCCTTCAAAGCCCCTTCAGTCTGAAATGGGTTTAAAAATCGGGTATTTCTTCTTGTCTTCTTTTCTTCACCAAAAAATAGAAAAAGTTCAAAATGTATGATATTTGTATGTAATTTGGACACAGAGGTTCCCACATCAGTTTGCAAAACAATTGAGCTGGTAGCATGTTGATAATTTCTAAAAATTAGCAAAAAACTGTTCTGGGGTCCGCGCGGACCCCAGGTGTACAGATTAATCAGTCCGGGAAGGTGTTCTGTTGAGGGTTAAAGGATAACACTTTGTTAATCTTAGCAGAGAAGTGCTTATTGTGACCAACAACGATGCATATTAGGACGCTAGATGTGTTCATAATT
The DNA here is from genome assembly GCF_001625305.1 of Branchiostoma belcheri. Taxonomy (NCBI): domain Eukaryota; kingdom Metazoa; phylum Chordata; class Leptocardii; order Amphioxiformes; family Branchiostomatidae; genus Branchiostoma; species Branchiostoma belcheri. The sequence goes on from NW_017802713.1 coordinate 4,756,778, forward strand.
TAGTACTTAATTTAATGTTTTCCTACTCATGCTGTAGACTGACCTGTCTCTGTTTGTTTCATCTTCTTAAATCTAGGTCAATGGATTTTATGGTTAGGACAGACAGATGATTAGATAGGACACAGGGAAACAGAATCGGGGTCAAGAGATAACACGTTGGAAAATCTGTAAGTTAACTAACTGTTACCGGAGAGTTTCGCCAAAAACACTTACACAAGCAACTGGATATGGTTTTCGAAACAGTCAGAACGAACTTTTAATACCTTTAAAAAGGTCTAGGAATATGATAGTAAAACGATGAACATCTTTCCAACACACAAACATTAAATTTTCATCGACCACTGTCGCCTTCATCAGGATAATTAATGACCAATCACTTGTTGGTAACTGTAACTCTCGCGAGTTCAAGTTGTGAAGTGATAGGCATTTTTAAAAATGTTTTCTATTATTATAGTAACACACCAGGTTTAAACCGCCCTAACCATCTGCTAAATACCTTCGTAATAAGTTAAACAGATCCTAAGATTTACTCTCAAACATCCTGTGCAGTACCACCGATTTTGTGGACGTAAATGGCTACTTTTCCCCGGGCTCTCGGTTACATGTTAAAACCCAAATAGCCTAGTTTTGTGTGTTCGTGTGTGTTGAACCATGTGTAAGTTTTGTCACCAGAAAAATCTGAAATACCTGATATGTATTTCTAGACCTGGGAGGCTGGAAACATCGAGGCACATCAGGAAATCATTTTGAAGAGCCAGAAGACTCGCATGACAAGCACCTATGGCTGTTTAATATTCGTGACGACCCACAGGAGAGAACAGATTTGTCTGAAAAGTACCCTGATGTTGTGAAAGTGCTCCTAAACAAGCTAGCGTCATACAACAAGACTGCTGTCCCACCATTTTGGCCACCTCCTGACCCTAGGGCAAATCCTGCATTACATGGAGACCTTTTTGGGCCATGGCTTTAGTAAGTTTTCACTCCCTTTCTGTACAAACTTGCTGTATATATATATATATATATATATATATATATATATATATATTAACACGTTCAGACTACAAAGGGACATATTCGCTCAGGAGCAAATACAGCATATTTCAGTCCATACTGTCATTCTACAATAAACATATACCCTCAATTAGAGGGATAAATCTCAAAGACGAGAGCAGTGCCAGGCGACCTGGCGTGATCAAGGCGAAACTGGAGCGAAACCATGTCATCCGGCAGCTCGCTGCAAGTATCCCCAACGGAACCAGCATGTCTCCCTTTCTTTGGTGCCGCTGGGGAAGGCGGAAGCCCAAGTGTGTGGGTCTCAGATTCGCAACATGTTTTCCACCTTAGACAAATCCACTCGAAGGCCATCGTGTCAATTGTAACCCTCACTCAGGTGTAGGGACTGACACGGTCATCCTTCTCGGAAAGTCTGTATCTGTATATCCGTACATGAATCTGTATCTGTGCATGAATATCTATCTGTACATGAATCTGTATTGTGCATGACTATTTATCTGTACATTTATCTGTATCCGATTGCAAATAAAGATCACGAGTGATTGCCATAGAGAGATAGTGCTTCTCGATATTATGTGTTTCCGATGTCTTCAATACCCATACAGTGCTTGTTTCCCACATGGGCTTAATCATAAACATTTTAAGTCTAAGGTCAACAAAAATCTGTCCTCACTGTCTGTATAGCAACCCACAGAATCTGAGTGGCTCCCAAGAGCATTGTTTTGTGAACCGGAAGTAAATAAAAAAAATTCTAAAATAAATACGATAATAATATTTGAAAGTGGTCTTGGTGTTATGTTTGCCCGGACAACTAATACATTATAAATATGTCTCAGTTATGATGAGCCGAATCCTATTTTAAAAAGAATATTTAATTTATTCCCTTTTTGGCGTAAGGGAATCGAAAGGGAATCTGTTGTGCAGACTATTTTTAGGTACATATTATGAATCTAAAAAAAAGAAATCTTTAACGGCTTAGATCTCCGGCTTAGATAACTTCCTGATTTTTTGCGTTGCCATGGCAACGGGTTTCTGAAAAATCTGGAAAAATCAGTAATTTTGGTTCAAACATTACAATTTTCCAGGTTCTATGTTTAATTACACATCCCTTTTAACATTAATAACATATTATATAATTAAAGATAATTTCTATAATTAAATATTCATGATTTTTGCTAATTTGATTACGTTATCGGTTAAAATCGAAGATGGCGGATAATTAGCTCTTGTGTAACCATGTTTTTTCACGAATTTTTCGTCTCAACTCCGTTTTTTCATATAAAACGTTAGTATGAGCATCTTTAGTCCATTTACGTTAGGTTTTGAGGCTGTAAAAAATGCAATTTTCAAAATTCAAGATTTCCGATCCAAGATGGCCGACAGCTTAATTATGCATGACGTCATTTTATGACGTCATTTTGACGTCAGTGTTGTTGCCAGGGGCAACATAAGTCTAAGCAATAATATTCTATCAGAAACTTTTTGTTAAAGTTGTACAGAGATAACAATTTAATAAATGACGTCATAATGACACAAAAATTGCTGTTATAAATTAATTTCATTACTACACCATTCTCTAAAAATTTGGTGGTCCTACAATAAGTGGCTGTTGAGTTACAGGGAGCGGACCTCAAAAGCCATTACCATCGTACAAGGTGTGTTTTTTTTCAAATACCTTTCGAGCTGTATGTTTTAGGTAAGGGTTGTAGTATTTTTAATTCGTTGAAAATAAAACAGATCTAAACTTTCAGTTTGTGTTATCTAATTAGCGAAAGCAGATAAAGATTTATTTGCGGTCATCAGCAGTCCAGAGGGGTCAGGGGTCACTTTTCAACGTTCAGGCGGAATTCACACAATACTTCCGCTGCATGGGATTTTTATTTTATTTTGTTCTAAATGGACTGCCCTATGTTTGAAAACGCACTGTTTAGAAGGGACTGCGTTTTCAAACAGTATACGTTCATATTACACTTTTCATCAAACTGTGCACAGAAAACATGATTTGCGTCTGTTAATTTTCCGTCCTTATGATGAGCTAAGGTGATAAAATGAGCTGAGTCTTCCCTTAACTGACATCATGAACGCCTCGTTGTGCCAGGGTGTGGTGCCGGACATGTTCAAAGACGCTGACGTTGTACCCGTACCCAAGGAAATGCCACCCCGACTAGAGAAACAGACCCATTTCGCTAACGCCCATATTTGCAAAAATATGTGAGGGACTTGTCCGTGACTGGTGCCTCCAAGATATCAGTCCGAACCTGGATCCTCGACAGTTTGGTTCTCTCCATGGCTGCTCAACAGTACACTACCTGACTCGTTTAGTACACAACATCCTTGAAGCAGCGGATAAACCAGGCTACATCACAACACTTGTTCTCACGGATTTTTCTAGAGCTTTTGACTATGTTCACCATCAGACTGCTATCTGTAAATTGCTAGATCTCGGTGTTCGACCGTCGCTTGTACCATGGGTCTGCAGTTTTCTGTCAGGCCGCCGCCAACGTGTAAAGTACCAGGGCGTGTGTTCGGACTGGCAATCTCTGACGTGTGGCGTGCCCCAAGGCACAAAACTAGGTCCGCTTGTTTTTCTCGCCCTGGTTAATGATGCCCTCCCAATCAATGAAACTTTTTCTGACAGTTTTAAGTACGTAGACGATATGTCTGCTGCTGAATCACGGCATATGTCCACTGCCCCCAGAATTCAAGACGACATTAATGGCCTAACGCAATGGACTGAAAACAATCACATGGCTTTAAACCCATCAAAGTGCAAAGTGATGGTGTTTTGCTTCGCTAGGCATCCACCCCCGCCGCCTGTCATCACAATTGGACCCTCCCAACTTGAGGTGGTACAGTCAGCACGCGTCCTTGGAGTTATCCTGCAGCACGACCTAAAGTGGACTGAGCATGTGACTACAGTTGTCGGCAAAGGGAGTAAAAGACTGTATGTGCTACGAAACCTAAAGAAGCACGGACTTGAGACAAGTGACCACATACTCATCTTTATTGGATTTGTTCGGCCCGTCCTCGAGTACGCGTGCGCGTTATGGCACCCCGGTCTGACTAGAGAACTGTCCCTGAAAATTGAACGTGTCCAGAAAAGAGCACTAAGGACTATACTGGGTAATGACTATACCGACTACCAATCTGCTCTGAACCTTACCGGTCTCAGCCGTCTTGACGCCAGACGACAGGAACTGTGCCTAAGATTCGCAACTTCACTTGCTAACTCTGATAAGTACCGTGAATGGTTGCCACCTAGACGGGGTGATACTCACCATAGAACTCTCAGGAATAGCAACTCCTTTACCCAGTACAAATGCAGAACTGCTCGGTATCAGAACAGCACTTTTCCCTTCTGCGTACGACTGTTGAATGATGACATGTAAATATTTGTGCGGCCTCCATCTATATAGTATATCTTATTTATAAGTAAAACGTAATCTCCAATTTGTTTTTAATATGTCTGAAAATTTATATTGAATGATCGTACCTTCCTGTTTTAATCTATTTGATAACGAATTTTGTATTATGTTGCCAATTGTCTTCTAGTAGATGAATGAATTGTTAAAGAACCACAATTCAGCCTATGTAAGGCTGCAAGTGTTTTTATCCCCAATAAACCATTTCATCAATAAACCATTTCATCATCATCATCAAAATATTGATAATATTGCTAACAAGCAAAATTATATTTAAATAACTCGTGATGGCCCCTCATCTTAAAATACTCTGGGCCGACATAGCGAAAGCTCCTATATGCTGCGTCAGCCTCTGTTGTTGTCTTGTTGTGTCCGAATTCCACAGTAGTACAGAAGGCAATCCGGATACTCCCCAGTGCAGAGAGGAAGAAAGCTTTTGAATAAACAGATGTTATTATGTCAGTATCCTTGTATATTGTACCTATATTTGCCGAAGACAAATTATGAGCATTTTCATTATCAACTTGCAAAACGATTTTGCTTATTGATTCTCCTTATGTATGACCTTTTAGACTTTTAAGACAGTTAGGATACTTAGGTTGGAAGTGCCTATAACATGTCGATCGATTTTTAATAGGTTGTTTTAGCTAATTGAATTCAGTTCGAGTTTATATTTATATCATACGAAACCTACATTGACGATTTATAAATCAAGAACTGTTGGAATGATAAAATTAATAAGCCATTTCAATGTTTAAGAAATTACATTGCCATTCTTCTTGTTTTTACGTATTTCATTTACGCTACTAATAGCACAAGAGTTTATAAAAAGATAAAAGATATATGTCCACTTTAAATCGACATTACTCTTTTAGACACTTATGAAATTGTTAAAAAGAAACTCCATACCGTAATGCCCAACACGGGACAGGGCTGGGTGTGGGTCAAATTCGATAGATTTAACTTCATGGGTGGAACCAAGAAAAAAAATCGGGACGAGATCTGCAACAAAACAACCTTAAAGAACGGAAGAAAGAAAGAAAAACATTTTGTTTATTTGAGGCCTTTACACGAATATAAGAAAAAAGGAAAGGCTTACCTTCCCCATTGCTCTTCACGAAAACAATAGTCCGCCATCTTGGCTTGCTGCCAAACTGACGCAAAGATATTAGTCGTAGTGTTCGTACTATATTAGTATGTTTACTCTGCTAGTACAGCGATGATAGGTTTTACTTATACTTTTTCGTCTCATTTGTTGTAATAGCATGATGACAGATGTAATTTTGTGAAGTATGAAAGTTCATCTGTGCTAGTACAAGTCACTGTGAAAGAAAGAAAGACTGAACTTTATCTCAAACACTGGAATAAATTGGGACTGCCCCCTAATTTTCGATTGACTACATCAAATGGACTCACAACTCAATAACGACGAATCGCGTTTCAGCCGACTCATATATTTTAACCTCTGACTAGATCTATTACGCAAAGATCCTGTTTTTTTTTTAGAAATGTATTATAACAAATGAAATGTTGCTCACCCGGAAAACCTTTTCTTGCCTCTACCAATGAAGCCAAAGCGGTCGGCTTCGATCCACACCCATTACTCGCTCGGATCGGACACAATGGTATTGCATTTTTTTCAATCTAAAAGATCTAGAAATGCAAAGACAAACTTATAATTGTTTTACTTTATTTGGACCAGCAGGGCTTATGATTTATAAAAATGAAAAACGTGTTTCGTACAGTTTTTCTGCAAATTTAGTAACTCCTATAAATTACACCTCCTATAAATTAGTAACTCCTATAAATTACACTATTTAGTAACTCCTATAAATCACACGCTTGTTTAGTCATGCCCGGGCGGTGGCGGTGCACCTCCTGTTACTCAACAACTACATGTACCTCTAGTATGATCACCATTTTTTTCGAGGTGGCCAAATTAACCATAAGATCTTTTATGTCATTTTATGTAACATGGTGTGATTATGTCACCATTGTGGGCTAAAACCGTCGGAGGGTTGTTACTGTACACCTACACCTCAACAACTTTTTATGCATATTCAAGCTATCCGCAATTTCTGAGCGCCGGTCTTGGCTTTAGAAAAATTTTTTCAAGGTACAGCCGAACTAACAAATTGTAAAATGACTAAAATGTTTAACCCTATCTAGACCGGGGGGGGGGGGCTAAAAGTGCCCGCGCCGACTTTGATGTCACATAGCATCCGAACGGCTAAAGCTAGAACCGCCGAGCTTGGTGACTTTTCCTAAAATATTGTATGTAGAATGGTTTATTTCAAAATTGCAAACTCCAGACATACACAATTTCAATTACCACCACACTGACAACAGACTCGCAGGCAGCCATACTGGCTGCCTGAATTGCTCTGAGGTCACAAAATATCATTAAAATATGGGTATTATTATTAAAACATTATTACATATTATTAAATATTGTTAAAATTTATAAATCGTAAAATATTCCTCTGCTATAGAAAATGGATTGATAATCGATATACATGTTAAAACGTTACACAGTAAAAAAGGTTCGGTGAGAGGCTGCTGTACAACATTAGCAACAGATTACTCTTACATTGCCGTTTCAGAGTTATTCAGTAACTTAACCATGTATGGTAGTGCGCTGTTTCTAAAGCGTCGGTTCTTGTTCTAAAACAGTCAATCTGGTTACTGGACCGTGTTGTACGTCCACTGATGTCCCCACGGCGGGGAGGGAACCAATGCCGGTAGTCGGGAGATTGTAAGAGTTTTCTGGCAAAAGTCAAGCAGAGGTGGTCTCGTCGTCGCTCCAAAGTCTCGAGGCCAAGTAGATGACAGGCTTCAGCATAGTTAGTGTAGTTTTTGCC
>NW_017802713.1:4764094-4765772 GCF_001625305.1 Branchiostoma belcheri
AAAGGGATCACCAAAAACAACGTGGACACACACAACAACATCAGGTCGGTGGGGATGGTCTCAAACTTCTATGTCTTTCCTATTCATATGGTTGTGTTGTATCATACATCATCACATGTGAAATAGATCAGTATGTTTGCTTCAGTATCCTTTTATATCTGGTGGTATACATGTAGGACTGGTCATTGTGTTTACATTTACAGAAGGAAAACATTGTTTTGCTCTGTTTCTTCCTCTTCTTCTTTAAACACATAAGGTCACAGACCTGGGCCACATGTCTGTCACCATGGTGACTGGTGCTGTAGCAGACACCCTGTGGTATTGGGTTACATTATGTAGCAAGTATGACAGAGTTGGAGGGGCTGGTCACCATGTATATGAATGTGCTTGAGTAAGAATAAACAGAGAAGTAGTTTGTTAGGGTAGACCATGTGAAGATCAACACTATGCCTTTGCTTTGCAAATGTTACCTTTTTAGTTATGACTGTGTTGTTTGTCATATGAGCCATTGCTGTTGTTTTGTAGTAGAATGGTTTATTTCAAAATTGCAAACTCCAGACATACACAATTTCAATTACCATTACACTGACAACAGACTCGCAGGCAGCCATACTGGCTGCCTGAATTGCTCTGGGGTCACAAAATATCATTAAAATATGGGTATTATTATTAAAACATTATTACATATTATTAAATATTGTTAAAATTTATAAATCGTAAAATATTCCTCTGCTATAGAAAATGGATTGATAATCAATATACATGTTAAAACGTTACACAGTAAAAAAGGTTCGGTGAGAGGCTGCTGTACAACATTAGCAACAGATTACTCTTACATTGCCGTTTCAGAGTTATTCAGTAACTTAACCATGTATGGTAGTGCGCTGTTTCTAAAGCGTTCGGTTCTTGTTCTAAAACAGTCAATCTGGTGTCTAGCCTCCTTAACTACATGGTGAAGAAAGGCGGCACGAGGCATTTGTTGGCAACAAATATGATTTTTGGTTTTCTGACAGGCATTTTTTGCTAAATTTAATCATTTTCGTTTCAACAACAGAATTTTAAGGGTTTTATGTCAAGTTACACATGGTTTCTAATATTAATAACATATCCGATAACAATATGTAAATTTTGCCATTAAAAATGCATAATTTGATGACGTCGACGCGTCATTGGCCAAAATCCAAGATGGTGGACCATATCATTAGATCAGGTATATACGGGTTATTTTCCTTAAAATTTCATCAATATTCCCATTTCTTTTTACAAAAAAGGTTCATATGAACGTGCTTTAGTCTGTTTACAATGTATTTAAGGCTTTATCCTGAAAAAAAATTTTTTTCAAATTTAAGGAATAATGATCCAAGATGGCGGATAGCTAATGTAGCATGACGTCATTTTATCACGTCACCGGTGTTGCTATGGGCAACATAAAACTTAGTACACCCTAATTATAATATTCTGTCATAAACACTTTTTGTAAAGTTATGTCGTATACCGTTTAGTTTTCAGGGAAGAACCAATCTAGGCGGTTTTGGCCAATAAAATCACATTTATGACGTCATAATGACGCCATATTACGTCACAATGACCTGAAAATTGTAAATATGATAATTTTTTCTTGTACACCATCCTCTAAAAAGTTGGTGGTCATACGACATACCGTTCGCGAGTTCTGAGG
>NW_017802713.1:4765792-4786045 GCF_001625305.1 Branchiostoma belcheri
GGTCCCACCATGCTCAAAAAAGCCAGGTCTAGATAGGATTAGATAAACACTTGCTGTAAATCAAATTTAGAGCTTTGATTAAATTTTTGCCAAAAAAAGATAGCATAATGACCAATGACGTAATCAAGTTGGAATAAATTTTATTTTTTCCATGATAAGAATTGCATATATTTCCATAGAATGTATGTAATCAATGTTTGAAAGTATTTGTACTTTAGCATATAGCTTTTTAATGTTGAAGTTTGACTTATAGTTCCTGAATTTTGGTTTATTGAAAAAATAACCTGTTGCCATACAAAGGAGTAACTGACGGATATGCTTGTCAAGTTAGAACATCGATATTTTAAACAATAACGTTTCATGTTTTGAGGTTTAACATTGATACAGCTCAAGTATCTTGATGTATTTTTAATTGTTTAACATGTATTATTGATTAATGTATTATTGAGGTTAATTTAATAGCGTCAGTCATAAAAATTAAACTTGCCAGACCATATCATTAGCTTACGTGTAACAAAGTTAAGTGTTTTCAAAAGTGTTCTTGAAATACTTTCGAAAGTGTATGATGCCATTTTATGCATTCCCCGGCCCAAAGTTGCGAAAATGGGGTTAAAGGGTGTGTCCTATATAAGCGTTTACAGTGACGAAGACTATTTATGTATTCAAATAAGAAAACAGTCTTTTAAAAATTCACATTATCAATTTCATTCTCATTGAACATTACACATTTTTATTCCGGTTTGATACAATGATATTGTTTTGACATAATTTTGTGCAGAGTTTTTCCTGTCCGCTCTTGGGAGGCTCCGTGTGGCAGCTTGCAGCTTCTGTGCAGTCCATCACGTGAGGGGAGGACCTGTTCCTGGTAACTACTCAAGATACCGTAAACCTGACAAGCGGTTTAAGGCAAAGCTCAATAACTACAACCTATATATGCATAACATTGACTGTGTAAAAACACAATGGGTTGTGAACAAAGATAGAAAACAATAATCACTTGATTTTATTCCATATAATGTACAAGTAACAATACACAAACTACACAATCCAGGTTATCATCTCTTATTCGTAATAATTAATGCATAGTTATTATTATTGGAATCAACCATCTCTAGGCAAATCTAATGTTCATCATTTAAGGTCAACACAATTATATTCGCCCTGTATTGTAGCATTGGTTAATTTGAGCATATTTCTTAATAAATTCTATGTGTTAAAGTTCGCGGTAGTCTTTTTTCTAATTTGGGACCATTACTCGACATTCATTTCAAGCGATGGCACCTCGTATCTATCAGCATTTACGTAAATTTTCGCCTTGTGAAGGCATTGGTCTCGCTCAAAATAGACTATCTTTGACCTTCTGTATCTCACAGAAAATAACACATATTTTATTGTCTCTAACATATTTCATTATCCATATATTAACAATGATTAAGAATGATATAAAGTTTTGCTCCAAATGTTTTTTTGCGGTGAGCTGTATTAGACGGTTAAAGATTGCCTGTTTTTGTAAAATTTCAAAATTGAAAAAAATCTAATTCTGAAGTTTGATATTTTTATCATGTGGCAAGGAAACGTAGCTTGCGCACTCAAAAGATTCCTTCTCGATTGATATAGGGTTACCATGATATTTTTTTAAATAGAAAAGTTTTATTTTCATTTTTATGTCAATGTAGTTGCAACTTCTTATGGATAACCTTGTACAGTATTCCTGTGTACCACTATGGTAATCCCGTTACAAACCTGCAGGAAAAAAGGAGAATTTTCATCGAGAGAATTGTCCGACTCATAATGTAGTAAAGGGCCTTCCAATAGAAAGTCATTCCCAAATGTCCAACATATAAATATATATGAATATATATGAATATATATGAATATATATGAATGTATATGAATATATATATGAATATATATGAATATATATGAACATATATGAATATATATATGAATATAAATAAAGACCAGGCCTAACAGCTGCATCTTTTTCTAAAATGAGGCATGACCACAACCTCCGTTGGAGCTGACATAACTATTGATGACTTGCCAAAGTAGGAAGAAATAAAAGGCCAATGTCAAACTTAACGGTATTACAGTACTTTAGTCTTCAGAACCTCCTACTTTCCACAAGTAGTGTACGGGTGTGGCAGGTCTACAATGTCGGACCAGAGAAGTGGTTACCATGATCAAAATTCAAAATGACTCTCATTCTCCCTTCTTTAAATATCCTTGGAAGGCATCCTGATGACTTCAGACAAGCCCACATCTTTACACATTTCCTCAGGTAAGACCGAACGACTCTTTGCATGATTTATGCATAAAAGAAAGCTCTGGGTTTCGGATACAACAAAACAGCGTGTGTGATGGGAGTTTCCCTGTCCTGAAGGAGGGTGCATCGACTCACATCTTTTCATCATTTCAAACAGCACCTAGACATTAGTGTCATGACGATTGTAAGGGAAACCTTGATGGACAGAGTCATCCTGCTGGTATATACAGAAAGGTGAGCACGGGGGGCATTAATGACACAGCTGATTGACCTGGATCAGGCTGCTTCATCACATGTAAAGTGACATTCGCTGAATATTTTGAGTACAATGATTAAGTTAAACAATGACATTGTAAATACCGTGACTATAAGTTTGACATTCGCCAAGAAGGGGGCAAGAAGTGTGGTCCCAGTCAAGGTGCAAAAGACACGCGGTGAGGTGCAAACGACTGTTGCTAAAAATGGTATGCAACAGTTTAGATAGACAGCACCCCCATGTTTTATGCATCTCAAAGTAATAGGAGCTTGCAAAGGCACGCAGTTATGGAATTGATTGAGGCAGGGATGAAAGCATACGTGCATAATAACACACAACGAATGGTATTGACAGCCAGTGGGTAGCCTTATTTGAGCAATTAAAAAAAAAACTTTCATGGAAACTAGTTGTTAACTTAACATTTTGTAGGAGTGCCGTAAGGTCCTTGCATCATTAAAAATGGAAGAAAAGTTCATTTATCTCCATTTCCTAGCATTTAGTTCTGCTTAAAAATACAATTAAATCTTATATAAAAAACACAAAGTAGCCCTTGAATTTTAGAGATAATAACCTGGATTTACCAAAGTTACTAATTTGGTCCGCCATCTTAAATTTTGAGTAATGACGTCATCAAATTAACATGAAACATATGTTGTCATGAAAATTACACAAAATCACGTGATACTATCCATGAATGCTTAAAATTTAGATTTGAGCTTTTAAGAGAGAAAAAACCGAGTTATATACCCGAGTGAGTATATACCGAGTTACTGATATGATCTAGGATTTTGACCAATGACGTCATCAAATTAGCATGAATTATAAAATTCTATTAATAAAAATTACATGACATTACATGAATGTCATAAATGTTTGATAAAAAGTACAATATTACAAGAAAAAAACTAAAAAAAATCATTTCTTAAACTGAAATTACTGAATTTTGTGAAATATGCTTGTCAGCAACCCGTTGCCATGGCATCATGAAATAATAAATTAAACTCACCAATATGAATCATTGTCAAATCTATTTGAGAAAAAGTCACCAAGTTTGGTGGTTTTAGCTGAAACTGTTCAGAAATTACACAACAAGAAACTGGGTGCGGGCCTCAAAACACCGCCCCTCCCCATATGACTGTTACCATGGTAACCCGTTGTCAGTCCAGAAGGAATCATCTTTTGTTAATGCAAGGTAAGATTTCTTGCAACATGAAAAAAAAGCTTGAGATTTCGTTTTCATGATTCTAAACCCATAAAATATGGATGCTTTATTTACCTATATGCAGTGTTTGCAATTCTTTGACACTGGAATTAATGGTTTAGTATTGGGGTCACTGTGATCCGCCCCATAAAGCCCCCAAAATATTTTCTGATATGATGTGTACGATGGTCTAAGCCATTACTTTTCTAAAAATCAACTAATACCTTCTGCATTTTTAGCGGCCATGGTTCGCTGAAAACGTCCCAATTTTTTTTTCAATTTTGAAATTTTACAAAGACAGGCTACAGCTCACCGCAAAACATTTGGAGCAAAACTTCATATCATTTTCTTTGTTAAAATATGGATAAGAAAATATGCTAGAGACAGGAAAATACGTGTTACTGTGAGTGTCTGTGAGATACAGAAGACTTAACAAGTTTTTTAATGGCCGTTGCCATATGGCAACCAGGGGTCTTAGACCAGGGGTCTAAAACTTACCCATTTTTGTAGGTTTGGGCCAAGGCCACACAAAGTTTGAGAAAATTTGATTGTTTTTTTTTAGTTTCGCCACTTTTTTTCTGCTTTGCTATGTGTAAAATAGCTTTTTATGGCTTTACCACTATGTCGTCTCCTTATTCTCATCCTGCCATTTCTTTAAGTTGATTCAACTCCTTCATTTTCGGGCCAAATAGCATAAAATTTGGTATTAAGGCAAATACCCCCAGGCGTTTTTTTCCGATACAGGCATAATTCTTTTTTGGTCATTTTCCAACAAAATCTGTTCATTTCGGGTCCTGGAGACCTGGTATTACACTAAAATCTTCTGAAATTTGGTCTAGATAACTTTGCTTTATATGTCTACCGATAACAAGTAATTATAATTTTCGCAACGCTATCCCTTTAACATGTATTATTTGGGACTTTTTGACTGTTTAAGGTCACAATTTACAATATAGTTAGGGGTGATTATCCATGAGTCCTCTGTCTGGTATGCACAGTTAGCAACCAATAGGCATGCAGCTTTCCTGTACTCTTCTTGCTGATTGGCTGTTGGATATAATTTGGTTACCTCCACCGACAGCTTCACAACCCATACCATATTGAAAGAAGGTACTGTATTGAAGTGTTTTGGTAGGTTTGTCAAACTTTCCTGTTCAAGCATTAGAATGCAGGGCATAAATGATTTTTTCATCTTAAAAATCAACAGTTTACATTATGCAAACAGAAATTTTAATCAATAATGTAGGGGATAACTACCCAACTGTTTATATATTTTTTGTTATTTGTCACTTCATATTATAGTTCTATCGATGTAAAAAAAATTGTTTTCCCTTGTATTCTGATTATTTCCTGCTATGACGTAAAGGATGTGGTGAAGCCATGCTGAATTTGCTCGAAAGCAAATGTCGGTCTTTCTAGTTTAACCCTCAACAGTACACCTTCCCGGACTGATGAATCTGTACACCTGGGGTCCGCCCGGACCCCAAAGCAGTTTTTTGCTAATTTTTAGAAATTATCAACATGATACCAGCTCAATTGTTTTGCAAATTGATGTGTGAACCTCTGAGTCCACATCACGTACAAAAATCATACATTTTAACCTTTTCCTATTTTTTGGCGAAGACAAGACAAAAAGAAGAAAAACCCGATTTTTACACCCTATTCAGACCTAGAGTTTTTTTGAGGCTCGCGCCAACTTTAATCTCAGATAGCACCTGAACGGCTTGAGCTACAGTCATCAAATTTGGTGACCTTTCCTAAAATGCATCTGGAAAAAAATTCATATTAGTTAAATAAGTTAATGATTTTTTGTGTTGCCATGGCAACGGGTTTCTGACAGGTAGTTTTATGGAAAAAATAGGTAATTTCGGTTTAAACTTTTAAATTTTCAGGGATTTATATTCAATAACACTTCCGTTCTGACATTAATAACATCTTACATAACTAAAGATAAGTTAAACCATTTAATATTAATAATATATGCTAATTTGATGACGTCATTGGTCAAAAGCCAAGATGGCGGACCACATTATTAGCTCTGACGTCATATGACGTCATAATTACACTAAAATTGTTAGAATTTAATTATATTAGTACACCATTCTCTGAAAATTTGGTGGCCATACGATAAGTGCATAGAAACATATTAAAACGGAAATAAAGTAATGTATAAGAACGCCAGTATATCCATTACGATCGAAAGCCGGCTGGGGTCCGCGCGGACCCCAAAAGAAAATCAGATATAAAAATCTTAAAAAATGGGAAAAACTGAGTTTTCTGCACTGTATTGAGGGACAACTTTGTGGGTGACAATTACCTGAAATTTCAGAAAAAAATCTTTACAAACAAGGAAAATATTATAGCATATATAGTGCTGGTGTACTGTTTAGGGTTAAATTGGAACTTCAAGTCATAGGTATTGTCTCCTCACTGACAAGCATTAGTAGTCAGACGGAGAACCCCTGTGTTGTGCAGACGCTGTAGTTATTTGAACACATCCGGTACGCTGTGGCTTTTGCCGGGAAGGGCATTGTCAAAGTAGTGCTCAGTCAGACGTCTGTAGTTCCTGTCGGAGTGGAAGGGCCAATAGCCGTACAGATGCATCTCCTCACATATCTGTATGGCTGCACTGACTAGGTATAACCCTAGACAAATAAAGGAAATATATATAACATACCAAAGAAAAGTAGCAATATAAAAGGAAGCTATAAGTCTACAACATGACAAAATGATTTCGGTCATCTTACGTTAAATTGTTTAAAATGAAAAATGAAATAGATAAAATAAGGTAGAGCGAAAGAAACCATTAAAATGGTTCCTAATATATATCCGTGGTCGCTCTTTTACGGTTCAATCCATTTTGTGACCAGTATGACTGCGCTGATTTTATAAAATCAGGATGAGGTATGATGATTTCGTTGTTCGTGTGGTTAATTTCCCTCAGAGCTTGGTGTGCTGCGAAAGTAACTTCCACATAATCCTGACTGAAGAACGCAGGGATCCAAAGGTAGCTGTTCCCGTAGGTGGAGAGGTCCCGCACAAAGGCTGCAACGTTTTCCGACTTCGTTTTATTCTTAAATGAATTGTATCTAGAGTTGTTAAAGAGAACCAAACACTCTATCATACATAATTCTGTCTCCTAAGTAGTGCTGGTGACAAAATACAATACAATGTGCAAGCTATACAAACAGATAAATACTAGTATACGAAAATTATTAGTACCTAGCAGAAAATGGTGCATGAATATAAATTGGAATGGGTTAAAGACTTAGGATAACTAAAGATATTAGTGTAACATCGGTGCAAAAGTGTAATTTAGTACAAAAGGTGGTTTTTGTGATGAGTGTTGAAGAGCCGGTTATGTGTCTGGGTAGACTTTAACTCTCAAGCAATGAAGGCTATCGCGATTGAAAACAACTTCTACAGGCTACGTCGATGAAGGTTAGACATCCAGGTAATACGATATGCCAAAAAACAGTTACTCAAGCAACTGGATATGATTTTGGTTCAAAACTGGAACAGCAACTGGATATGATTTTGAAAACGTCAGAATCAAAGACATTCATGTAGAGGATGATGAAACTATCACTTCGTATGACGTGTGCTCACTTTTCACCTCCATACCACCCAAGGAAGCAGTGTCAGTAGTCAAGGAAGCCTTGGAAGCCGATGATACACTTGCAGATAGAACCAACCTATCCGTTGACCAAGTTTGTGAGCTACTAGAACTCTGCTTAGGATGCACATACTTTACCTACAAAGGACAGTTCTACCAACAAATGCACGGCTGTGCTATGGGATCACCAGTCTCACCAATTGTTGTAAACCTGTACATGGAGAAGTTTGAAAACAAAGCCCTCAGCACTTTCAATGACACTCCCCCGGCCAACTGGTTTCGATATGTAGATGACACTTGGTGCAGATTGAAAAAGAGGGTAGCTGCGGACTTCTTTGACCACATCAACCAGATAGATGACAACATCAAGTTCACACAGGAGCCAAGCCATGACAACATGCTCCCTTTCCTAGACACCAAAACTATCGTAGAGGAAGATGGTAACCTTCGTTTCGAAGTGTACAGGAAACCAACCCACACTGATCAGTACCTGGCCTTTGATTCCCATCACCCTTTGGAACACAAACTAGCAGTGATCAAAACTCTCTTCCATCGTGCAGACAACATTGTCACTTCAGACCAAGCCAAAACGGACGAACATAGACACCTCCGAGGTGCCCTGGCTAAATGTGGCTACCAAAACTGGACTTTCAACAAAGCGCTCAAACCTTCAGATCAGTCTAAGAAAACCCAGAAGTGCAAACCATTGACCAACAAAAACAAGGCCAACATCACTATTCCGTATGTCCAAGGAGTATCTGAGAAACTCCGACGGATCTTCCAAAACTTCAACATAGCCACTAACTTCAAACCGCACTCAACCCTCAGACAAAGACTGGTACACCCTAAGGACCGACCTCACAAAGGTACCAAGGCGAATGTTATTTACAGACTTAAATGTGAGGAGCCCAATTGTAACAACACCTACATCGGAGAGACAAGTCGACCGCTTAAAGTAAGGTACAAAGAACATTGCCGACCTAGTGCCAACGGCTACTCCTCAGCTATTTTCCACCACCTACAACACAACCAGGGTCACTCTTTCAAACTCGAGTCCACGGATGTCTTAGACCGCGAAACACGCTGGTGGGAACGGGGTGTTAAAGAGGCAATATATGACAGAATGTACAACCCCACCTTCAACAGGGAAGGGGGGCTACGGGTCGATCTTTCCGGCACTTGATTTTTGGCACTCCCAGCCCCGAGGACAGACAACACTTAAGCTCCTGTCCTGTATAACAGGAGCTTTCAGACTAATTTGCATCATCTTGTCTTGACTTGTCTGACTTTTGTTCCTTTTTCGACTTCCAAAAATTTGTCTTCACTTTATTTGCATATCAATCAACAGGTTGTGTATATAAACCTGCTTTCCCCTCTGGTCTCTCAGTCACTGACGAAAGCTAGTGGATACTAGCTGAAACGTCTGACGTTTTCAAAATCATATCCAGTTGCTTGCGTAATTGAGTAACTGTTTTTTTGCCAACTTCTACAGGCTCTTGTTCTTCCCCGGGACCATCAGAGAATGGACAGGACCTGGGCCTGGTGCGGTGGACGTGGGGTCGTGTATTTTTATTGATAACAACCCGATTTATAAGATTCCCGAGAGTGAAGATTTTTATGTAAGAAGATCCTACACGTACTTCCACCTTATCATGTCAGGATTGAGTGTGATGAGACTGGTGCTTTTCCCGATGTCTTTTAAGTACACTTTGTTCATCGGCGCCATGTTGCACCTGCAAAATATACCAAACATCATCATTGTTCATTTGACCAAGTGTTTTCAGTTAAACAGTTTACAGTTAAAGGGGAATATGGTTATCAAGCATAATCTGTAGCAATAATATTGTGATGACGTTTAAGGTGCGATGTTTAACCATTACAATAACACATGTAATGAGTCGTAGGGGTGTGGGTAAATAGCCACCTGGCAAATACAGTTTAATTAGGCAACAACTCAGAGTTCTCTACGTTCCGGGTGTCAGCATTTGATCGGTGGTGACTGGGCTCTGCCTGGTCGATTAACTGATCAGTACCTAGTCGGTTTTGTAACCATTTTACCACAGAATTATAGAATTGTATATATACGTAAAGGGTCTAGTTGGTAAGACTTCTAAGCACTAGTAATAATAGTACCACACCGTTAAGTTTTCCTTTCATATAGATGTTTTACAGAATCCCTTACCTAAATATAAATCCCGAGGCGTCTATCTCTTTTCCACATCCACTTCCTTTCAGTATACCGCCGTTCCCTACAACACTGCATGTTTTAATGACCTTGGCCTTGAAAGGGCTTGTCTGGGTAAAAAAATGCAATATGGTAATATTTTACATATAAAGCTCAATATTAATTAGTAACTGACATATAAGAGGTGTTACATTTTTTATTCGTTATTTAACCCTCAAACACCCGAACTTTTTTTGTGACGTTAATGCTCGAACGGGGTCAAAATGGACCCCATTTGCTCTCTTTCAAATTTATATTCCTTTTTGCATCCTTTCCGTGACCTTTGCACATATATTGGTTAAACATAGTAAGAGGTATAATTTGGCATGATTTAGTGTGTTAAAAAGTCCAGCTCATTATCATAATTTATGCAAAAATAGGATGAGGCATGCAGGCATGAACATGGGGTTGACCTTTGACCTCATATGATTGTCAAATTGTCACACCTCTGAAAACCTGATGACCTAATTCCTGAGGTTGAGGTTACTTGGCAAACTGCATAATATTGAAGCAATAATGCTTCCTTAAAGACATATTGAGGACATCCGAACAATTTTGTTTGTGGGAAAGTGCAAATACAAGGCTGGGGTCCAAACGGTCTTACTTAAGACTTCAGTTGTTATTTTTACAATCTCAAAAAAAAAAAAAATTAGGAGAACGTGTAGAAGAGGTTTATCGACGAAGTCACGGGAGGAATTTTTTTCGAATGGAAAAATTTCAAATAGCAAATAAAAATATACGCCTGGGATTCAAATGGACCCCGTTCGGGTGTTTGAGGGTTAAGGCATCCATCGCCCTTACAAAAGAAAACATACAACTAGAAATACACATAATGGCAACAGTTTGAATATGGCTATGAGTGCAAACGCACCAATGCATTGCGGAATAATCTGTTGAGAAATAATACCTCGGATTTGAGAACAGATTGGATTATGTTACTAAGGAGTTGTACAGACAAAATATAAAAAATAGCTTTGTTTGCGTAATGCATCGTCAGAGGTGTTTCCCCAATGGTGAACATACACTTCACTGATACTGCAGAAGCTGGGTAAAACATCATAATGCGGAAACAATTGCTGTCGGTAATTTGTCACTTTGATACAACTCTAGTGCCAGTGGAGTCCCATAACTGTGAGTGTTCAATGGATGCACACAACCTCGTTTTTACATATGGAGGACAAAAAGCAGGAAGCTCGCGAAGACAAAGTGGGGCGCAGATGCAAGTACCGCACGAGCCACATCCTTTGGACGGTGCTTCTCTACAGCAGAACACGCAGCCCCTGTGTGGTGTAGGTCATCACATACCACAAATTGAACTTGCTTTGAAGCTTTGACCTCCGCCTGTAGAGCCGTCTCTGGATGCCTACGCTCCACGAGAGTCGATGATCTCTACCTGCTGTGCGGCATCGCACGACCACACATAAAAAGAGCAGTGGCGGCAAAGCGATAGAAACTGAACCAGGAGACCGACCCACTCCATGTACATGTAGTTCACCAACAAGCTCCTGCATGTAAAAGACTCAAATCGAGACACAGCTTCCTCAGTTGAGCCACTTAGCAATAATGCAGAGTCACAGAGGATGGCCATGTGGTCCAACCATCTCCAAGATGTCCCACACGAGCTAACCTTTACCCCAAAGGAATCCATCCCTCCAGGAGCGGAGGAGGCATGGCCAACCTGGGCATGTCTCAACCGCCTAAGAACAGGCACAGGAAGATGCAGGACACTACTGAAAAATGGGGTCTCGTCCCAGCCGGACAAACTGCATGAGACTGTGGGCAGGAGCAGACCATGGGGCCTCCTGCCCGAACCATGCACCAAGGAGAACCTGGAAGCCCTGACCCCCAGAGAAAGGACATGAGTTTTGGAGGGGAAGAGTGCAGCAGTTGTGATACGAGAAGAAAAAGCAAAAATCAAAGTTCGTTTTGTATTAGCGCATGACTATACAGACCTTTTATCTGGGCAAGAATACAGTCGTCGTCATTTAGTTTATCGTTGATATTAATACGTAAACAAATGCGGTGAGAGATTCTCCGTACAGTTAAACAAAGGGAAAAGTTGCTAAAGTGGCAGACCCGCACTTGAAAAACACGTGCAATATGACTTGTTTACATCATTAAATACTACATTATCAAGAATGGCATGGTCTTATGAGACCAAAGAATATGCCTACGTTAACCCTATCTAGACTAGGCTTTTGGGGTTTGGTGGGACCCGCTGGGGTGCTCATTCGACCCCCCCCCCTCAGAACTCGCGAACGGTATGTCGTATGACCACCAAATTTTAAGAGGATGGTGTACTAGTAAAAATTACAAGTACAATTTTTATGTCGTTATGACGAAATATTATATTTGACGTTATTATAATGTCATTAATGTGATTTTATTGGCCAAAACCGTCTAGATCGGTTATTCCCTGAAAACTAAATGGTACATAACTTTACCAAAAGTGTTTATGACAGAACATTAGGGTGTACTAAGTCTTATTCTATCCATGGCAACACCGGTGACGTCATAAAATGACGTCATGCATATTTAAGCTATCCACCATTTTGGATCATCAATCTTGAATTTTCAAAAATAGTTTTTAATCATAAAGCATAAAATACATTTTAAACAGACAAAAGACGTTAATATGAATTGGAATGGTATGAAAAATAACCTGTATATACCTATTCTAATGATATGGTCCGTCATCTTGGATTTTGGCCAATGACGTCAAAAATTAGCAAAAATTATGCATTTATAGTAATAAAATTTACATAAAATTATATGGGATGTTATTAATATTAGAAACCATGTATAACTTCACATAAAACCCATAAAATTCTATAGTTGAAACAAAAATTACTAAATTTAGTAAAAAAATGCCTGTCAGAAACCCGTTGCCATGGCAACACATCTTAATCCAATGATACATCATTGTTGCCGACAATATTCTAGGAAAAGTCATTAAGTTTGGCCGTTCTACTACTAGCCGTTCAGACGCTATGTGGCGCGGGCACTTTTATCCCCCCCCGACTAGATAGGGTTAAGAAAGCAAAGTCATAGAATTAACATCTACTTAGATGATTTTTATATAATGGTGGATATATGTAATCCCGTAAAATTGTGTTGAAATATTCAAAATATTTCCTATTCGTCAAATAAACGACCACATTTCTGTCCATCATTTTTCTTTAGATTATAATTAGTGACAATAATCTTGAAAACCAACTTTAGGAAATCGGTGTAATATTTCTCTAGACACGTTCATTAGCGTTGTTTCAGACTGGTAGCGCTTTAATATGAAGTCCAGTGGTGCAGTTTCTTGTGTTGTCAGAAAATCTCCGTTTTTAATGTGATTGCCGTGTTTTATCTGTTTCCTGTGGAATACAAAAAAATGAATAGAAGTAAGATATGTTTATTATCAGTGCAGAAATTCCTAAGAAATACATTACACTAGCAACTGGATGGATTCTAAAAATAGTGATACGTTTGTTTTTTTCTTTGCAGGGGAAGTTGGATATACTGCTGATGATAAATACCACGTAAGGTTGTTAATGGTTGCTATAGTTGATCGAGTTGGCTAGTGTATAATTATTGTGGGTAGTAATGCTTTAAGTAAACCCATATTTCTGGAGTGAGCCCTTCTTATAAAATCCAGAAATAAACTCCATCTAAAATGACATTTACAACGTGTAATTCTGACAGACACGGCTTAGAATATTTGCGTAACAACAGCGGTAAATACTGGGTAAACCTGATAGTGGTTGCCTTGCTTTGGGCAGGATTTGAACCTTCGCCCTTTCGAGTCTGGGCCGAAGACGCTACCGCTACGCCACACGACCCACTTTTGATGTATGCATTATGATGTATGGTCATCTAGTCAGGAGCCTAGCCCACTGCTGACCTTGCAATGAAACTCATGGTTAGAGGTTTTAAAAACGGGTCTCTTACCGAAACAAATCAGCAGCTGTCTTGTTGTAGACCCACCCAGGTGCAACTGTGGGTATGCCTTTCTGGTCGGCCTTGAACTTCTTCATAGCAGCTAACTCCCCTGGTACCCATTTGTAATAAGAATGATTCTTCCTGACATGAAACAAAAAAGACTGATATAACAGCGGATACAAACGTCAAATAACAATATGACAAACGCTAAAAACAACACACACTAAAAGGAAGCCTACGTTTGTTTTTTTTTGGTTACTGCAGGAGAGAATATGATTAGGAACACAGGCTTTTACTGTGGAACCCGAACCATTCAAACAGGAGTTAAAGGCATGCATTAAAAACTGGCAGTGATATGAATCTAAACCAACTGTCCTTAGCAATGGGTGACAGAGGGTTTATAGGGGGAACTAGTCGTATGAAGATTTTGAGTGAGCTTGATGGGGTTAGTGATTATAAAACCGGTATGGCGGTTATACGAACTTATTTTAAACAGATGTCGAATTGTTTGGAGACAAAAGGTCCCTCAAGGTAAATTTACTATAACCACGTCTGTCTGTATCTTATGATGTTCAGTTGTAGGTTGTGTTCACAGTAAGTTTAGGCTTACTCAGTCCTTGTTCTAGTTGCCCATGTACCTTTTTTGCCCATCAGGCGCCTTTTCCACGGGTGTATTTTTCGATCTATTTGTAACGCTGCCATTGCCTTTATCTTGTACTTTTTCCTGGAGATCTCTAGAAAACAAAAGGATATTTAGTAGCTGTTTCTTGGTTCTCGTTTGTCGTTTTAACATATCTATATTATTTATTTGAATACGTAATTTTTCGTCAGTATTGTAATGTGTGAGTTACTCATAATCAAAGACTCAAAACACGGAAAGTTCCATTTAAACCTTAGCACGCCACATCAATGAGAACGTACACTTTGATAACTGGGTCAGAAAGCACATTTAAATAAACGTGATTACCTATATCTTATGCAATGCAAAATTATCCTGACAACAAGTGTCGTCTAATGTGATATTGATACCATGCTAAAACTATTTGAGTTCCATGAGCGCAAAATAACGTTAACCAAGACGAATGATGTTTTCACTTATTATGAAAACAAAAGCCTTATTTAGATAAAGTATATAAATAAACGTGTTCTCAACATAATAAACGCGCTATCTTATTTAGGAGGGCTATTCTAGAATGTTTTCATAAATTATGCAGATGAGGTCCTGAATTTATAATCAGTGTTGTTTGCCTTTACTTCCAAACACCACAAGTAGGGAAGTCCCGTCAGTTACACCCGTGGACTTACAGCGTTTACAGATAAGTTAAACAAATTATGCCTACATTGGAGTAACCAACATTTGCCGATGTTCTTTTAGCTCACAATATACATATGGCGAAATTTTGAACAGTCAGCATTATACAGACTATATCCTGATTCGTATAATTGTTAATTTATTATTTTAAGAAAGACTTAAGTTACATCACATGTATGAAAGTACTTTTTATGTAAAACACTGTTATTACAGAATTTCCTCCATATTCATGCAAATTTGGTCTCTTTTTGAATAATTTGCATTTAATTGTATTCATTATTCTATAAGCTACCTACATATAAAATGTAGAAAATACTTTGTTCCTTTTTGGACTAATCCGCTAAAAACGATTTCGTCAGAAACTACCCTAAAGTTCCAGAACACGTTGCTAGAGGGACAAAACCCACACCAATTATTCGTAACAGAAATAGCTACCTTTCACCAAGATTCCAAGACCATAGCATGTTCAGGATTACAAAAACCTGAAGTTCTTCTGCAGTTGACATTGTTCTTTACCTTTCTAAGACCTACCAACATACTAAATATCATGACTCTATAGCCAAGCTATGAATGTGTTATTTACCTACAATTAACCTAGTAGTCTAGTAACCCATATTACACTACACCTTATCCCAAATCTATCGGAAATATACGTATCAAGAGCACCAACATTTTACTATGTGTCGATATACAAGATGAAAAAAAATCATAATCGTATAAATTACATAATTTCTTATATGCCTACCTGACAAGTGTTTCCTGTGTCAGTGAGTTATAATAAAGACCCACATGATCTTTCATGTTAATCATGGCTATTAAAACCATCATGGCCAGCAGGAGCAGGGCGCATTTTTGTTGCCTCATTGTTATCTCTTTACAAGCAAACCTGAAACAAAGACAAAATGAATACTTGAATAAAAGCCCCTCTGTGGTGTTAGAGAGTGCATTATATATATCTGACAAAAGGTTGACGAGATCGACTGGAAATTCATGGTAAGTTCCCTCATGGAACAAAGTTAAACTTAAGAACTGAAAAATCCAATGGTTTGACAGTGTTAAAATCTAGCGGTTTTGTTAATCTGTTTATTTTGTTTATTTAAATTTCCACCAGATGTGTGGAAGGGGGGAGAAAACAGGTGAGTCACCTTTACGAGCTCCCTCCCCAAATTACATCAATAAAAAAAACATTGTAAAACACTGAAATCATACACATTGTGAGAGTAAATACATAAAGATACATACAAAAATATGGACATGTAACATGTCAGTCAGCGCGACCTAAATGCTATGCATGCCCCACATCTGCAAGCCGCAGACCATGTACATATGATGTCTGTGTCAAAGTGGTCCTGAAACCTGTAGCTTACTGGCAGGACAAGACACCGTTTGTAATGAAAAATGTTAGACTGACTTGACGCTGCAATCCCTAAGACCTTAATTGGCTAATTGGCGTTTCTAGTTTATTTCATTCGGTCACTAGTCGGGCGATGTACAACATTGCAAATGTAGATGTTTTGCAACGACTCGAAATCAGCATGTGAGACCTACCACCCCTAGTTAGTCTAGTGGAGGATAATAAATAGCTCTCGTTAATTAACTAGCATAGTATCCTCCAAAAATTTCAATTCTAATCAGTAGTAATAGTTATTCTTAGTAATTTCAACCATATTCAAATTCTCACTATGTGTGCTAATTGATGACGTCATTAATCAAACTTGAACATAGTGAAACTATAATTAAAGTAAAGTGCGTTCACAGAACATTTTACGTCATGTTGGCTTCCGTGTTGTCATGGGCATTATAAGTCTTAGCAGACCTTAATATTCTGTCATACACCCTTTTTATTTCATTTTGTGCAGTTTTACAGGAAAACATCTTTACACGGTTTCAGCAAAATCACCTAAATTGACGTCAAAATGATGTATTATGCACCAAAATTACTCTTATGATTTAATTTTACTTGTACATTATCCCCTGAAAATAAGTAGTTTGTAAGTTACATAGAATTACCCCACCCCACCTCGTAAAAAGCAGGGTAATTTGGCTTACAACATGTTCGGTGAACAAACCCCCCCCCCCCAAAAAAAAACCTCGAATAAAAGGATTATTAATCTTATAATAAAAATGAGGAACACATGTGCCCTAGGTCACGGATAAGGTTTGAAGCACATTATGTCTAAACTGAGAATTCTGTGATGTTTTGAGGGTTTGTCATTGATACCACCATACCAGCTCTTTCAGTTTGAAAACCAGAGCACAGAAGATTATAATATACACTTGTGGTCCTGCAAGAAACTTGTCAATAGGTAGTTAACAATCAAAGACGTTCACCAGGTGACTATGGAGTCAGCAACGAACACTTCACACATGGGATTAACGTCATAACACATTTCCTTACTGTCATTATTACCTTCGTCAGAAGGTTATGTGTTTACGTCCACTATAAATAGGGGTTGTCGATTTTGAAATCGGTTTCATGCAAGTTTAATGCTGCGAGTTTTGATCTCCTCCGTAAGTGCAGACAATTCCTGATACAGTTGCTCGTCGGGGAGTTTTCGCTCCCATAAGATGTTCAGACACATACGGAGCATCTTTTGTAGCAGCAATTAATGTGCTTTTCAAGGGATTTAGTCAGCGTAAGAAGAAGAAGTCAGCGTCCAAGCTTCACTACCATACTGCAGTATCGATTCTTCTGTGACAATCAGGAAGTTTAATTTTGGTTTTCCATAACTTGGATTCCCAGATTTTATACAGCTTATGGCAGCTACTCTAGGCGAGCACTTTTCTTATTTCGATTTTTTTCTGAGTTCTGCATGTTGAAACCCAGGTATTTAAAGTTTTTGACTACCTCTACCCCCTCGGTGACCTCCCTTTGTTGATATACTAGGTCACCGCTCCTGTTTTGGATGACGAAGGGAACAACTTGTTGTATGCCATAAGCTTGGTTTTCTTCGCGTTAAGATTCAAGCCTACTTTTGCTGACGCAATAGTAGTTCCTGTGCTTGCTTGATTATTCCTGTCAGCAGAGCCATGTCATCTGCGAAGTCCAGATCATCAATTACAACAGCAGGATGACGAGTACTCTTTCTGCTTTCAAGCTCAAAATAGAGTTTTCTTTCTCTTCTCCAAGAGTTTGCCTCATTATGAAGTCTAAGACTGTAACAAAGAGGTAAGACGTTAGTGTGTCACCCTGTAGTACACCCGCTGTAATTTTAAACAATTCAGTTTAACCATCGGGGGACAATACTTTCGCACGTGTGTTCTTGTACAGTATGTTGATTACATCAACCAGTGCCTGTGGAATTCCGTACGCTTTTAAGATATTCATCATTTCCCCTGAGAGCTATCAAAAGCTTTGCTAAAATCAATGAATAATTGCCTGCAGATTCTTACTCAGTACTCCTTTTATTAGTTGTCCAAGAGCAATGATTTGTGAAGTTGTTTAACGACCCGGGCGGAAATCGTTTTGGTTTGGTCTGAGGAGCTTATCTTCTCCGGGTTGTATTCTATTTTGTTGGTTATCTTTGCTCCAACCGAAGCGAGCATAATACCTCTGTAGTTAGTGTATTCAGTTAAGTCACCTGGGTTGGGAACCGGCACAAGGGTTCCAATCGCCAACTGTTAAGGCCTCTTACCTAGGAACAACTTGTTAGCAAATGACAGCATGATGTCATGAAAATCGCACAGTTTTAGAGCCTCGGGAGGAATTCCATCAGGGTAAGCTGCCTTACCCAGTTTTAGTTTGCTCTTGACAGCTATGTATTCCTCCATGGTGGATGGTTTAGCCAAAATATCAAGTTTGAGAAAGCTCTAAGGGATTGGTTCATCAGGAGAACCCTTAACTACTGGTACTGAACTAAATTACTGGTACTGGACTATGACAGTTAAAGTTGGGTAGCCTTTAAATATGAAGTTTGCTACTAGTATTCTTTCGTTCTAAGGTTTGACCTTAGCTAAAGCATTTTCCGTCTCTTTACCTATAAGTAGACCTTCTCCATCTAAAGAGGCGTTGTTCCTATTCCTTCAAGCTGAGGGGGTAATCAATGTAAAATTTGCATAGGTTTGAAATACTACGGGCTCATCTCTATCTTTGTGCACTATTATGTGGTCTGAAAGGTCTAGTATTGACACAGCATATTTGTTACATGAGTTTACTACTTCGTGCCACTTACATTCGTCTTGGATTGTCTTGACATTTACAGTACCCACGTTCGGATAGTTTTTGCAGTTTGTCTCTTTGTTTACTACCCTCGGTTTCCCCATCGAAGGTTTGGGGCAAAAAACATATTTATTTGCCCATCACACACAAAAAAAAAATCAAAGTCATTTTACAAACTTTGCTCCATTTGCCCTCTATACGTGAAATCACGTCTATGTTGTATTACGCCGCAGCAGAAACAAAGTTGTCATTTTATTGATCTAGACTAGTGTCTCCTAGAGTCTCTCGTCATGTCATGTTACATATAGTGCAGGCATTGTATTGGATTATGCCCATGCTTACCTTCTTAGTCTTTCTTGCTATTGTTGTTGTTTTTTAAACATTTGAACGTTCACACTGTTGAGATAGGCATGCCCCGGGCCTTCGACACCATCATTAAGTCTGAGATCCTAGATGTGTTGGCCAGAGGAAGGAAGTTAGGACGATGAATTACGTCCAATAAGACTCCTGCTGAGAGGTACTGAGCTGGAAGTCCGTGTTGGATCAGTCTACTCGGCAACAATATGGTCCTGCCAGGTGACAGTCTCTCTCGGTTCTGTTGCCTAGCATTTGAATGATTGACAATATCTCAGCCATCTTCATGTTGTTGTCTGACTATGTCGACATTTAGTGACGAAAAAAAAGAAGACACGTTAGTTACACAACCACATATTTCTGCCAAAAATGGGGAAAAGCACTGATTCATAAAGGAAGTAAATTGATTGATTTTTATTTAGCTAAACAGACCAACAAACTTGGCCAAGAAACTTAAATAGATAAAGTAAACAGCCATCAGAGGCCAAGAGAAATACATGATCCGTTATTTATTGCCTCCAGATATTTGTAGCAAGTCCAGATACACAAATCACAATTCCTGTGGGGGGAAAATTGCATCATGCCTGTTGAGTATCAATATCAAAATGGATGGGGAAATGTTAATATCACGTTTTAATACCACAATGCAGTACCAAATACCAATACGGTGCTTTGTAGTAACAATTGCTCTTAAAACCTTCTTATCATGCTTTGTAATAAAATGTTATAGAGACCCCGATGTATTTATTGTCATAATCCCAAATGCATGGATATAACGTATTAAAATCAGTGAAAATTTTTGCATCCCTTACAAGCAACTAGTGTATTTCCCTAATATTT
Source organism: Branchiostoma belcheri (assembly GCF_001625305.1). Lineage (NCBI taxonomy): Eukaryota > Metazoa > Chordata > Leptocardii > Amphioxiformes > Branchiostomatidae > Branchiostoma > Branchiostoma belcheri. The sequence continues at coordinate 4,785,951 of NW_017802713.1, forward strand.
TGCCCAATGTATAGAACGACTGCTTCACGATATATTTTAACCAATCTTGCACGATATTTAAAGTAAAACCAACTGGAATAAATAAATAAATAAAT